>NW_023500986.1:1200000-1800000 GCF_013461495.1 Botrytis fragariae
CCTCTTCTTTTCGAATGTCAGCGGCTTGTTGAAGCTCGGCAGCTTGAGCTGCATTAGACTCTGTTTTATCCTTAGAAATATTGGTTGCCTTTTGTGTTTCGATTAAAGAATTCGGTTTAATAGCTACAAGGCTGATGTTGGTCGTACTTGCTGCGACGTTATTAATGGGAGTTTGTGCACCGCTGCTGGTTCTCTTATTTGCCTTCCTCATTTCAGCCTCAGCTATTTTTCTCTTCAACTGCTCAATTTCGCTTTCCTTGCGTCGAAGATCCTCAGGATGTGGCTTAATAGAACTTTGCAAATTTGGTGGGGTGCTCGTCGACAATATGGGAGGTGGAGTGAATGGTTTTGGTGGAAGAAAAGAAGATGCCGTCGGCAATGCCTTTTGTTCGGGTAGCTTGCGAGGGGGTTGAACAGGTGAATCTGCATCAGCCTGAGATTCCAATTCCATTTCGACATCTTCATCAGACTCGTCTTCATCCTCGCTGACACAAATTACAAACGGTTTTGGTTCCACACGGCTTTGACCAAATGGTCGCTTGAGCGGTATGGTGGATGCCGAAGGTCCGTCAAAGTCAGCAGCTACTGGACGTTTGCGCTGCCCATTGAGAACCGGGGTTGGCATGATAGTTTGTGGGACAGATGATGGGGCGGGTGGGGCAGAAGCTAAGAACAAACCCGGAATCTTTTGAGAGGTCTGTTGAATATTTGGAGGTGGTGCGTTCGGTTGGGGAAATTGTGTTGTGACAGTCAAAGCTGGAATTGAAGTTGAGCCACTTGTAACTGTAGTACCAACCTTGTTTTTTTCAACGACTTTTCCAGCGGAGGAAGTAGAATTTGTAGCCAACATAGGCACTTCAGGAATTGTAGTTGGTTTAACTTGAGCAATTGGACTTGGAAGACTAGTAGCGGTAGTTGTGACAGACTTTGCCGCATTCTTCTGGGCTCGCTCAGCTCTCGATTTCCTGAGAGCGTCCATTTTCGCCTGCATTGTTTTTTCTTTCTCAACGGCGGCTGCACTCTTCGGCTGCGCAGTTGCAGAAGGAGCAGTGCCTGCTCCATTAGTTATAGCTTGCTTAGATTTATCTGTAGAGTTTTGGGCGGAAATCTGACCATTCGGATGTCCACTAGTGGCAGGGAGGCCGGAGGTAGGCGCAGAAGAAACACTGGTGGAGGGACTTTGGGCAGAAGCTGCACTGATGGTTTTCGTTGCAGTTTTCGACAATCTAAGCCCATCAAACAATTCTCCGACAAGCTTTTCATCAACACCTTCTTCAAGATAGGCTGGGAATCGAACATCATACGACCAAAGATTCAGGATGGCGCCTTCAGCTTTTTTACGAGCTTCGGCGACAGTTTTGAAAGTAACGGCATCGTTATGTGCATCAGCTTGAGAAGGGTGGGAGCTTCCAACGGTCTCTGATACCTGACCTTTTGTGAAAGAGGGGATATTTTCCTGACCAGATATGGATGCAGTATTATTAGGCTCTCCTACCGGTGATTGAGGCTTTGATTTTTTCTGTGCACCGCCCCTCTTTGTGTTCAATGCCCCCTTACCTGCGCCTGTATCCTTAATCTGAGAATTTTTGATTTGGTCAAACATTGGCTCACTTTGGGCTACGAAAGGGGAGTACGAGGCCGAAGGTTGACGTTGATTATAGTAATCGGCTGCTGCAGGGAGACGTTAATAAACGAATTTATGAGAGGTTGGAATTGCTTACCATTGCGAAGAGTCGGCGGCGGCTGCTGAGGAGCAGGATCTTGGCCTGTCGAATAGACAGCGCGATGGGCAGTATCGAGATAGCCATTCCCATCATTCCCGCGATAGTGGCTCGAGCTCGGTGCGCCAATTGAAGCATTCGGAGCTGTTGAGCGCATGTGGGCAGAAGTATCATCATACTCTCCTTCGCTCATTTCGCGATTTTCAACGTTACCATACGCGGGTGTTTGGGAATGATATGTTGGCTGCGGAGCAGCCACTGGTGCATAGTATTGCGAATTTTGAGCATAATTTTGATGATTGTACCCAGCATAAGAATGCATGCCTTGCGGCGCTGCATTGTATTGGGGCATAGATGAGTTTTCTTGGTTCCAGCCCTGGAACACTGGAACTGGGGGTATATTATTCTGCATAGCGGGCGCGCTATAGTTTGGAAGTTGTTGTTGATTATAGCCATACGCCATTGTATTATCATATCCTTGAGTCATCGTATGCTGCCCTGATCGGCCATCATCTTGTGGATAATATGCGGACTGATTTGGATAGGTTGGGTAAGGTGGGTTGTTCGACTGGTCGCGATTGCCATAGGCCGCGCCATAGTATGGATAATCCGACATTGTCGGCAAGTACAAAGCAGTACCTAGCTTTACTGAAAGAATCCAAAACTTTAACTGTGATTAGTTCTGACTGATATTGCAAAATTACCTCGAAGACGCGTTCAATTTAACGGTCGAGTATCATTGGCGCAGCGCAATCAAATCAAGGGAGAAAGTAATTACAGATGCAGAAGTCGCAGAGAAAAGGGTGTCGCGACGAGCCAGAAGAAAGGATTGTCAGAATTGAACAATGAAAAATGCAAGTGAGACTATCACTTTCTTCACTTATTTTTTTTGACTCGATTTTGATGAACCTGGTTGTGAAGAAGACCTGGGTAGGATCTGTCTGAAAGCTTGATGGAGGTGGAAGTGGAGGTGGAGGTGCAGATGGCAATGGGAAAAAGAAACTTATTAGTACGATCGCACCAAAAGCAAACGCCAGTCGAAGATTCAAAGTTGCTTAGCGCCGGTAAGTCCCGTTGGACACTTGGTGAGTGAGCGAGTGAGCGAGTGTCACTAGACAAAGACAGTGTCACACTAGAGGAAATGTCACGAGGTGGTCGCAGCAAGGCTGCCCTACGATAAACCATCAATTCTCTTATCGATACGATTCTACGACTGAAGCGGCACTGGATCAACTGGCGTTGCCAGGGGAAACTCTACCATTCAACTACCCAGTAAAGCCAAATTAAACTTTGTACCGCCACTTAATAATGCTACTTCGCGTCGTCAATATTGACTTTAAACACTGACGTTGACAAGAATCTCGATTCCAATCCAAGAGATAAAAAAAGGCGAAACAGAAGAATGAATCTTTTTGTTTGCTTCCCTCTTTACTAATTTCACATGTAATGATTGAAGAGGTTGCATGAACTTTTCTCCCCTATTTTTGCTTTGCGACAATTTAGAATCTTCCCATGGATGGACTTTGTTTACTTTCTTAAGGAACATAGCCTTGCTTCAATCAATTGAAACCCAACAACGCCTACTCCACGATGGCATCCAATTTTCAGACCAAGCGCAATAATCCTTTTGCTAGGTCAGGGACTTTATCCCCGGAACCAGGTGCTCCCAAAGGCAGGCCGAAAAGTGCAATATTTGCGTCTGCTCCTTTCTCTTCACCGGCACAAAGCCATCAAACACACAATCGACACCAATCCTACTCCTCGCTGGGAGACATCGTCGCCCCCAATAATAGTAATGTTTCACTAAGATTTCGCTCCAATTCAAAGTCGACTGCTCCCTCTTCAAATACATTTGCGCCTTCATTCATCAATTCGGAAGAGATGCGACTCGGCGCAGAAACTGTGATGGCAATGGAGGGAGAAAATGATTTCTCCGGAAAAAGATATGTTTGGTTAAAAGATCCTCAAACTGCATTCGTTAAGGGGTGGGTAGTGGAGGAATTGGAAAATCATCATATATTGGTCCAATGTGACGATGGAAGTGTGAGTTCATGAGGTGTTTTCTCTTCCGGTATAATATCTGACTGTGGATTTAGCAACGAGAGGTCGATCCTGAAACTGTTGACAAAGTAAACCCCGCGAAATTCGACAAAGCAAATGACATGGCAGAGCTTACGCATCTCAATGAAGCATCAGTTGTCCATAATCTTCATATGAGATACCAAGCTGATCTCATTTACACCTATTCAGGCTTGTTCCTGGTTACCATTAATCCATATTGCTCATTACCTATATACACGAATGAGTACATCAATTTATACAAGGGACGAGGTCGGGAAGAAAGCATACCACACATATTTGCAATGGCAGATGAGGCTTTTAGGAATTTAGTTGAAGAAGGAGAAAACCAAAGTATTCTTGTAACTGGAGAGTCTGGAGCCGGAAAAACGGAAAATACCAAAAAAGTCATTCAATACCTGGCGGCAGTTGCAAACTCGGAATCACCTGTCAAAAATAAGGTACAGCATTCAACCCTCTCGCAGCAGATTCTTCGGGCAAATCCAATTCTAGAAGCCTTCGGGAATGCGCAAACAGTCAGAAATCATAATTCCTCCCGCTTCGGAAAATTCATCAGGATCGAGTTTACACGCAATGGCAGTATTGCCGGTGCTTTCATAGACTGGTATCTCCTTGAGAAATCAAGAGTGGTAAGGTTGAATGCTCATGAGCGGAATTATCACGTTTTCTATCAGCTTTTGAAGGGGGCTGATCGCACGTTAAAAAACGAATTCCTCATTGAAGAATTAGACGTAGAGGATTTCGCTTATACGCGGGATGGGCATGATACCATCGTTGGTGTCTCTGACAGAGATGAGTGGAACACCTTGGTCGAGGCATTTGATGTTATGGGCTTCTCCGAGAACGACCAAATATCTATCTTACGAACAGTCGCTGCTGTTCTTCACCTGGGCAATATAACTGTCGTGAAGGAGAGTAGATCGGCCGATCAAGCTAGATTAGCTCCAGACGCACGTGCACAGGCCGACAAAGTGTGTAAGCTACTTGGAATTCCGCTCGAGCCATTTTTAAAAGGATTGTTACACCCTCGAGTAAAGGCCGGAAGGGAATGGGTCGAGAAGGTACAGACGCCCGAACAAGTTCTACTCGCAATAGACTCTTTGGCAAAGGGCATCTACGAGAGGGGTTTTGGTGATCTTGTAACCCGAATCAATCGCCAATTGGATAGGACTGGTATGGGTCTGGATGATTCTCACTTCATCGGAGTACTTGATATTGCTGGATTCGAAATATTCGAGGTAAACAGTTTTGAGCAACTGTGCATCAACTACACGAACGAGAAGCTCCAGCAATTTTTCAACCACCATATGTTTGTCCTTGAACAAGAAGAATACGCCCGTGAAAAAATCGAGTGGAAATTTATTGATTTTGGTCATGATCTCCAGCCTACGATTGATCTGATTGAGTTGCCTAATCCCATTGGTATTTTCTCGTGTCTTGATGAAGACTGTGTGATGCCAAAAGCCACGGACAAGTCGTTTACGGAAAAACTTCATTCTCTTTGGGATCGCAAAACTCCCAAGTATCGTGCCTCTAGACTTGGGCAAGGATTCATGCTTACTCACTATGCCGCCGAAGTTGAATATTCTACCGAAGGATGGTTGGAGAAAAATAAAGATCCAATGAATGACAACATTACGAGATTGTTGGCTGCATCCAGCGATGCACATGTTGCAAATCTCTTCAGTGATTGCTCTGAAGCAGGCGATGACTCGGGAGCCATTCGAAGCAGGGTCAAAAAAGGCCTTTTCCGCACCGTCGCTCAAAGACATAAAGAACAGCTATCTTACTTAATGGCCCAGCTGCATTCGACACATCCTCATTTTGTGAGGTGCATCATACCCAACCACAAAAAAAAGCCTAAGCAACTCAGTGCACCACTTGTGCTCGACCAACTGCGCTGCAACGGTGTCTTAGAGGGTATCAGAATTGCACGCACTGGCTTTCCAAACAGACTTCATTTTTCAGAGTTCCGACAAAGATATGAAGTTTTGTGCAGGAACATTCCCAAAGGGTACCTTGATGGCCAGACAGCAGCTAGCATGATGTTAGATAAACTTCAATTGGACAAGTCATTGTTCCGTGTTGGAATCACCAAAGTGTTCTTTCGTGCCGGTGTGTTGGCAGAGCTTGAAGAGCAACGTGATGCTTTGATACGTGAGATTATGACACGGTTCCAATCTCTAGCGCGCGGTTTTACCCAACGGCGAATTGCCAACAAGCGACTGTATAGAGCGGAGGCAACACGGATCATACAGCGAAATTTCCAAGTTTACATCGACCTCTGTGAGAACCCTTGGTGGCGTCTTTTAGTCAAGATGAAGCCGTTGCTGGGAGCTACGAGAACCTCAGGAGAAGTTAAGAAGAGAGATGAAATGATAAAGCAGCTAAACGAGAAAATGGACCAAGAGGCGTCAGAACGCCAAAGACTAGACGAGGAACGACGAAATACCCATACTGAGATGTTAAAAATCCAACAAACCTTAGAAAGCGAACGAGCGTTAGCCCTGGACAAGGAAGAGATATTCAAACGTCTGCAGCTCCGTGAGACAGAGTTGAGCGATAAGTTGGCTGGAGCTATTGAAGATCAGGAAAAGCTTGAGGATCAACTGGATGACTTGCTAGAGGCCAAAAAGCGAGCGGAACATCAATCCGATGAATATCGATCTCAGTTGGAGCAAGCAGGTCACATAATAGCTAAGCTGGAGAGCGAAAAGAGAGACCTTGCTGAACAGCTGGCTGATTTAGATAATCAATTGAAAGATCTCGCCAAGAAGCAAGCGGACCGAAGCGCACAAGAAGCGCAGCTTTCCCAGGACGTCCAGCTACTCCAAAGTCAACTAAGCATCAAGGAGAGAAAGGTTCAAGACCTTGAGGCGAAGCTTATCAGAAACGATCAAGATTCGGAAGTCAAGTTGGCTGCAGCGGCGAAAGACCTTCAAGCTTCTAAGTCAAGGGAAAGCAACTTAGCCAGCGAAAATCGCAAAGTACAGAAGCAACTTTCTGATTTATCTGCAACATCGACAGGGTACGAAGATCTCGTCAGGCGCAAGGAAAGCGAGTTGGCTATCCTTCGTTCTGACAACCGTAAATATGAGGCCGAGAAGAAAAGTTTTGACGAGCAGAAGCGATCACTTTCGACGGAGAAAGAAAACATTGCCAACAGGTTAAGGGAAGTACAAGCTGAGATGTTCGCCATGAAATCCCAGCAAGCCAATCTACAAAAGGAAGCTGCCGACGCGAAAAAACTTCTCGATGCTAGACTGACAGAAGATGCTCACGCTGAGCAAAATCGAAAGAGGCTAGAAGAACAGATTTCGACCTTGAAACAGCAATTATCAGAAGTGCAAAAAGACCTTAGCAAAGAGCGACAATCTCGAGACGATGTCCAACTCCTCGCAGAGCATAAATTCCGAGAGCTTAGCGAGAAGTTTCAAGAACTCAATGAGGCTAAAATCATTATCGAAAAGGAGCTATACGTCCAACAAGACACTCTCAGAAGAGCAATGGAGAATAGGGTTTCTGCTGAAAAGGAACGCAATGAAGCGCGAAACGAAATCAGAAAGCTCAGAGAGGCGAAGATTGCAGCCGAAGAGGCTAGGATACAAGCTGAAGTAGTTGGAGATCGCAATGCATCACGCCTAGCCCGAGAGCGTGAAGCTAGTTTGAAGAAAGATCTTGAAGCGGAACAAAATCGAGCAAAGTACTTTGAGACTGAGTGCAGCCGCCTAAATCAGCAAGTGGAAGATCTTAATAAGATCATGATCGAGTCTGGAGATTTCGGTCTTAAGGTCGATCAAGAAAAAGAGCGACTTGAGCGCGAACTGAACACAGTCCGAAGTCGATTAAATGCGTCTGAAAACGATAATCGTGCTTTACTCAACAAGCTTCAACAAAAAGGTCTCGAGATTGCCCGCACGAGCTCTAGAGCAAGTGAATCATCGAGAGGTCAACTAATAGCAGCCCAGCGAGAGAAAGCAAAGGTCGATGAGCAGAATAAGAAGCTCAACAAACAGCTGGGAGATGTACAAATTCAACTGGCATCTGTTCAAAAGCAAAAAGAAAAGCTGGAGCTTAATCTTGAAGATCTAACGCGTGAGGTCGAACGTGAACATATGAGTAGTAGAAACGCTGAGAAGACTTCTTCTACTATGACAACTCAGTTAGCAGAGGCAAACCGCAAATTGGAGGATGAACGACAGTTGCACTCTCAGGCTCAATCTAAAAATCGACAGCTCCAATCTTTGATTGATACCCGAGATAAAGACATCATTGAGCTGATGAAAATTGTGGACCCAGAAATGCCTGCACCGCCGGTCGCACAATTCGATGGTAGTTTCGATAAGAGCACATCTGAAAATCCAAACCTTATTTCTCAACTCACTCAAAAAGTTGAGGAACTTCAGCAAAATCTCAGAGTTCAAGCTGCTGGTCGGTCGAATGCCGAAGCACAAGTGCTTGAACTGCGAAAACGATATGAAGATGAGTTCGGTGACCATTCTGAGTGGCACACGCCTGGTAGGCCTAAACTTGAGGAAATTGATGGTAATGAGGGAACTCGAAATTCATCACCAACACATCTCAGAAACAAACTCAATGGCAGACCTCTGTCAGGCACGACCCCACCTAATCCCCGCTTTCCAAGCTCGGGTGACGTTGGGCAAGATTCTGGACGCTCCGATCGTACTGCCGATATGTTAAGTTTTAACAATCGCATGGACTTGAAAGCTGACGTGGAAGAACTACAAAATCAATTGCAGCTATCACAAATGGAGAATCGTCATCTGCAGAGCCAGCTTGAGCGTTTTGTTCCAGGGCGAGATATCTTTGAGGATAGTCCGTCAGTACGCCGTGTGCACAAGCTTGAGCAAGCCAACACTCGACTTCATGAAATGCTTGATGATTCTGCAAAGAAAGTTTCCGCTCTTGAACAGAGTATTCAAACCGGAGAATTGTCATTCCGCGATATTCAAGCTAAATCTCATGAGGAGCTCTTTGAGCTCATTAATAATCAAGAAGAAAACCGACGAATTTTAATGTATGCTCACAAAGATGCATTAGTAGACCTCAATGATACGAAGAAAAATTTTGAGATTCTGAAACACACCCGAGCAGTCTTGGAGGTTGATCTCCGAGATGCTAAGTCTGATCTTGAGGAAATGACTTTGCAAAGGGATCAGGATGCCGCCAGTCGAAATCAACTTTTGCAAGAATTTGCTGATCTTCAGATCCGTTTGGACGCCGAATCCTCAAAATTGGCTGATGTTAGTTCTAGTCTCGGTCTCTATAAGAGTAGAGCAGACGAGTACTTTAGCAAACTTGAACAGGCTGAAATTGCAGTGTTGAAGGCTTCTAGGGCCGAACAATTTGCCAGATCTCAAGCAAAAGAAGCGGAGGATACATGTGCCGAAATCATGTCAGAACGGAAGCAAATGGACGAAGCCATCGAAGATCTTCAAAAACAGAACCAACATTATGAAGAGAAGCTCGAGGATCTTTCCTCTGATCTTGATGCCGCAGTACAAGCAAGAAAGCGATTGCAGCATGAGCTTGAAGATTACCGAAGCCAACGTGCCATGGAGATTGAAGACAAAGAATCTAGTATGGAACAGACTAGAAAGAAATACCAAGCTGAGTTTGCCACTCTCACGAATGAATTGGACATTGCTCGCGAGGAGAAGCTATTCAAGCAAACAGAGAATACAAGACTCCGCGAAGAATTGGATCAGCTTCGAACGAAATGGGACGATGAAGTTATGAACAGTTCAACATGGTCTAAAGAAAAGGCTCGCCTCGAAGCCACTCTTTCGGATCTCAATACATCACGTGATGAAGCCGTCAACGCTCACAATGAAGCCCAAGGCAAAATTGTATCATTATTAGCACAAGTGCGGAGTCTCAGAACAGATGTGGACGATGCAGCTGCCGAACGAGACATTCTTCAGCGCGAGAAGCGCGGCTTACAAGCTCGTCTAGAGGAAGCTAAAGCTGGTCTCGATGATCTTGCACGAAGCGATAGCCCTGCGCTACGAAACGCTGCTGGAATGGATCGTGAGATTTTGGAACTCAAATCTAATCTAGCACAACAAGAGGATATTGCAGCTGCCGCCATTGGCAAGATGAGACGATCTGAAGCACTTGCATCAGAAATACAGAAAGACATTGTTGCCGAGAGAGAAATGACAGCACAGTTGAATAAGGAGAAGGCTGCGTTAGAAAAATCACTCAAAGAAACTCAGGTCCGACTACTGGATTTGGAAACTAAAGGCTATTCAAGTGCCAGTCAAGACGTGAGGTTCCTTCACGGTCGTGTCCAAGAGGTGAGAATTTCCTTCCCATAAACTTATCACTAGTCTAACATATAAAATAGCTCGAAGCCCAACTCGATGAGCAAGAGTCCGAACGCAACAAGTCACAACGTTCCGTCAGAAATGTCGATCGCACAGTCAAAGATCTTCAACAACAAATTGAACGCAAAGAAAAGGCCAACACGCAACTTCAAGAAGATATTGCCCGCTCGAGAGATAAGGTCGAAAAACTTCTCAAGACAATCGACGAGCTTCAATCAAGCGACTCAACCAATCAACTTTCAGCTCGTAGAGCAGAACGTGAACTAAGGGAAGAGAGAGAAAAGGCGCTGAGGTTAGAGCGCGAATTGGAAGGCTGGAAGGCATTGAGAATGCAGAAAGGTCCGGGTGGGAGAATAAGTGCGAGTGGCACTTGGAGACCGAGTAGCGAATTTGGCTCCGAAGATGCAGGGATTGACATCCCTAAACGAAAAAGTAGTTTGAGCAGGCAGGATAGCATGAGCAAGGGATTCTTGTAATTTCCTATGGTACGGTGGAGGATAATGTGATGTAGGAGATCTTCGCGCAGAATGAAGTAGAAATTCATTCTCGGGCGTTTGTGATGGGAATAGTAGGAGTAGTGAAGCAGGAAGGGAAGGGAACAGTGAAAGGAATGGAGCACGGATTTGTGTATGAATTGTATGTTTTTCGTTTTAGGGGTGTATAATATCTTTATTTCCCGGAATGTATGGGATGGAATGGGCTGGAATAATACCTATGTAGACTTGTGCGTGTTTATGAATAGAACTTTTGGTTTCTTGAGAATTTTCAAAGAGGCTTTATGGTCGTGAAGATGTAAGTTTAAGCTATAGGTGTGATCTGTAGAAGGAATATCAAGAGACGATGTGAGATTTAGAGAGCTCTGAGGGGAAGTAGAGTTGAATGAATAATTTCTTCCATCTTTTGAAGTGTGGGAAATAGGTGGCGGAGTATATGATTATATGGAGGAGGGGAGGGGAAAAGATGGGTATGTGAAGAAAATGAATGGGATATACATGTTTGTGTACCATTCATACCGAGTTCAAAATATGTTGTGAAAAATCCTTGACACTTTCCTAGTCCCTGATCCATAACCAAAATTAGCCCCCAAGAGATTGTAGAAGCGATGATAATGTATATTCGCAACTCTTGAAGCTCCTTTGTAAGTTGTCCGAGTATACCCAATACTCCAAAGTATCCGCTCCCAATACTGCGATTACATTAAAGTAAAAGTGGATAGTCATAGTCATACCTATTCATACAGTCAGATTTGGTAATATATACCTTGTAGGTAGGTTTCAGGGGGTTCCTACATTCGGAAATCTTTTGAATTATCCGGTTCGGAGAAAACTAAGAGTGGCACCTGTCTTCGCTTTCTCCACTCTTGTTCTTCTCCTTCGATTCGCTCGTGAAAATCTCTCGCATGGATCTTCTCCGCATCTACATCATTGAGCCACTGTCTCGTCTGTCGTTTGTATAAGTTTTCCGCGCATGCTGTGACTACCGCGTCGGCATCACCCTGATTGAAAGATGCCACTAATTGTCTCTCGTGGTATCTCTCTTGGAGATGACATTCGATGCAACCATGAAAATTCACACGCTTTTTAGTGTTGGGGTGGGTATGAGTCTTCCCAAAGTAAGAAAAGGGAATAGCAGTCATGTAACGACGGGCTATCTCATCCTCGCGTTCGAATCCCACGTAGGCATTGTGCGGAGCGAGCTGTCTGTCCAATACCGGGCGATCGGCGAATGGATGCTTAGGGATGATGACTTCATGTTGTGAGCGCAGCAACAATTGTCTTTCGTTGTGGCTCATTGTCATCCCATCAACGTATTCGACGTTGCCCAGGGGGACAAGAAGCAGGCGTTGGGAACTTTTGTATCTATTGTAGCCGTAAGTACCTGGAAGCGTTCGCAACTTTGGTGGATTTTGCACCTCGGGCCAAATTTTAATTGCAGAGTTGGGACGCTGAAGTCGGATAAAGTCGATGTATGGAATGGTTCTAAGAGAGACATCGTTCCGGAGACAATAAGCACAAGCTCGCTTGCCATCAAAGAGTGATAAAAAGGCACCCATGACTTTTTCATCATCCAAACTTTGACTTGATTAGCACGTCTCGGTGCCATTGGAAATACTTTGGTACTTACTATGTGGGGGGCTCAAAGTCTTCTACGCAGAATTCGCATTCAGGGTTTGTTAAGGCATGGTGCAACTGGAGCAGAAGTACATGGGATCCTACTCCAGTACTTAAAATGGCGCGCAATGCCTCTGGAGCATTTTCGGAAATTTCTTGCCATTCCAGGGTAGCTTCAACTGCCAGTCTGCAATATTGAGAGCAACGGCGAATATTGACCAGAGTTTCAATGTCAAGATACTTGAGAGTGCGCTGGAAGATCTCTATTGGCATTTTAACAAGGAGGCTAATATTGATTGCACTCTCGGGGCGAACCATAGGGAACTTAAAGGACTGAGTAGTCTTGCTGTCAAGCGGACATTTTTCTCCTAATTCTTTAATTGAGATGAACGGCTCATATTTTTCTCCGGATGGAGCTGGATCTCGGGAACAGCAGGTACAAGGCATTCTGTAATGATATTAGTTCTCTGACTATTTCTCGGGTTTATACTGCCTTAAGAACATTCATACTACCAAGAGTATGATTCTCCGATGGTAGCATAATTTTGTTGTAGCTTATGTCACTATATGCTATGTGCTCAGAGTTTTGGAGCTCTACACTCTCGGGCTACATGAATATCAAACTGGCAAACGTACGCTGCTGTTTTATGAGAGACTCTTGGATGAAATACTTGAGACCCAAGTCTTTGGATGGAATATGAAGGCGGTATATCAAGGCCAGCTTAAGAGAGGAGTATCCGATCCAACGGGCTACTGAGGAAGAGGATTGGTAGATCAATTAAGATGAACAGGTGAACAAGATTCCAAAAGCGCTTATCTGTTCTTAATGTTATGGTGTGTATGTGGAAATGAACAAGACTTGTTGACTTAGATAATGTGCTGTAGAAGAGTTTGTAGATTGACTGTGGTGCCTAAAACAAGGAGGAGGGAGCCGAGGGAAGGTCTGCACATGGACCGTGCACAACAGGTTAGCAGTTCGGAGATTTAATTACCCGTCTGTGCTCAAAATGCGGGGCTTAGATCACACTAATACAGACTAGTACCAACCATATCTCAACCTCCTTCAAGATTTCTATACATAAGGGAATGGAAAGACAGCTAATCTTCGCTTTATTACATTTCCTGTTCAACTCCAGTCATGCTCATAGGCCCAGAACCATTACATCAACCCTTGATACATATAGATGCATCATGTTGCTAATCTCAAATGGCACTGCCCACCTTATAGTTCTGGTATCGGACGAGTGTTTCTGGTATTGATTATCACTGCCACAGTTTTCCTGTCTGAAAATATGGCTCACGATGTTTGTCTTTGTTCCTTAGGAATTGTTACAGTCTTTGTTGTTGTTACTACCTGGCCCATCTTCTATAATCTCGATCATTCGACTTGATATTATGTCAATTGGGGGTCAGACCATTTTCGCATTTGCTTACTCATCGGGAAGAGAAGAAAAATCTTCCTGAATCTACTGTTCGTGCACATATGCAATTGATAAGGCTGAATGTGCCGTGTCTCAACAGTTTGTGGGGGAAATGCAATTACAAAGAACAAGACACTACGCTAATCTCATATGAAAGGCTAGTTACGCTTTCATCTGAAGTTCTGATCTCAATAAAGAAATCTCACAAGAGACTCAAGGATAAATTTCTACATCCTAGTGGGGCACCGAAAATTCATTCGAGTCTTTTGTTGAGCTCTGTATTCACCTGGCTTGATGCCATGGCTCTCACAAGGAGTTTTGAATGTGCGGGATGTTCGACCTTGTTCCTTTCTTCTTTCCTGGGGTCTCTCGAGAATCCTATACTCAACTTGCATTTTCCTCAGAGACTTGCAGCAATCTGCCAGCTTTACAACCATCTGTTGGAAATTCATTTATAGTTGAAAAATTTAGAAGCTTGACTTTATTGATACAAGCCGCCAACTACAAATTAGACGTTTGATATATCATTTACAATGTCAAACCCTATTCTGGAAGAGATGAGAGATGGGGCTGCAACAATTTTTGATACTATCACAGAAGCTCAAGAAAATGAGGAACTAGGAACAGGCCTTCAAGCTATTGACCAGGAATTGGGTCATAGCTCAGAAAGATCTATCTTGTGGAATCTATTGAGGGCTATTGTCTTCTTCTTCAGGACACCATTTCTCATGGTCTCCTCGCTTCCTTTCCTCGCATATTCGATACCCCAGTCAATCGCTTCCTTCATAGTTGTACCTGGTCAGATTTTATTATCGATTCCTGGAGTTATTCAAAAACTTCTTGGTCTCGCACTTAATCCAACACTCGCAAGCTTTAGTGCCACCACAATTATTGGAGGACTTTTCTTTATATTAGTCTCTCTGCCAAATACCAAACTGGGGCGTGGTGTGGAAGCGCTCCATAATTTTCTCTGCTGGGCTCCTATTTATTCTGCAGTACTGCTGCTGTCGAGCAGCTCCGAAGCCTCGCGCGAACTCTTTGCTACTCTCCACGAATTCTTCGTAGCCAGCCCCTGGTCAGCAGCTTTCGTCTTTCTTTTTGTCTTCAAGTTCTTGAAGGTAGTCGTCCATTTATTTTCCTACAACTTTCTCTCTAGCTACAAACTTCCGCCGCTCCACCCCTCTGTTGTACCATGTGATGTTACGGTAATCATAACAACCGTTGGTGAATTTGCAGACGAGTTTGTCAGAACTATCGATTTGGTCCTCGAAAATCACCCAGCCAAAATCATAATCTCGACAGTCGGAACCGAAAAACTCATACAAGCCCGCAGAGTCGTCGAAAGAATTATGAGGAAAAAACAACTTCCAGGCCGAAAGATCGAAGTAATTGCTGTTCACCAACCAAGCAAACGTGTCCAATGCGTCCAAGCTTCCCTTCAAGTTAGAACCGGGCTCATTGCCTATGTCGATGATCATGTCTTCTGGCCTCCTACTTTTCTCCAAAGTGTCCTCGCAGAATTCGAAGACCCAGCTGTAGGTATTGTCGGAACCTGCAAACGTGTCATCCGTGAGCCTGGAGACAATCGGTCTGATTCTCTCCGCAATTTTTTCGCCTGTATATACCTTGAGCGCCACAATTATGAGCTCACTTCAACCTACAACATTGACGGTGGCCTATGGGTTGTCTCCGGAAGAACATGTTTACTCCGAACAGATGTCGTGCAAACAGTCGATTACAGAACTAAATTTCTTTCCGAAACTTTCCTGGGAGCCGGTCCAGTCAATTGCGATGATGATAATTTCAACACCAGATACATGATCAATCATGGCTACAAAACTGTATTTCACAACAGACCAGAAGCTCTCATTGAAACAACTCTAGATACATCAGGCGGCTGGCCCAAATTCTACCAACAACTTCTCCGCTGGTCCCGATCAATCTGGCGTTTTCATTTCAAAACCATCCTCGTTGATGGAACATGTTGGAAGTTTTGTCCCTGGACTAGCTACTCAATGTTTGTCTCCGGACTGCTGAACATCTCTATTATCTATGATTCTCTCTTGTTCTTCACACTCCTCAAATCCGAATATTATACCGAGAACAATCATGCTGGTGCATATCTTTTTTGGGCATTGCTTCTGAGTCGTATGATTAAGCCGTGGAATTATTACATGCGTAATAAGCATGAAATGTGGTGGGCTGTACCAGCAGAAATCCTTTTCGGCTACTTTCATGGGATCATTAGGTTGAATGCGCTACTGACTTGTCGTGATATCGGCTGAGGCTGAAGAGACTTAACGGGGCTTGTACCAGCAGCTGGTGCTGTAAGATTTCCATAAGAGTATAATCTGGTGCGAATGCGATATGGGGTGTTGGGTGGGGGTGAACAGAAGTTATTTTGCAATCTTTTTATTGGATCAAGGAGCATGGGCTTTTGAAGCTGTAGTCGCGGTTGCTTGGGCGGATGGATATTGCTTGGGAGTGTGGGTTGTGATTTGAGTTGGAGTTGGAGTTACCGGTGTGGTAAGAGGATTTTCATGACCAAAAACCCTTTCTTTACTAAAACATAGATGATATGTCTATACCTAGGGAGTTCTTTCAAAGTTCTACCATTCAAAAACTAGATAGTCTCAAAAGTAAAGAGAGTTATGAAATTAGTTTGTTCAGTGGGAGTCATCAAGGACAACTGCTTGCTTTTTGCTTGTTTGTATAACTGCCTTCCACGACTCTCAAGGTAAGATAATTATAGTGATGTTTTTCAGGTTTGCACAGTGATCCATTACAATATGAGCTTTACAGAACATTATATTTGACTCAGTAGCATTAGACAAACAGGTCACGCTCTAATTATAAATAGACTTCATTTCCACTAACTCATTATCCATTTTCCTCTCAATGCATCATTACAATCATCTATGATCACACTTAAGGAGTGAACAAACATGAATTTCTCCCAAAAAGCTCTATATACATATACTGCACCTGAAAATCCTAGCTAAAAGATACTCACTCTATAGTAACTTTCAAAAAGCGCAAAGGCACACCAAACCCTCCCATCTAGAAGAATTTATTTACGTTCTCCAAACCAATCAAGTTATACAAAAGAAAGTCATATCAAGTTCCCTAAATTGCATACTCTCCTTCTTTCCTTGTATCATATTTCCTACTCATTTTCATTCATATATAACCATCCCGGAAGAACCATTCAGAATTACCCCTTCATGACCAAATCATCAAACATCATGCTCACAATCAAGTTTTTTTTCTGTGGTTAAGGAATTTCACTGCTTGTGTAATGATTCACTTGAGAAACTATTTTCACTATAAGATAATTTATCTAACTTCCGAGACTAGCCGAGTCCGAAATGACTCAGCCGAGAAAGGATCAATACAGGGCTTTTTGTTTATCGAATTCCAAGATTATATTTGCAGACTCTAGCGTACAAGCTGGTAAGATTACTTGAGGTTCTCATTTTACTTTGAACAAATTTGTTTTTACGGGTCAATTTTTTCCCCATTTCTTACAGTGTCTTACTTTATGTTACATTTCCTGTTGTCTCCAGACTTCAATAACCACCTATCACTTACTGCCTTACTGGGTATCCGTCAATTCCCAAGCGCATGCATATCATTGAATTCAGACTTGGATACCAAGCTCAGTCCTGCCGAAATCAGACGACATTCAAGGTTTTTACAGAACCCAACTCCCCTTTTCAATGATAGTAATCTAACACATTCTCAAAAGCACAGTCACTTCCTTTTTCTAATCGCTAGTCGAGTCCTGACTAGCTGATTGCCAAGCACGCGTCAACTCCAAGTCCACTTAAACCGAAACGGATTCGGATTCCCATATCCAACTCCTCATTCCAAATAACGAATATAATTCGAAACCACGATGGAGATCTACAAGCCTGTAGGTTACAGCATGAGGCATGGTAACCCCATGGTGGACCCCGATGAAGAGCCATACGCCATAAGAATGTCGAGAATGTTCGCCAACATTGACTTGCAACGGCCCATAACGTTAAAAGAAGATGAGATTGCTACGGCTATCCTAAAGGCAGAAGGACTCGCAAAGAATTGGGATCTCTTGCAAAACATCTTGGGTGCATACGAGCCAGTCATACGAAAGCGCTGGTCCAAGAAATCTAAGGTTAAACGTGCTCAACTTCTGCAGGAAGTGTATCCAGAAATCCCAAAGCAGCATGCGTCAGACTTTGATAATATGCGAGCTCGTTGGTTTGGAGCACCCCCAAAGTTGGATGAGTATCAGAGATCTATGGAGACACCATATATTAATTTGGAGGACCTCACACAAGGCATGTTCTTGCCTCTCTTTTTGAACTCGAGAGGCCGATATTCCCCGCATCTATTTGTACATGTTGATCTCTACGCTATGCACTTCGGGTTAAATATGTGGGAGATTCCAGAGCCCAAGATCTATGATGGTCTGACGCCATGGAAACGCGCTGTCGTCTTCAAAAGTCCAGATTCGGGAAAATACATGGAGTTCCTCGAGTTAAAGGAACAATCAGATGAGGCTTATGCATCTGGCCTAGGGTTCTCTCCAGGAAAAGCAATGGTGGTGTTGAGAGCACAGGTTTTCATGTATCAATTCCTTGTAAAGTGTTGCTCAGCAATACTTCATGACATTCCAGCGCTTCTGGACGACAATCATGAGTTCAATATCGTCCCTGAACCAGAAATTATCTCTCCCTCTTCCTCTCAGCGTCTGAGTACTGTCTTTTCTGCAACCGAGTCCCCTTATAGACCACCTAGTCAGATCGACTTTCAAAGAATCGAAGACCTCCTTGAAGCGAGACGCGCCGCAGCAGAAGATCACCTATGGTCTCTAAGAGAAGATCCTAGCTATTTTGCTGAAATGCTTGAAGCTCGAGGCGAACGCTATTGTTATACCAGCGAAGAAGATTCGAGAGGATTTGAAGTAGTCAATATCCTTGAATACGCATGTGTATCCTTGCTCCTTTGGAACAATCTGCGGGATGATTTTCGGCACTGGCGAAATCTTGAAAGAAAGTATTCGACAGAGATAGCTTCTGACAGGCAGCTTCCATCTGAGTATGAAAAAGCATTCGTGTGCTTTTGGGACAATCTAGATCGGGCTAGTGAATATTTGAGAATGGATCACTTAAGGCCAGAGATTATATTCTCAAAAGTCTTCCAAGACAGCATAGTCACAGATATCCTGCTTGATTATACTGATAAAATACGAGGAAACGTGAAAGCCGGAGCGCGGGATAAACTCTTCTTCATACTATATGAGTTGTCTCAAAACGAGGCTATTCTCTATTGCTCGCTGCCGGATCTGGTTGATGAGCTCGAGCGTTATCTACTTGCAAACCCAGCTGAAAAAGACCGCATTACAACCTTGGGGGGGTCAATCTTATCGGACATTGGCATTGTTGCTTCGATCAGTCGGGATTTATATCTCTATCAACCTTGGGCATCATCGGTAAACCAAAGACTTAAGGCCGATGATGGCACCATAAAAGCCATTACGGAGTCTAAATGGAAACGCACGTTGGATGTATTTGAAAATTTGGAGAACCAAGCCGTGGACGAGCTTACAAAGCTCATTGAATCGCCCCACTGCTTTCACTACCCTGCAGAGAGACGACGAAATGCGGCGAATAATCACAGAATGCGACAAGCTGAGAACTTGCTCGATAAGGTCTGGGATCACCTTAATCAAGCTTACTTTGATGCTTCCAGAGAGACCACACTAAGTATAGCCCTTCAAGATCTTATCTCGAGCGAAAGAAGGTTGATTCGAACGCCAAGATGGGTTGAAGTGGCTCCCAAGGCCAAGCCGCCTCTCGAACAACGCACTGCAATTGATGACGAGCTGATCAGTTCTTTCGAGCACGTACGAATCGAAGAAGAAAAGAGCACCCAGTCTCCAGAGCCGGGCAATCAAATAATCAAAGCAAAGGCCAAATCGAAGTCCAGGAAAGCGGGGCCATCTCGGGAATCTGCGCCTTTAACTGAAGAGGTACCAGAGGCAGAAGAAGCTCAAGCACCGCGAGAAGTCATCAAAGTAAACAAGAAGACATACCGTGTTTTTACAGCATTGTTCTACACACCTTCAGAGAAAGATCCACCCGGAGAAATTTCTTGGCAAGACTTTCTTCAAGCAATGGCCGCGGGCGGGTTGAATTCAGAAGCATTGTATGGCAGCATCTGGCATTTTACACCTCAAGAGCAACATGCTGATAAATTGAAGAGAAGTATTCAGTTTCATCAACCTCACCCTGGGAAGCTTAGTCTCAGGACGGCCAGGTTTTTTGGACGACGCCTTAATCGAGCATTTGGTTGGGATATTGAATTATTTTCTCTAGCCTAAGCATGTGTTTGGACTACTAAAGGGGTCTACATATCGGGAGGATGGATTGTTAACAATGGAGTATATGTAAGGGTCTGCGTTAATGGTCGTGAATTCTGTCATATGATAGTTACATAGCAAGGCAAGAATAGACATGTTCAGAGATAGAACGATAGAATTTGGAGAGTATTTCAAATCAGATGACCAATATCAAAAATGTTTGCGTACCAATGGACTTCGGTGATCGATTATCGATGTTTGGGTGAAGTGAGGTGGATTTCATCTGAGTTGAGGTGAAGGTCACATGGACACCATTTTAGTCCCTCTTTTAGAGGAAGATTAGTTCACTCAGGATCTACTGGGCATTACCATTCCAGGAATAACATTTTTCCTTAGGATGAATCTAGGATGAAATTACGGACTCGCCATGTATAAGTTCTTCCTCTAATGGAAGATAATTTCCTTCTGAACTGCTCAGTTATAATCGTTGAACGATGATGGTCCCAATATTTCTTTCCAAAAAGATATCTAGTGCACAAGACGAATCATTTTAGCCCCTTTCTCTAGACATATACGACCTTACTTGGCAAGTCATGTGTCAAAATTCAAGGGATTTTCCTTAAAATTAGTTCTTAGCATGTAAGCTAGATACAAATCATTTTTCCTCTGCTAATAAACCGTTAGTTTAATGCTACTTAAAAGTCTATAGCTGTCATTCTTCGCTACAAAATCTTTCACTCCAAAAATCTTTCATTCCAAACATTTTTCACTCCATAAAAAAACAATTTGCACACTCTTAACCTCGAGCCAGACACTACAGACTTGAGAACAACCATCCGATAGTCAAAAGCAACATAGTCACTCTCATACTCTACACATCTCATACTTCTGGAGCCAAGCACATCCCGCTAGCACACATGTCTCAATCATCGTACTTTGATCTCGAGAACGTGAGCTTCAATCCCCCAGCACCTCCAATACCCACCACCGAAGCTTCGGAAACTCAATTAAGAACAGTCGATTCTTTAAACATACGATTATCCAATGTGAACATTTCAGACTCTTCAAGAGAACTCCCACGGGAGCATCCCATACCAGAATTTCCACTATACGATCGTCTTCCTCAAGAAACCAGATGCGAGATCATGTACCAGGCTGCGCTTAAAAGCGAACCACGTATCATATCAATCGACATTCAGACCAGATTACATTCGCCAACTACCAGACGACCCAGCGATCAAATTGACGCCTTCCTCCAAGTTGGCGGAAGGCAGAAGATGCAAGAAGAAGAGTTCAAATACCTTACTATAACCCGTGGATGCGGATGGCATGCTCGAGATCAACTCATCCTGGACCAATTCTACTTCCGTCCAGAAAAAGATATCCTGTGGTTCTCTGAACAAGGATTGGAGAATTACCAGAACATCAATATATATCCTTCCGGAAGCGTCAAACGTTTAGCGATAAGTGTCGAGAATCTCCAAGAGTTACTGATTCTTTACAAGGGCCACTTTTCGCTAGACCCCCCTAAACACTCATCTCTGTTTATCGGTCAACTACGAAATCTGGAGCACATATACGTAGTAGTTCCGCATTACGTTTCTATAAAAGAAATGTCCAGTGGGAATCGTGTGCTTGTGGATTCTGATGAGCCCAGTGCTTTCGCTAGGAATATTCTACTAATGTGGTGGTTTTCCTGGCTCGAGAAAGAGTCTGAGAATATTGGTCGGAATCCACCGGAGATTTCTTTCAAACAATTTCACTGGAGAGGGATATCAGAAGAGTAGATGGATGGATATCGCTATGCCATAGTCAAGAAATAATGTCAGGTTTGTTCATGAACAGATAATAGGATAGAAGAAATTTCGATATAATTCTACAGATACCAAGGGAAAATCTATATCGAATATACATTAATGTATAACACCGGCGTATATAACTGAATAGCTATAAGCATTAATGGTTAATAGTTAATATTTAATAATAACAATAATGATAATTATCACCATCCAAATATCCATCAACACCAGTCCAGGTACTTGACCTGCATAAAACCAGCCTCAATGATTATGATCTCAAACAAAGTGTTCAAACCGAAGACCCAACTTCCCAGTAAGACTTGAAGCGAAAACAAAAAGATGAAAATCATTACCAGCATGCCAAATTGTAGCTAAAGACACCCCACAACCACCCCGAGGATACCCAGAAATTATGGAAACATTTGTAGCTGAAGCACCTCTCTAGATAAGCGCTAAAAATCAGAGTTCATTATGTGCAATGCAGCTTTTGGTCTAATACTCGTCCCTGTCTCTATCCCAACCCCGACCTTCAGAACACCACATTGTACCATCGACATTCACTACTTCATCACCAAAAACATGATTGAAGACATAGCACCCAAGAGAAAATTGTGTGATTTTAAAATTTAGAGTTTGACAATTAAGTATCCCATGCTTTAGAAGTGAAGGTCAGATTATAGATGGATATGGATAGTCACTTGCAGTCACCAAAAGAATGCATAGTATCTAGATAATTGAAAAGAAAAACCGTTAATAATCTGCTCAATATTATTTTTACAGTATTGCTGATTGGACAACGCCATATCTGTAAGCTATCCTTGTGAAACAACCACCAATGGGTATCACAAAACTTCCTGATATATGTATCCCGTCGCCTATCCTATGCGCGGAAGATTATACAAACGCCGTTGCATCAAATTCTTTCATCCTAAGTATCCACAAATGCCAATGAAGTCCGCTAAAAGTCATATTCTCGCCCTAATGTGCTGTTCGTCCTGTTGTACAATCATCTTTCCTCCCAAGCGCCTACCAACTTGGTCTTCTTCTTGGGTGGTCCGGACTTACTGGAGCTTCGAACAAATTAGTAATTGGAAACAATAAAAAGATGCATGGTTCACTAGAGACCATAGATATGCCAGAGAGCCGGAATGATAGAGTGGAAGGGACATGGAATGAAAGTGCTAAATGGGGGGATGCTTACTCAGAGTCTGACTTTTCCAAAGCCTGTTGCTTCATTCTCTGCTCGGCGGCAGCCAATGCCAAAGGTCTCATTTCCTGTCTTCTCGCAGCTTGTTTGGCGTACTTGGCTTGAGTTTGAGCTTCGTTGACAGGTCTGCCATGTACCAGATTGGTGAGAGCTGTCTCATTGGCTAACACTTGATCTCGACTGAGCTTGTGCGAATCGGGGTGGTTGGGACAGTTTCTTCCATGTGCTTTGTCGCCGAGTCTGAGGATGTTTTCCCAGTCAACACCGCACAAGTAACACCAGGAATTCCCACAGCGACCTGAGTATCAATCGTTAGTAACAAAGCTGTATAAAGAGGTGTATTATACATACATGCCATATGGTCACAACCATCGCTTCTAACAACACACTCTTTGCATTGTGGGCAAATCCTTGAATCCTTTGCCAGCAGCTTAGCTGTGGCCTCTTCCTGCTCCAAACGTTCAATTTGTGAGTCGTCGACATCGAATTCGTCGCATGACTGTCCTTCGTGCCATGGTAACTTGTGTTTGACACAAGTCTTGAATTTACAGTGGTCGCAAATCATCAATGGCTCCGGGCCTTCATGTATTTGACCTCCGCCGCACTTGGGGCCTAAGCACATAATAAAGGTGTCGGGTCTGGAAGCTTTTTCTCTCAAGTAGGAGTAACTGTTTGACTATTAGCAATGAACCCTAAGAACCATTAAGAGTTACCGACCGTTGAAGTACGTCCGAAGATGCTTTGCGACGAACATCGCTATCAGTAAGGACAGCTGTACAGAGCGGACACTTAATACCATTCAAAAGTCCATACTCTATATCTGTGGTGATCGATAGATCTAGACATTCCTTGCAAATTAAGATACCTGGGTGTTGACAGTCATCTGTGATAGAAGACCAGGTGTTTACTTTTAGGACGTCCTCTGCACAAATAACACATTCCACTTTATGAGGTGGGCTTTGAGAATGATCAAGTGCTTCTCCACTCTCCGGCTTCTCTTTGGCCTCTTCTTCGTCTTCTTCATCGTCCTCGTCCTCGTCCTCGTCCTCCACTTCCTCTTCATCCTCTTCACTCTCCGGCTCTTCTTCACTTTCTTCTTCGCTCTCCTCCTCACTTTCCGAGCTTTCTTCTTCTTCTTCCGTGCTGTTGGGCTCCATCCCAAATTCGCCATTATCAGGTTCGGTGCCGAAGATGTAGTTGTCGCGTTCGGGATTGTCAGGATCTAGATAAAGAGTTCAATATAATTTTCAAGTAAATATACGTACAAAAGATACTGTAATATCAGAAGGTATGTGACTTACGCTGAGGGAAAAGGTCAAAAAGGTCCATTCCAGGGTTGCGTCTCAAGGCTCGTTCTCTATCAGCCCACAGCAACTCGTGACCGGAGTTGGCGGAAGCACCAGAATCGGAACTTGATTCATCATCAGAACCCTCTTCTTCATCTTCTTCGTCATCTTCTTCATCGTCTCCATCGTCTTCGTCGTCTCCATCGTCTTCCTCTCCGCTGGACTCTTCCGCAGGTGCAGTCACGGGATGAGTCGATGGAAGATCACCACCATTTTCAAACCAGTCCTTGACTTTTTTGGAAACTTCTTCATCAAGACTTGTTTCAAAAGTCTGCAGACGAAGAAACAGGGCAAGTCTATCACCTTGCTTCTCTGGTAGCTTTCCGTAATTCTTCAAGACATGGCGCATCTTTCTTGCATCATGTTGCTTGAAGCTGAGTCCGAAGACTTTACCCGACTGATAGTCGAAACTCATTGTGAAAAGGGATAATTGTTTTGAAGAATTTTAAGTAAATTTGTTTCTGCTGGGTTTTTCTGGATTTCTTGGTCTAGAGAAAAATGACCTTGATCAGAAAGCTTGTTGAAAAGGTTGTTGTAAAATTGTTGTGTGATTGTGAGGATGTGTCAGAAGATTATAAGGAAGTTGAGAGACTCAAGACTGTCTAAAGCTACTGTAGTTCGGATAATTTAGTCCAATTTAGTACATTGATTAAGTTTAGGCTACCGCTCGGACTCCACCCCTCATTCTCATTCTATTTGACAGAAGTGAATAACATGATACATATAATTTATATTCATTGTTAGATATGATATCTTTATTCTCATGTCTGAATTGGTATATATAAACTACTCACATTTTAAAAAGATATTGATCGGTTTCGAGTTTGCATTGGTTTCCAAAGTATAACTGTAGTCTTCCACCACTTACATTCTTTCTTATTCCCTATGTTCATTTACCTAGTTGTATGCATATGGGCTCCTATTTCTCTCAAACTCTAGTAGTTTCACTGGACTACCACAGTAGTTCTGGTATCCCTCTTCCTTTGTTAGAGAGATCTTGTCCATCAGTCAATTTTCAGTGTTAATTCTGTCGAACATGGTGAATGATCATGAAGTATCTCAATGACTAAATTCACAGTATTGTAATCTGATTGGATTGTTTGTATTGGTAATGTATTTGAGAGTTGAATGAGTAGTATTGATGTGGCATTCAACCATCAAACACAACAGTAGCTCCTTACCGCATAGCTATCCTCGGGTGGCATGGTAATGGCATTCGTATTTTCCGATTACCGGCAGACAAAAGCAACACCTGTACATCGGTATATACAATGGAGACGATATATTTCCTGTCCTCCCCAGTTTGGAAAACAAGATGCCCTATCCTTTGTGCCTTTTGCATCAGCAACAATGTTATATCTGTGGCTAGCAACTAGCAGCTTTGTGTAGTATGAACTTGGCAATTTCTACATTATCCATTAAGCAGTAACCAGCGGAGCCACAAAAAAACTTCTTTTGCTCTTCATAACACCTCCCTTGTCATTTTCGTAGTTGACTACTTCTTTGACAGAACTTGAGTTAATCGGGGGTTCATATTTATTGACCCCCTTATCTACGATGGGGGTGAAAGAGAAACGTAACCCCCGATTAGTCCACCATTCATTGCAAGCTTCGTCTCTCCTACTATTAATACCAGTATTTTTGCCGATCGTAATATGTATTCAATTTCAATATCCCTGGAAACTATGTCTTCTGATAATACGCAGAGTGACAACAGAATTGTCTAGATACTGTCACAGACTACCATTTCTTTTGATAATGTATCGATGTACGGTCTATAATAGCATTCTCAGTCTGATCGTCGCAGATTCAGACAGATTAGAGAGACTAAAAACTCCCTGAATGATGTAATAGTGATTCACAGACTATTTTAATGAAATTGGAGGTAATTTGACCTCCAAGGCTCCATCCAAATACCCGAAAATTGAGAAAGAGGTATGAGTTGTAGGTTACTACCATCCGTGGAAAACTACCATCTACTTTATAGATGATTTCGCGGTGTTGAGTCATGGGTTTGAATCATGATATTCGCTTTTTTAATTGGTTCAGACAATAACAAACAATCCAAAGCTGTTTTATAAAGACACCCGGCATCGAAATAACATTGCAATTTAGAGCTTCAGTATCACTACCAGTAATTCAATGGCAGCTTACCAAGTATAACTGATGGGTTTGTTATAAAAGAGATTTGGTGCACATCAAACCTGTTGAGCTTTCAAATTGGAAGACGCCACAACTTCAATATTCTGTAACAATATCAGACCTCGAATTTCCGCCTCAAATTGGCGACGAAGAAGAAACGTGGACACGGTAAATACGCCTGTGTCTCTTAGGACCCTCAATTGCTGAAAGTCAAAGAGTTAGGGGCTCGACTTTGGCAGGCAGATGCGGTTATTGTAGTGATGCCTATGGACTGGTAGATAACAATCTCAAATCTTTTCAAATGGTTCTTGCAAGTGGTAGGATCTCCTCAAGCTCGAAGCCCTGCTAAACACCACTGTTATAATTCCTTACCTTGCTCTCTTTGCCTTTCACAATGTACATGTATCCGATGGATCAAGATGATGATCATTGCACCAGTTGACATCTCATTTGCCAAGAACATGTGTAAAAATCGAGTGTATTATTTCTTTCAAGACACGTTCAGCAGACAGAAAACTTTGGTCCTTTGAGAGTTTGTTAGCCTTCACAAGATGATGCCTGTACCGCGAAATCCAACCTCATTTGCAGGCCGAGATCCCTGTGGAAATGTGTAGAGATTGGACGAGAGCCTTGTCAAAGAAAGCAAGAAATTGCCTCGTAAAGACCCATTGTGTTGGGAAAAGCGTAAGGGAATATGCAAATCTTGAAGGTCGGTTATCTTTTCCAGTAGCTTTTTTTTACTCCAACTTCTGCCAACTTGCCCACACGTTTCACGTATCTGATGCCCGGCCATGGTGATAATGTTCCTTGAAACTGATACCTATGACAAAAGAATCAGTATTCATGGAAGTCTGGACAGGAAGTCAGTTCGCTGCAATGAAAAGTTCTGAAAGAAATTCCTTATCCGTACATCTTGATGCTCAATCGCCAAATGAATTCTTGTGATATCAATGCAGTCTCGTGGCCGGCTCGGCTACTTTGGTCGGAGTCGTCACCACACGCGGAGTTTGTGCCGAATTTTCGGATATCAGCTGGCACTTATCCAGAGGTGCATTAATCCACAGATTATGTAAGCAATATTTTCCAGAACATCAAGACTTTTCAATCCATCCCATTATCATGAAAAGATCCCAACACTCTGAGCGAAAAAAGAAACTTATTGCTTCCAGCTCTCTTGTCGCCTCTGGGCGTTTATCAAGTCCTCTTCGTCCTGGAAGAAACTAAAAGAATGGCTTCTGAAGACGCGTGCTTGATTACGACTGAAGCAAATTCTTCAATTCCTCAGAAGCATCGCAAACGTCAACGAAGTGCGTACGAAAGCCTTCTTGACCTTGCAAACACCTCAGCTCAAGTAATAGAGATTGCCAATTACTAAAGGTCTTTTGGTGAAGAATTCGCCATGTTCAATTCTCTAATAGTTGGATGCCTTGTACAGTGCTCGTTTGGATCGTTTTGCAGACACCATTTCAAAACTGTGATGACGACTCTTTCTATGTTCCAACACCACCAAAGAATAAGGCTATGCAAAACCTATATATGCAGCCAGCAGTGAGTTCTTCCACAAGAAATATCAAGGCTTACGCCAGACTATTACGTTTATTCAAAGTGGGCTTTTCAAGAGCCCAGACTTACCGGCGTCATATCTCCATACTTCCAATCGCACGAATCATCTTTGACATCGGAACCATCATCCGCGAAGCACACTAGCCATGTTCATTCGTATGGAACTTTTTCGTGTTTCCAGACAAAAACGTACGTATCATCACGTGAAATCGTGGGACTGTCCACCTCCCGCTGACTAGCTTAGCACAGAGGCCCGAGAGAGGCTAAACTAGAGTGCTGAATAGTGCTGGCGTTCCAAATATTACAAATGGCAATTTGTAAAAATAGCATCTTCGCGACCCGACGTTATCCCTCGCGAAAACGAGGATCCAGATTTACTTTCGACATTGGATGCACAACAATCCCTCGGTCCTGTCAGTTAGCCAGTGCAAACTTTTTATGACGACATGATCCCCTCCAACACTCTCTCCATATTACAAACTTTGACATCTGATCCATATTTTCTTAACTACTGATATATTTGTTTCATGTATATCGAAACACCAAATCTATGGGTTTTTGGGACGATGATACTTTGCACAAGGCTGTATCACGATAAGAGGAATACCCCGCCTTCAAAAAGTTACCACATGTTTCGATGTGGATAACAATCCATCTTCTCCGAATTTCGGGTTGTAAAGCTTACCCCTTTGCACAACGCGGTAACCGGAAGAATGGTTTCGTCATGGTCCACTTGAGGTGAAAATCTAGCTAGTGCGTGCTTAACCGATCTTTTGATTACGTTCCTGAACATCTCATGCCGCTGTCCGCAATTTGTCCGTTCGTTCCTAGTTATTTATGGATCATTCATGGATGGTCTATGGAGATATTGTTCAATCAACAAATCGTTCATCCCATACTATGGGTCCCAGCCGAGGGGTGCATTTTGTGGGGTGTTGAGGTTACGATGATAGACTTGTAGATCATGTCAAACCAAGTAAAGTGTATCGCAGTTTTGTGAAAATCATCTTTCTCGGACGAATGTCACTCGATGAGCTGCATATTGATCAACACTTTAGCTCAAGAGAATACTGGTTTTCACAAGGCATCGATGTTCGATTCGCATTGATTCGGTTCTTTCGGTGAGCCATTTCTTGTATACTTCGTATGTAAACAAATGTCGTTACAAACCAAATCTGCGTCATCGTTTTTTCTCGAAAGTTAGTAGGTTAAAAAAATGCCGACGAGAAAGTATATAGACAGCAGTTGCTTCCTCTCGGATTGTTCCAAGCCAACATCTTCCAGCTTATAACTACAATATCAACTTAATAATACAATAACTTCCACTCGTTAATCATGAAGTATTCCGCATCAGCATCACTCGCTCTCGCCGTTGGCGCTTCAGCTGCTTCTATCAAACGGGACACTTGCTCCTACACCCTTACTTCATCTGGAGGTCAATCCGGTATTGTTGGTCAATTGGACGATGGCCAACTTCGTATCCTTGGCAACCACCCCACTGCAACCTTCACAATCAACAACGGTGAAACCACTGATTCCAAAGGCCGACCATGTTATTTAACTTCAGAGGCTAACCAATACCAATGCGATACTGGTATGAGCGCCACAGGTGGTTTTGCTATCAGCACAGATGGAACATACTCTCAATCTGGATCATCGGTCTTCTATGCATGCCCATCTTCTGACAACGATTACAATATCTATACTGCTCCTGTTGCTGGTCAGGATAAGTGTGTACAGATTGGATTGACTGCTAGTGGATGTTTCGCTCCATCTTCATCCTCTGCATCAGCAAAATTAAGCACATCCACATCCCAACAGGTTTCATCCTCCACCTTGGTTTCATCACCAAACTCTTCATTGTCTGCTCCAGTTTCAGGATCTTCAAAAGCTTCGGTCGTTACTGCTACCACAACTCAGCAACAGACATGTGCTGCTTCCACCGTTACTGTAGCTCAAACCGTTGTTGTCACCCAGACTCCATCTGCTAAGACCATTTATGTCACTTCGACTGCACCCGGTCAAACTATTGAAGAGACTCAAACTCAACAGCAAACTGCACCAGCTCAAACTGTCGTGGTTACTCAGACTCAACAACAATCATGTGCTGCTCCTTCTACAATCACCGTCACCCAAGTTCAATCTGCTGCTGGCCAGACTATCCATGAAACTCAGACTCAACAGGAGACTGCTCCCGCTCAAACTGTTGTGGTTACTCAAACTCAACATCAAACATGTGCTGCTCCTTCCACAGTTACTCTCACTCAAGTTCAATCTGCCGCTCCTTCTACAGTTACCGTTACTCAAGTGCAGAGCATGACTGCTGTTTCCACGAAACAAGTCACCGCCAGCGAGTCTATCGAAGTTTCTAGCGCCCCAGCCACTACTTCCCAAGTTGAAGCCACTACAAGCGCTGTTTCCACACCAAAGGCTTCGTCTGCTAGCTCAATCGTCTCCTCTATTGTCTCTCAAGCAAGCTCAGTTGTCTCTTCGGCCACATCCAAGGCCTCGTCCACAGCATCAGCTTCCAACTCTTGCCCTACTAACCTTGACGGCACCTACTCTTCCCCCAACCTAATCATTCCCGTCTCATCTGCATCCCCAGATAAGGCATACGGTACCTCTTACGATGGAGTCGTCAACAGCACTGTTTCTTCTCTCTTCAACTTCGACATCCCAGCTTCATACGCTTCCAAGACTTGCTCCCTCGTTTTCCTCTTCCCCACTCAAGATATGCTCGAGACTTCCTCATATACCTTCTCTGGTTCCGGAGCCATTGATTTCAAGCAATTGGGCGCCACTGTTACCACCAGCTCTACCTATAACTCTATCGGAAGCACTGCAACTGACTTCGGTAGCAAGACCATCACACCTGGTTCCTGGACTGTTGTTAACACTTTCGCTTGTCCAGCTGGACAGGCTATCAGCTATGAGATGACTGCTGGTGGAAGCGACACTGATTTGTGGTGGTTTGAGGATTACAACCCATCCCCAATCGGCCTTTTCATCACTACCTGTTAAACTTTGGATCTGAAATGATCTGGTATTATGAGAAAAGTTGAGATAAGCTAAGAAAAGTTTTCGAGATATGAGGTTAATTGAGATGAGATATGAAATGCATTATAATGTTCGGTTTCTTTCTTGGGTATGGCTCATATTGGAGGGCAAGGGTCGGATACATACACCGGGTAGGGAATGAATTTTGGAGGCGGTGTTATAGGTCAGACATAGAAGGAATATGTCTGCAGCTGCAGAAATGAACGGCCCAACACCATTACATTCATTATGATATTTGAGCACAGTACACATTTTGTACACGATCTGTATTTTTTTTTAAGAACAGACATTAATAAATAGAATGATAATGGAAAGAAATGATTATCAATCATTTGAAAAGATTTGAAATAAGGATCATTAAAATATCAGAATGCATGAGCAGAGGGTATAATTTATTGGACCAACGTGTCAAGAAATAGGAATAAGTTGCAATCTTCCTCTCCAATCTTCTGCGGGCTTGCCACACAAATTCTGGCAATTCTAATTCTAAATTCTACCTATGAAAAATAAGAACGACAGTTTGATTGGCCAAACTCGAGAATCAGAAAAAGTATGATAGATTTGGCAATTCACTCCTCCTAAGCACGACTTTCAAGACCTCAATACCCACCCCTCATCAACGTTCTCCAAAAGAGGACTTTCCAACACGTAAACCAATTTATCTACTCTCTCTTGCCCAATTCTCTGTTCCCATTTATTGCCTTGTTTCATCACCACCCCACAAGCCACAATGTCACAACCAATTTTCTCCAACAAATCCCAAGTCGTCTTCAGTGTTGCACCAGAACTTACTGCGTCATCAATGATAACACATCGTTTCCCTAGAACCAGAGGTAATTGATGCGGATCCAGGTAAACTTTCTTCAACCCCAGTTCTGGGGACGTGATGGATGATACTGAGGCGGAGAGGGCATCATCGTACCAAAATTTGCGGGAGTAGCCTAGGGGTATATATCTTTCTAACAATCGTTAATTCTATCCTTGATACATTTTTTCAAGTAGTAATCTTGACATGTGACATACTTAAACCTAGATTCCTAGCGACAAGCGGAGCCAAACTAAGACCCAAAGTGGGAAGTCCAATAATAGCATCCGGCTCAAAACGACGCACGAGATCGGCAAGAAAGTCGGAAAGTATATCTACTACTTCCATGGAGGCTTGGTTAACCAGAAGTGAGGCAACTGCATGCTTGGGATTATCTTTCAACGGTCTGATTGGGAGAACCAGAAAACGTGAGTCGGGTAGTTTGGCTGCGAAACCGTATTTATAGGGCGGGTTTTGCGGGGTATGGCTGGATGAGAGGATGCTTTGCCAGTATGTGGTTGTGGGTTCCGTGAAATAGGTTATCGGCGGAACGGCTTGGTTTGGAATATTACTTGAATCGTTGGCTGTTGTTTGAATGCTCTTTAAGTTTTTGGAAAGCTTCAGATTTTTGTCAGGATTCTTCTGATGAGCATTCTCACCAATAATTACATCGTCAGTAGACTTGTCATCCACTTCATATTTCTGGATATCTGTGTTGAGCTGAGGCATTTTTCCGTGATATTACATTGCAGGGAGGGAAGTGAGGTTGATATGCAGGACGGTACAGGGTGGGGTTGCTGACTCATGCGGATATTTTGTTTGTACCTACAACAACTACCTCCCGGTAGTTGATGCGACGACCAGGTCATATGGAATGAAAAATTTAGGAACCTTCCTATTATAATACCTGTCTTGATAGCAGATTGAGCAGTTGGTTCACTTTACATCCAAACCCCTCCTTTTCCAGAAATCGTTCACAGCGATTCACGCGACAACAATCTGTGGGGAAGTCGTTACAGGTTTACATTACACAGTTTCTTATATCTGCCAAGCTCCACTTGCTGTTGTTACTTCCTTATTCTATGGTCGCTAAGCTAGGTAAGCATAATGGAGCAATCAAGCTCTCTTACTACTTGCCCATATTTGAAGCTTCTCCAATTCTTACATGCCACAATGCACGTGGCCCGTCTGGGCTGGCTCACCACGTTCCTGCACGTCTCGACAATCATTTTATAGTCAAAACTTCCGTTCTGTGTAGTGGCTTGAATTGAGAGATTAAGGTTGAGCCTCATGAAACCGATGGGTTGATAGCAATTTTTGCTGCCTAGATTGTGGAAACTCAGCCCGTTTCTTGGCGGTGGTAGATTTTCTGACACATGAAAGAATATATCGGGGTAAATTTGCTTCATGGTATATATCATCTCAAGATTTTAGGGGGCTGTGCAGTGTTTTCGGGTGGGTTTTCGTCGTTGGATGGCCTGTAACATTGCTAGGTGAACTGGCCAAGAGCAATAACATCAAGTGACAAGTAATGGTATTGATCTTCTCAATAACAAGTGTGGAAGAGCCGATATGATACTGGCGGAGCTTCTCTGGGTATTCTAGATGATAATGAAAAGTGCGTTGAAATGTGAGAGGAGATTGGACGCTCGTGCTGTCGAGGTATGCACTTATGCTATATCAGACTTCAGCCTTCCAGCAAATCTCGGTAAGCCATTTTCTGCAGAGCTCAGATAGCTGTGTCAACATCGATGAGTAAAAATAATATTGAGCGCTGTGGCATAAAGGCCATAAATAATGTGGTGGACGCAGTTCACTTTGTTCAAGATAAGATGAGATTAGTTTGTTTGGAAAGAGCTTGAATCTTCACAATGTTCTCACACCTCGAGCACTTTTTTCTTTTTCTGATCTTTTATACCGCTGTTTTAGGCAATCAGACGCCAGCATTTGATGATTTAATTTCTTCGAAGTTTCATTCTTCTACAAATAATGGTACATCATTGGCACCTCTCGATGGGCGTTCTTTGCTGAAGTCATGGCTAAGTCCAAGAGTGCTTACCTGTGAAGACCCTGGATATGGTCTATGTCCCAGTAAGCTATCTTCAATATTGTTTTGAGGTAAATTCTAACAAATATCAAGGCAACCTAGGCTGTTGTCCAAGAGACGAAAACTGCTGTGGAAGTAGCTTCTGCGTCAAGCCTGGAGAGAATTGTTGTCAAGGTTTCACATGCGAAGTTGGATGAAATTGCTGCACTTATCCTTATTGCTACCCAGATGGAGGTAAATGCTGTTCGGATGGAAGCTATTGCACTGCTGGAAATATCTGTGTGAATGTAAGGGGCAGCATCAAATGTTGCGCGGATTTAACATGTTCTGGACATGCTTCTGGCAGTGTAACTATCAGTACACCTAGTGCCACTAACGCTCCTACCGTCATTCCTTCGTCAATTACAAAAGTTCCAGAAACATCCATTACTTTGACGCCTATACCGGTCTATGAATATTATTATTACACAATTACATGGTTCGTCCACATCCACGTCCACAGCCATATTTACATACATACCTACTAACAAACACTCAGGTATTACTGGAGCTACTACTATTACTACTACACCATTCATCTAGACCTCAGCACATCTACCCGCTCAACCCAGATAACAACCACAACCACAATCTCCGTCTACGAAACCAACTCCGCAGCCGCTTCATCCAGCTTCCAACAACTCTCTGCCACTCTATCATTCCCAACTCCTGCTGCTGCAACACTTCCTACACAAACACCACCAAGTTCGCCTACACAGACTGAACAAACCAATGATGCTCATACTGAAGTTAGCATTGATACAGAATTTTTAAAAGGGACAGGATCAGCTTTCTACAGCGTCTTTGGCACACCTTCTACAACTAGTTCTGTGACTACGGGATCGAGCAGTTCGTCAACGGCTACTTCAACGCCTGCGGGGGTTACAGTTAGTGGTGCTTCTGGAATGAAAATGAATGGGCATTTTTGGTCTATTACCGGTTTCACGGTTTTTGGTGCTTGTATTGTTGCGTTGTGGTTGCTTTGAGCTGGAGAGATTTGGGCTTCATTCGGCTTGTGATCTTATATATGATACCGGAAGGTATTCGCTATTTAATTGGATATGATGCAGTTTTAATTCGAAGTATATGTCGTTCGTGTTCACACTAGACATTAATCTATCCGTCTACGATTTTTAGGAAGATTGTTCTTGATATGTATATATGTCTAATATATTCAGGAGGAACCATCTATCTACATCCTGGTAACAACATTTCTACTTTCTATTACCTGCCTGACTGCTTCAGAGGACAGTATCCAACAACTTCTGTTTGATGATCTTGGGGCTATGAACAGAATAGAAAGTACAAGCATTTGTTTAGTTCAGTTTATTACAGTACATTATTTCTCAGTTTATCATGTTATATCCTCGCTATTTATCTCAAAATTCTAGAACGGCATTTGAGATACTACATCTTGAATAGATGCCCCACTATCAGAGAAAGAAGGTGATCTTCCATTCTAATCTTCTAATTTCCATCTGCTACTCCATCAACTAAGAGCCCATTCATATATGCCAAATCATTGGAGAATACTCTTATATTGGCTCTAGATACACAAAGCGAGTGTACCTGTGGGTCAAAATGAAGCAGAAACATTCATTTTCTTTATCTTAAGGCAATATATATCTATTCCAATCTAGAAGTCAAGGTCTCTTTACGTCTGAGACATCAAGAAGACACTCGACCTCAAGGTTATATCTATTCATACATATAAATTAAGGAAGCAACCACAGCTGAGAAGCAAAGGTGGACACTGAGGTGGAGTGTTACAAGGAAATTTAATTATAGGAACTTACCAAAAGGTTAGATTCAAATCCAGCATATCCATGCCGATATCAATAGAAATAATATTAGCAGATATGTGAATGCACAGAATTTTCATCTCTCCTAAAACTCACAGTGGCAAAGAGCTCATTCTTGAATCATGAACTGAATCATAAAAGTCGGATCTTGACTTCCAAAGTTTGGATGGACTAGCTAAACCACTTTTTTTGGAGCGTTCAGCACAATGAATCCTCGCTCTTCCCTGAGTCGGTGCGTGACAAATAAGATGACAATTTTGCTACTCTGGTGCTGTTCCCGACTAAACTGCTGTATAACAACTCTGCGATCCGGTTGTCGTGAATGAATCGTATACATTGGTACGGCAGAAAAAACCTCACGCTCAATACAGTCGTACCGTGAAATCACATCAAGCAACATTTAAGAATCTTTCCTTTCGTCCAGAAAATTAAACAACAACTTCTCTCATAAATTACAACTTAGGTGACTTATTAGTCTACTTAACTCTAACTCAAATAATCAACTGGTTTCCATATCGTCCGCAACTTTGAATTTCTCTTATTATCGATTTCGAATCTTATTATAAACCTTTGTGTGGTCTACTACAGTGTATTGTCGAACCTTCGAACAAATGGCTTGCAACCCAGAAGGATCCCCGGCGATGTTCCAGAGAACAGTCGTCCGTTGGCAGCGTCTACATCAACCCGCGAAAGAGCTGCGCCAAGAATCCATGAGCTATCGAGCACCGAGAGCAGTTCCAGAATATACTCTCCCACAACTCGCATTGCGGGTGAATACCCGCTGCCTTTAATCGTTTCTAGAGCACGTGATCGACCATCTACAAATCGAACAACGAGTACCTCGATGCTCGGCGGATCTGGATCAGAACGCCTCAACTATACAAATCCTAGGGCCAGAAATGTTGACAGAACTCGGCGTCCCAGTGATCGACTTGAACCCTACACATTGAGTATCGCAAGAGGAACACGTTGTACCTCGCGTGCAAGTTTCTCAGACAACCTCGATGAGACACCCTCTGATGCGCGCACTACAGTTGGCGCTAATTACGCTTCATGTGTACGACCCATGAGAGATGCTAATCGCGTCTATACTCCGACACTATATGATCCTTTGCCAGCTGCACCAGGCAGAGGCTATCCCTTTGCCGCGAATCCCAGTTCAGTCTATGTTCCGAGAAGAACTAGGCCTTTCCCGCTTGTAACAGCAACAGATCCGCCAGATACCGGTCGAGTCTACACTCCGAGAAGAGAAACTTATCGCCCGCGTGTAACAGTTACAAGCTCTTTCAATTTCAGAAATCCCACCCCCGTTTCTACTCACAACAGTGAACAAGCACAAACGACTCCTGACATCAACTCACCACAAGTTCCAGAGGCATCAACCACCGTCGGCACAAACGAATGCCCCATCTGTCTCTCTCCATTTCCCGCTCCTCCCAATGCCGTCCTCGTGCACCCATGCAACCACGAATTCTGTCTTGTATGTATCCAGACCTGGATCCAAACCCAACGGCAAAGACCCAATGCCCAACCTGTAAACTGTCCCTTCTGTCGGGGTCCCATTAACAGAATCATTGACCGGGATGGAAATGTTGTAGAGTATCAGAGAAACAACGTCCCAGATGCCATTACGGAAGCTCGGGAAAGATTGAGAAGAGTGTTTGGAGGTGCAGTTGCGAATGTTGCTGATCCAACTCCAAGAGCTTCGAGCACAATGGGTGGTGTGGGTGCATTTGGTGAGCTCAGAAGAACATTGAGTAGGGTGGGACCTGCGGGAAATATTAGTGAACAGGTTGCAAGAGTACGAGAAAGATTGGATAATGCAGATGCAGATTCGAGCCGTCCGGCAGATTCGAGTCGTCCGGCAAACCCACTTGATCTACCTAACGGGGCTTTGGGCTGGTGGACTTGAGATGTAGCTTGCAATGATTTGATCAAGGAGCATGGAGATATGGGGGGTTGTGAAGGTCGGATGAAGGTGCATATGAGAGATGGGGACTCAGTGTATTTTGGATGTAGGGGAATTAGCATTCGAGTGTGGGTTGACGATGAGAGTATCACATTGACATAATATGTAGCTCAGATTAACCTGAAGCTATTGGTCAGGGACATATAAATATATTTACTATCTAATAATACGAATCGATCGCAATCGTGAAAGATGTGAAATTCTTTTCACTTTCAACAACGTGAAAGATTGACCTTCGAATTTCTAGTTTTTAAAAACCAGCCATTGCCTTCTCTTACTTGTAGATTGTGGGTTTCGAAAAATACAACAAGACATAACAAATCATCAACAATAATCTAGATATCCCAAGGGAATCTCGACTTGCCCATCAACTTTTACGGCTTTCTTTTGCTTTCGTGGCTCTTTTGAAGGGCCTTGCCTCCATCACAATTGCCTGTTTCCTCGTTATTTACTTGGCTACGCTTCAGTTCCTAGATAACGTCGATGGTCGAGTTCTTGCTCACTTACTGCGACTTCAACGAGAACTAAATCTAAAATATCTTGAGTGGCGGCATTAATAGGAACGACAGGAACAGAACTAAAGATCACCATCCACTTGTCTGCTCTTTGTTTAGGTCAAAGTAAATGAAAATCCCACCTCATTTATCATATCACAAACTAAGTACTTAGATCTGTTCATCGATCTTACATACGAGGCTTTTTTCTGCGCCGAAATTCCAAGAGTGTGGCACTTATCAATGAGTCCATCAACAACCCAATTAACGTTTTCAACCACCAACAAAAATCAAGATGCCTGGGGATAAACTTGCCATTATAATCATGGCGTCGCAATTCTCTTGATCATCGCTGCATGTGCGTGGTTCGTGGTAGAAGATCCGGTTCGCGTTCGAGCTGCTGCAGAGAACAAAATTATTACTTCTCGTGCGATTATTTTCCACATTGCTAGAAGACGCATTGCTGCAAGTAATCTTGCTTATGCTATTGGTGAAAGAATCAACCAAGCAGAATTTCTTCAATCTGTGCAAGACAAAGTCAAAGATCTAAGCCGCGAAGAGGAACAATTATACCGAAGCCAAAATCCATCACGAATTCGCATAGACGTATCAGATTTCGTCGACATGAATGATGGTGAGCTCTTGGAGCATTATACTCGTGTCAATAACCCCACAGCTTTGCAGAAAATCGTACCACGTCTGTCAATTAAGAGAGATGTGACTACTCCAATGATGATTGCCATCCTCAGTACCTCTATCAACTTCTTGCGGACTTCCCGAGATAATCCTTCAATATGCGGATGTTGTAGCGATTACCTTCCACTACTTCACTTTAGGATCAGTTATGGATCTAGCTCATTGTGTGCGAAGTGCTTGCGGGCTAAGCTTCTTCGTCAGAAATCTTTGACCACAACTGGTAAATGTTGGTGTGGTTTGAAGCATGCTCCGGAAATCTTCATTATGTCTGATCTCGACGACCGGCATCGAGCTCAGCGGTCCTCGGATTATCATCGTTGCGGCTGCTAGGAGCATCTCAACACGATTCTGAGTGTGGAGGGGGCAAGCATTAGCATTGGTGGATTGAGAAACCAAAGAAACTTTTTAAGATTTCTGCCCAACGGTGTAAAAGTCTCAGTCCCGAAGAGAAACATGGTGTGCTTTCTTTATGGCGAGGAAGAGTATACTCCGAGCCTCCGTTGAGATATTGTACTCTGTAAAGCAAAGCTTAATTTATAGGGGAGTGTGGGGCCATTGAACTGCTTTAATGGTTCCTAGACCCTTGAAAAAAGTAACTGGCACAGCCATCATATAGGTAAGGTAACGAATGAGAGTTCTCGTTCACCTATCTCCCGATTCTGCATTCATAGCGTGAACTCTGATACCTTGTGAATATCTCCTCGTGATGATTCAAAAGGAAATAATCTAGAAGCTGCCGAACACGAGGAGCATGGGCCGAGTGATAACTAAAACTAACATTTCTAGGATGCCAGTTGAAGAGAGAGCTTCCATTTCACTTCTTCCTCACATACTATGTGATCTGCTCCTAGACCAACCCCGCAACGCCAAGAAGATGTTGTCGTTGCGCATAAAATACCAAGAAGGCCAAATGCTTCTTGATCACAGCTTCCAAGATTGTCATTTCCAACAAACAAGGCTTCTAAATGAACTGAGGTACCAGTTTACCCCCTCTCCCCCTGCAATCAATGTATAAAATGGGGGTTTAAGAGGAACACGTATTGCAGTGCCATGGAAATCAACTTACTTTGGAAGGCTTCAACGGGCATAGCACATAGTACATAATATCTGGAAGATGCATAGCTGTATGTATCTAGTTCTTGAGCATCTTATCTTCAAGTAACAGACCTTGAAATGAAGAGATATTGAGATGTTTGTAAACAGTGGAGACAACCCCGGCATATTCTTGGAGAACGAGTAGTTGTAATTAGCATTTCACAAGGTGTGATGTTAGCACAATCCGGGAAGTCGCAATCTGCGTACAAGGTGCGTCTATAATAAGAAGACGTTTGAGCCTATCATCTCACCGCCGTACCTCTTCCGGTGGGGCTCGGGAACATCCGAGAACACTTTCCTATGAAATTGATCTTTAATATCTAATGATATTTGACCGAACACAATCATCCGATAATATAATTTACATAGGTAAATACTGTATCCGGCTCTTATACCCGTGATAACCGCCTTGCATTTCCTTCGTCCTCCCCTTTATCTGCCGAGTTCGAAAAAGTAGCAAGCAGAGCAGAGCTACTTCAACTACACGTTTTGTTCTTGTTTTGTAGGGTTGGCCCAGCAAGGTGTTGCACATGTATGGATGATCATATGTGCACATCTTGTCAACCTCGTATACCAAGAAAGCATATTAAGATTTCCAGGTGATTAGCACGAACTATATCTTTACTCTCTGAAAGACCAAACAACGATACTTTTTACATTAAGTTTGCAGTTGAACTTACCGTTAAAATACCCCTGGCTAGGATCCATCCCAAAACGCCACAACCTACATGACAATAAGTTCATTTTGATCATGTACCTGCTTTTCGTCGAAGCTTTTCAATCTATTTTTTCGACAGAACGAGAAGCATACATGAGATGGCTTATGAAGAGATTTGCGGTCAACTCAAATATATGGATCATGCCCACCTTTCTGGATGTCGGCCACTATGAAAACGCCCGTGCAATCCGAAAGCTCCGTTGGCGTTGGGCCCTCTGTTTATTTCTGAACATCAATTGCGATTTGCAATTGTAAGCTGGCTTGCATTTCTGTGTCGACGACGAGCATGTAATTTGACATGTCTCGGGAATCGAAAGGTATATGTAGGGAAATATACAAGCCTTTTACCCTTAATTAGTGGGCCGATTGAACATCTACATATCCACTGACTTTTCGGAAATTTAGCCTGTACTTACTGTCCTGAAATTTCTAATCGTTTGCTTTTTGTGGCAAAAGCTTGCGCGGCACTCAAAGCAATAGCGACGACGAGCATATGACCCTTAGTAGGGACAATGTAAGCACTTGGACAAGTACCGACAAACTGGTAACCTATACAAATCCTCACACTCCTGAGCGGTGGACCGGAAAAATATCGGAATTTTATCATCCATCACTCGTTGTTCAATATTATTCCCGCCATGGCAATCATTTCGACATGTAGTGCATAGGAACGTTTCCGATGAGAGTGCCTGGAGAGAAGTATGGGCTTTCAATTTCATCCTCTAATCTCGGAGGTGGGGTCGGTTCGGGCTGTTCCCTCCTTGGGTGCTCATTTTAATCAATCTATTCCACAAGTTATCAACGGCGTCCGCTGCGCTACTGATAAACATAGTGGAGAATTTTCCGTTGAGAGGGGGGGTTATCCGACTTTCATGCACCAATCATCTTGCGAGATGCAGGGGTAATTTTCCGGGGCAAATGTCATTCATTTCTTCTTGGCGCAGATGGCGATTTTGGTCTTTTTGTAAAAATATAAATACATTGGCACCCTAAGAAGGCTGGTCTCTTCAGTCGCCATTCCCCAACCTTGAATCAACGCATATTGAAGTCACGCCTCCCTCAAAGAACTTTCCAATCATGCGTTCCTTTGCCCTCGTCTCCTTTGCAGCTTCTTTGCTCGGAAGCGTCTCTGCCAGCCCTGCTTTAGTAAACCGCGCTGTTGCATTCAACCGAACTGTTGCTCCAGCTGGTGCAATTGTCGTTGACGAAACTGGTGACATTGCCGGCTCCTATACCACATTTCAAGAGGGTGTTAATGCATTGTCCGCCACCACAACCGATGCTCAATACATCTTCGTAGCTCCTGGTACCTACTTCGAGCAAGTGTATCTCCCACAAATCGCATCCAACCTTACCATCCAAGGTTATACCAACGATTCCCGCGACTACTACTACAATGAAGCAACGCTCACCTACAACCTCGCCCTCATCAACACCACCTCAGATGATTTAACCGCCACTTTCCGCGCCCACAACACCAACACCAAGGTGTACAACTTGATCATCAAAAACACATTTGGTCACATCAACTCCAATGGACAGAACCTTGCTCTCTCCTCCTACGCCTCCAACGTCGGTTACTATGCCACCCAATTCTGGGGATACCAAGACACCGTTCTTGCCGAGGCCGGTTACCAGCTCTACGCCAAGTGCTTGATCGTCGGAGCCGTCGATTTCATCTTCGGCGAGAAAGCTCTCGCCTGGTTTGAAAATAACGATATCCGCACCATTGCCAATGGAGCCATTACCGCTTCAGGTCGCACCAGCGCCGCTGTTGACTCCTGGTATGTGATTAACAACTCCAACATTGCCAATCTCAACAGCAGTCTCACTCCATACAACAACTACCTCGGACGCCCATGGAGAGATTACGCACGTGTTGTTTTCCAGAACAGTTATTTGGGTAACAACATTATTGCGGCCGGATGGCAAGAGTGGAGCACCTCGACTCCAAACACTGATGAAGTTACTTTCGGAGAGTGAGTGATCCTATCCTAATATGAATTTCCAACCTTGAACCCTCAACTAACAATCTCAACAGATACAACAACTTCGGCCCGGGAAGCGTTCTCGAAGAAGGCCCCCGTGCAAACTTCAGCTCCCAATTAACAGCCCCCATCGACATCACTACCGTCTTGGGTACATCTTTCACTAGCGAGTTCTACTACGATGCTAGTTACATGTAAAGAATCATCGAGTATGAATTGTGGAATTTCTAGTATATAATTTTTATTAAAGAGGAGAGAGGATATGGGGAAGTGTGTAAATATAATATCCCATGTATACATTTAATGAGAATTGAACGGTCTCACCGTCATACCCTATCCCAAGGATCTTTGAATCTATTTTGTTTTGATTGGGTGCGGTTATTGTGAGTGATAGAACACATGACGCTTTTCAATATTCCGCAAGGCTCCACTGCTTTTTAAAATAATCTCCTTTTTCCTGTGGTTGTATTGCATCAAAAGTGAGTTATATTAGCTTATACTAATGATCTACTTTGTAATGGCTCGTTATTTTTCTATATAATGATTATATGTATACCCAATAGCCCTCGAGATGTCACGCAATATCCATACTTTTTGTGATGAACGACGAACCATATATCAATAATACAATTAGTACTCATGATGACATCTCATATCACATCCTATCGATTCCGCGCATTTTGCAAATACAGAATTCATAAATCAGGAGCATGCGAATATATCTATCTATCTACCTATCTACTACACATCTCTATTCATCCAACCTCCCCCTTCTTTCCCTCCTTCCTCTCCTCCCTCCTCTCCTCCCTCACCCCCTCTCAAAATCCACACCTCCCCCTCTCAAAATCTTACCCCATATAACTCTTGCCATAAAATCCCGCTCCCAACTCAACACTGCACTCCCCGCCAAACTCCTCAACTCAAGTCACCCAGCCCAAACAAACTCACACAAGCCCCAACTCTCAACACCCTATCACATCCGTACATCACAGTTTACGTTTTGTATCCCAACCCATCCAACCCACCAACCACACCATTCCCATTCCTATTCCTATTCCTAAAGATACACCAACAAATCTCAAACCCCTTCATCTGACCTCAAACCTCAAATCCTATTCCATACACATAACCTTTCCATTCCCACAAACACAATATATATACATACATATACATACATACACATACACATACACATCCATCCACTAATCACTTCAACAAAATTCATCCCAAACCCCATCACTCCATCACTCCATCACATATTCACACATTCCACAAAATCTGAAGAAACTCCCTACTCAAACCGTATAACATAACATAACATAACATAGTACAATACAACATAGGATATCCATTCTTTACATACATTCCCTTTCCCTTCTATTCCCCTCCTCCTTCCTCCCTCCTCCCTCCCCCTCCCCAATTTCTCCCCTCCCCCTCCCCCACACTCATCTCCCCTTCTCACTCCAACATAAATAAATCTATCCCCTCTCTCTTCCCCTCTAAAATACAATCCTCCCCTCCCCTCCCTCCCTTCCAAACCCATCTCTGATTCCCCCAACACTCTCTCAAATCGCCATTTCCACTCCTGACCTCCTTATTTCTCTCTTCACTCTACCCCTCCTGATCTACACTCTACTCCACCTCACCATGTATCTTTTACCCTTCACCCTTCTCCACAATCCTCAAATTTGCATATCAAAAGTACCTTTATCGATCTCCTCTATCGATGATTCACTACTCACTCACTACTCACTCACAAATCCCATCACCGCAACATCACAATCATCAATGATCCCGAAACCCAAGGTACTCTCTCCCCACACAATTACATCTATTGAGATCGGGAATCCCATATACAACAATCATCACAGCTCAGCTCAGCTCATCACAACTCAACTCAACTCACACCCCACACATTAAACAGATAAAGACGTATCTTATTATATTCTTCATACATCATATCCATATCCATATCCACCTCTCTTCGTCCCCCCCCTCCATCCATCCAATCCCTAAACCCAATGAATACCAATCCATCCCTCATATAAAGTAGAAAAAGTTCATTATCTATGTACAATGTCCCCCACGATCCTATCCTATCCCATTTCAAACCATCCCATTTCATCGCAAAAGATATCCGGATAAGTTCATTTCAATTCAATTCAACTCATCTCATCTGAAATGCAAAAAAATATCCCTCTCCCCCTTCCAAAAACGCCTCGTAGTATTGAAATTCCACTTTGCCAAAAGGGTCCAAAAAAGAGATTACTCCACCAAAATATTCGCCATTCAATAGCATTGCGTACGATATTCTTCCTGCAATTCGCATTCTTTTCAATAAGCCCATCAAATTCGACGGAATGCCCATTGTTAATCACAAACAAATTTCAATCTACGCATGCAGACACGCACACATTCATCATGAAACTGTCTTTCCTCCACAATCAGGAATTTTCACTCCATCCTTCAACACCCTATTAACATCCATAATACCCCAATGATCTTCCCAATTTTGATCTCCTGAATTATATTGAATCTTCCAAGGTTCATCAAATGCCTCGAACCAAAAGTAGTTCGTTCCGTTTGTAATTGCATCGCAGACCCAGTTCTCCATGAAAGTGTTTAGTTCCGTGATTCCTGCCACGCTACCTTGAGCACAAGTAGTAGCAGCACCACAATCAGTACCACCTTGTGTAGGCCATCCAGTTTCCGAGATAATGTTTTGAGATGCATTTGTTTTGAAGGCCACATCGTGATTTTGCCAAAAGTCCCATGTCCAACCAGCACTTTCCTCAGCCGTAACACCAGCGAAGAAGGGATGAATGTTAGCCATTACAAAGTCGACTGCGTTAGCGAGCTCTGCGGTCCAGTTATCTCCAAGATCCGAAGAAGCGATTGGGAGATCGATACCACGAGTTGTCATATTAGATTTGACATCTTGGATAATAGATGTGAGCTCGGAGGCAGTCATATCTTCTCTATAGAGAACCTCATTACCAACAATAACACCAACAAAAGATGCTGATCCATGTTCATCAAAAATCTTGTAGAGTTGCTCGAGCTGACGAGTATTAGTAGTAGTGTTTGAATCCTGCCAAACACCCAACCAAACTTTAACGGTACCATTCAATCCTAATTGATCAATAGCATGTAGAACCATCTCCGTTTGATTACAATCCGTACCATAGAGACGAAGAGTGTTGCTGAGTTGCGAAAGCACAGCCACATCTCTTGTAACGTTGTTCTGACTTGCTGGGTATGACAAGCAAGCTGGGTATTGTGTATACATTGGTGTATAATCGATTCCGGGGAAAACCTTGTGCAAGTCGGGATTGTTCAACAACTTTTGGATCTCCGCTGAATCCTTGTTAAGATCGCCATTTTTGGAAGTATCTGACAATGCAGATTGTCCGTTGGTGACCCCATTTTGAGAGACTCCTGAATCCGATCCCCCCTTCGCATTGCCCGCCAATGTACCACCAACCGCTCCTCCAATCACGGCCGCTAAAATTAAAAATCCAACCAGTAAAGCGATCCATAGTCTCATCTTTTTGTTACCCCCTGGTGGTTTCTTCAACCATTCGTTCTTTTCCACACTAAGATTGTAAGTGTCCGTCCCATTATAACCGTTTTGTGCATTTGTAACATCGTTGTATTGTGTATTTTCCCCATTCGCATTCGCACTCTTCTTTCCAACAAGACCACCCAAGGCTCCCACAACACCGCCAGCTGCTATAGCTTTCCCACCCGGAGGTGTTCGTGATCCGCTATCTGACATTTTATTTAAACTCAAGACAGAAGATCTATTAACTCGTCTATATCCTAAACCGTCGTCTCCGTCGTCTGCAATCGTACTGGGGTCAAATTCAACCAGTTCTGGGTCAATTGCCCTTGAATATCGATTATATGGGTAAGGAGAATCCGTGTAAGGATCTGAAGGAGGATTTCGACCAGAAATAGTCGAACGTGAAGAAGGAGTTGACATTCCGGTTGGGAAAGCAGCAACATTTAAAGGGGTCAGAGATGATGTTGATGCATCTTGCCGTGGAAACGGGCGTTGGAATGGAGACTCTTGGTATGAAGGTTGTGTTGGATCATATCCTGGGGTATGTCTTGTGGCTTCCACACCACTTTCCCCGGCATTTGAATTTGCGACACTCATAGCAACGCCGTTTCTACCACCCGCAGCTTGATCACTAAAATTACCTGGTCCCGATGTAACGTGTGTGTTATTGTTTTGATTGCGTATTCTAGATTCCTGACTAGATTGTGACGACCGATGTGGTGGAGGAATTGGTGGATTATCTATTATCGGACTCACAGGTTCCACTTCCCCATAGTTTTCTCGTGAATGTAATAATGAAGCAGAATTTGACATTCCAATCTGTTGGCTATATGATTCTTGAGCTTGTGATGAATTTGATTGCGAGGCGAAGTTTAAAGGATTACGCGGTTGCGATTGAGGTGGTGGTGGTAAGGGATATCTTGGTGGAGATGTTGGTGGAGATACGAGTGAAGAGGAATCTTGATAATTAAGATGAATATCTTCGAAAGAATATCGTGACATTATGAGGAAAGAAAGAGAGAAAGAAGAGGAGAAGAGGAGAGACTGGGAAGATGAGAGTATCTTGAAACCGAATTGTAGCTCTTTTTCGTTTCGGACGATCTTTTACTCTATTCCAACTAATAGTAGGTACTCATAGATTGATAGGAATCCCACTTGTATTTTTTGGGATAGGGAGGGGGGCAGTGGTCGACGGTCGAATAGGATTTTGCACTGGCCCTGGGTCGGATTCTGGGTCGAATTCTGGGAATGGGATTTTGGAGTTTTTTTTTGATTTATTATGTGGGACAACTTGGTTTTCTGGTGGTTGATGGTGGATTGAACTAATAATGGTACTAAGAGGTGTTTTGATGTATTTCTTCGATTCTTATCGATCAAATGTGAAAGCGCAAAGCAAGGATCGCGGAAAGCTTATTTATCGACAATGGAGGGCGATACGAAACGATGGGATAATAATACGAGAATTTGGAAGTTATGAATTGTGTTTTGATCTGAGAGGGAGGGCGGGAGAGAGAATTATGAAGTTGGAAGTTGGAAGTTGCAAGATTCCAATCCTCAGTCAAATCAATCAAGAGATACCTTCAACGGTGCAATAATACCTACCTAGGTACTTTCCAACTTCAAGATAGAAAAGCCAAGCAAGAAAAGAACAAAAAGCGAAGCAGGAACAGGAACAGGAACAGGAACACAAACACACACACAAATACACAATCCACTCCCAATAATCATGAGGCTGTATTTTGTATACGGGTATCATGAACAACAACACAGAGTATATCACATCACATCCATCCCCAACCATCTTTCCCGCATCATACATCGAACGTCCTCTCCTCCAATGACATCCGTGCCTCCACCCCTTCAACTTAATAAAAAAAAGACTATTCACCACCCACCCACACGAGCTTCCCTCCCTCCTTCCCACCAACTTCCTACCAACCTCCAACCTCCAACCTCCAACCTCCAACCTCCAGACCCAACTCTTCCACTTCCTCTCACATCTCTCCCACAATTGGCTAGAAGCCGCGTGTGTGTACTGTGCGAGGCTGGTAACTGAACTTATCAGCACCGTGCAAAATGAAAGAAGAAAAAGAAGAAGCTAGAGTGGAGTATCTGAGTCCTCGGTACCTTTTGAAAGATAGCTACATACAAAGTGTAACAGGGAACCTCTTCAACGAAGTCTTTCCAAGTCTTTGCTCGAATCCTCGAATCCTTCCGCCCCCGTCAACGCTGTGTGTCTATCTATCTCTCTGCCTGCAATCGATTAACCTTCTTTGGTTGGTTGACTGAGAGATCCATTCCATGATGATCCAAGCACACTATCTAGGTACTCACTAATAGTTACATTTTTAGATATCAGACTTGGACTACCTAGGAGACACTACACTAGCGAGGAACAAATCCGGATGTAGGTAGGTGGGTATCTAGGTATTTCTGCAAACGTACTCAAATCTAGACAACAGATTTAGTACAGCTACGGCAAGACGATATAAATATACATTTCAATATATATCAATCCATCCATTCAACAAAATAAAAGATTCTCATCATCTACATCCCTCTCCCTCTCCCTCTCACTCTCTTCACTCCCCAAAACAATTCATCGATCGATACACGTTAACCATCTCCCCCCAAGAGCTCAACCACACACCAAGCACATAGTCCATAAAACAAGCTCGAAAGCAAGTCACCCAGCCACTATCAGCATCAGGGGTATACTTGATAGTACACACAACATTATTACCTAGTCTCACGATCCCATTGCATACTACCTAGATGCTCGATACCTAGGTAGTGGATCTCGCCGAACCGAACAAGCCAATCCACATCGACATCAAAAGCAAGCAAGTACTGTGTAAAAGAAAAAGAAGAAAACCTTGGTTTTACCTACCTCGCCTACTCCGTATTTCCTCATCCTCGCAAAAAAATAAATTAAAAATGATGACATGTGTTTCAGAGGTGTGAGAGAGGTGAGTGATATATTCTGGATAGTTGATAGATATAATTATTATATGTATGTATATAAGTCATGTATATCTTCTGGAGATTCTATATCTAGATATATCTAGATATATATACACATATATACACATATATACCCCATACACACATATATATTTATTTGACACGAAATCACGATCTGGTGCTGGTACAAAGTCAAACATGCATGTGACATATGCATAGGTACATATTTATGGAGATACATACCATACCAATGTAGATAGATACAGCGTGAAAAGATAGACACCTCTTTATTTACCTATCTTCTCACAGACAAAAGAAGAAGAAAAGCAGTCCACCCATCCATCTATTCATCCATCCATCCATCCTTCTCCTCATCCATTCCAACCCAGACTCCAAACTTCGTATTCATCACTCTCGGATTAACACACTACAGAGTACTCATATATTCTACTCTACCTCCGCCTCCCACGATCCATGCTCACTACTCTACTGCCCAAGTAACAAAAGTAACCGAGATACCTAATAAATATCACTCAATCAATCAATCATCTACTACCCATCACCTATTATTTACCACCTACTAAATAACCTTCCTCCCCCTTAGCAACCCGCTCGGCCTATCGCTCGGCTGTTCATCCATTCATTCATTCATCCATTCATCCATCCATCCAAGCACTCCAGAGTCCACACCTTAAAAATGCCTCCAGCACCAACCTACCACCGAGCTACCCACTCCACTTCCCCAAGCACACCATCCATCCATCATGACCCAGATAACCAAAAAGCTCATCCCCTACTCCGTACGTACCCCGCAATCCAATCCAAGAAACACCTCACACCCAATACCCAATCCAACACAAACGAGGGGAAACGAAACAATTTACATACACTTCACGCACTCGCTCACATACCTACTATCTATTGCAGTCGATACCTGATATGGTATAAGATGGCATAAGATGGTATAAGATGGTATAATATGATATAATGTAATATAATGTAATATGAAACAATAAGTAATCACCTCTTCAATCTTATAAATCCAATCCCAACACCAATCCCAATAGAAACAGAAATAGAAAATTAAAACAAGCCCCCCTCTCTTCTTCACCATAAAATAAGCATACATACATAACACCCCTCCATAAAATTCAATCAATCGACCCCCCCTCCCCCTCCCCGCATCCAAATCCAAAGAAGAAATCTACATCTATTTCTCAACACACCACATCACACCACACCACGCAAACACCTACATCATGACAACCCAGGCCAAAGCATTCCGAGAACTAATTGGTGTTCCACCATCTACTGCTTCCGTGCAGGATAGTGTATTAATCATTATTGATGCGCAGAATGAGTGTGTATTTTATTTTATTTTATTTCAATTTCATCTATTCCAATTCTCTTCTTCATATTTGATCCATCCATCCATCCATCTTCCTCCCCCACCCACCCATAAAAATCTACTAACCACCCCCTCCCCCTCCACAGATACGCCCAAGGCCATCTCAAAGTCTCCCAAGTCTCCTCCTCCCGCAAAGCCATCTCCTCCCTCCTCGAAAAATACCGCGCCGCCCACGGCTCCCTCGCCCACATCGTACACCAAGTCCCCGCGGGCGCCCCCGTCTTCACACCCGACACCGAGCTCGCTCAAGAATTCGAAGAGCTAACTCCCAAAAACGATGAGAAAGTGATTGCGAAACAACATCCTGGTTCATTTACCGGAACAGATTTGGAAGCGTATATCAAAGAGACGGGCAAGTCGAAGCTAGTGTTGACGGGATATATGGCGCATGTATGTGTGAGTACGACGGCGAGACAGGCAGCTGAGAAGGGATATGAGGTTTTGTTTGTGGAGGATGCGATTGGCGATCGAGATATCCCGGGGGTGAAGGCGGAGGAGTTGGTCAAGACGGTTTTGGCCGAGTTGGCGGATGCTTTTGGTACGGTGGTGAAGTCTAGTGAGATCAATTGAGATCATAAAGTCTAATTTGAATTGATGGTATACTTTGAATTTTCTGGCATATTTGAAATACGTTGCTAGTGAGAGTTCGTCTTCGGTTACACCCCCTCTCAAACAGTTGGCTCATTCCGCCAGTATATTTTTGTATCCGAGAAATCATGTCGAAGTTGTGGGAAATTTATGATCTCGCAATCTTTGATCATGTCGTCTAGATGTTGTTCGAGAGTTTCTGTTTTTGATCTGTGAAATGTCAACATCTGCCAATAAATACATGTCACATAACTCACAACCACAAATTTGAGAAGTTGTCCACGTCTGTTCCTATGAGGACTGCGGGTCGAGGTCCTTGACTAATAGTCTTATAAACTGGCCCATAGCAATGTATCGCATACACAAGAGTATCCTCTCTAATGTAATCAAATGCCAAAGGATCGTCCACGACTTTTCCACCCAAAGATGTGAAGAACTCCTTGTCGCCTTCAGTATTTTGAGGGTCTTGAAATATACATTGTATCTTATCCTCACCCATACCACCTAAAATGTTATTAGTCCTAGTATTTCCCACCTGCGATTCCAAACACAACTCACCAAACTCCTCGATAATCATCATCAGAGCCGCCAATTGAGTATAGCTACTCCTCCTCCCCTCCCTCCTCGCACTCTGCAAACTTCCCAGCCCCAAACAAACTACACTGTTCACCTTACTCCTCCCTTGTAAAATCTTCTTCAATTGACCAGCTGCCTCACTACTCTCCCACTGCTTCCTATAATTTTCCAAATCCGCCTGCATCTCCTCCATCGTACGCTCAATGTACGCAACCCCATCTTTCACAAAATCACCCGCATGCGTCCAGGTCTCTGCAGCACCCGTCTTTTTCCCTCCACCCACAACATGTGTCCAGCCCTCTCCATCCTCTACCTGTTTCCTCTTTGTCGACTGCGCAATCTTTCTCGTCTTCTCCGTCTCTTCTCCGGTTTCCCTCGCTCCACTCTTCTTTTTGCGATTCGTATGCGGCATTGCTGGTTTGTCCGTTCCTATCCTATCCCACCCGTTTCTCTCGCACCCAAGAATCTCAAAATCCAACGTAAGCAACCTCGCAGATATGCCGTATCAAGCGATCAGGTAGGTAAGCTTCAGCCCGTCGGGTATCACCAAGTGTAACCACCTGCGCAAACGTGGAAGTTTGAAGAAGCGCAAACGCCTGGGGTTGTCTGTAGGCTGGTGGTACCATACAGTCAGCCACGGGAAGAGTTGGCCGAGCTTTATTTCTAGATCGCTGGTTGGGCTATGTGTTTGAAAGTTGGAAATCGGGGCTGGATGGCTGCGGAGAGTATGCGTACGTCTTCAGCTTTTACAAAATAAGTATGGAATGTGGAATTTTGGGGAGGGGAATTCTGAAGATGGATAATTTTGGAGGGGAAAAATGTTTTGCAGGGTTTATTTTTAGATCATCTACTCGATATGAGTTTATCAAATGGAGGGGCAGATCATACAATTCACAATATGGCAGAATAGATTAAATGAATTGCACCGCCTTACGTGAAAGCGATAGCACAGGCTCGATCAAGCTGCTGCCCCCATGATTTTTCACATCAATTGATTGGGGTCCGTTCACATTTGATTGAGTTCGTGCTTGGGGTCTATAAAGTAGCCAATTAATGTGAGCAGCCGAGGACGAGAGTCGTCATGCCATTCCAATGATCCAATGATAGACATACCATTAATCCGACTATCAATCACACATGTACATCCTAGATACTACCTAGGTATATCTCTCCCCACCCTCCGCTTCTCTCAGCGCTTCCTCCTACCGATGTGATACCATCAGACATCGCACCTGTAAACGTCTAGAGTTGTGATATTCTATGGGGTAAGTCCGGATTTTGACATAATCGTGGTATGTGTATCACAACGTTTACATCTCACTAGTATGTAACACCTTACCGGAGCTCCACGCAACGAAAGGGAATACAACATGCTGATTTGCAAGACGTGGATGGAATGGAGGTTTGACCCTTGCAGAATTGGTATACGCAATCTGTATCTGGAAATCTGGAAATCGAGAGGGGGTAGACGCGGTAGATCAACACGGGATGCCATTAATAATAGATGGCCATGCAGCCTTGTCTTGGCTATGGAGGTGCAAGTGCATTGATTGAGAATTTGGAGATGAATTGGAAGGAGGAAGAGAGGAAGAGAAACTACTGCAACGCAAGAGCCAAAACAGAGACGAGGGATTAATCATGAGTGTCTTTGTGTGAGATTTATAATTTATTGATTTCCATTGGATTATCCATTATACTGCCTGCGTACCATCAATTTCTATATTCGGATCAGTTCTTCCTGTCAGTTACCATTTGTTGTGTTACTGTAGGTTCGATGCGTTGGATGTAACTGTGATGGCGAGGGTGGTGTGTGATCTGTTTTTTGGTATGGGGGCTCCGGGACATTGAGGGGTGGTTGAGTTCGGGTAGAATTTGTGATTGGGTGGGTGATTTAGATGCAAGCAGGCAAGCAATTGAATCCAGTGCAGGTCGTTCAATTTTATATTCTCGAATCGACTGTTGTCTCTTCCATTGTCTGTTAAATCCTATGTACCGGCACACCTCTCTTATCAACATGTCTTGTACCTGCTTCCCATATGCACGATATCCCTTCCGGAGTCTAGAGTCTACAGTCCAGATGCCAGATCCATTTTCCCTCCGAATGAAGTATTCCTATTCGGTATTAAATCATCCATACAAAAGGCTACTCACTCTGTACCCTATCTAACAATCAATGATCATCGGTAGTTCCACAAACCCTCCAACCAATCTGCATTCCCCAAACCCTCAATTCTATCCGGGCGCTTACATCAAATCATTCATTAGCCGGAACCCCCTGTTTCTCACTCACACAACCCATTTCGCCCATCCATCTCATCACCCCACATCCAATCAATGGCCAATGCACCACACCACATCTTTCCATTCTTCCCACATCTGCAAATATCCCGTCGACAAATCAATATCACCCATCACTCCCAATATTGAAGACTTCCATCTTCACTATCCCAAACAAAGTATAACTCTTTTTCTCTCCCATGTCTCCCATGTCTCCCATGCATGCTCTCCCTCTTCTCTCCCCTCCTTCTCACATCTCATTGGCCATGCACATTAAACGCCCATGGTAATTCGGCATATGCACCTAGCATCGAATCTGCTCGTCAAGCATTGTCAGCGCGAATTAGACAATGTGGACTTTGATTGTTCAAATACTCATCGAGGGTCCAAAGTGCGGTCCGTCCGGGTGATGATTATTTTTTTGCTCTGCCTCATATTAACACTTCCTGAACCTTTTGACGCACGATTTATATTTCTCAAATCCCTTGGAAAGTAATCATCTCATCCATCTAGTGATGTTCTGATAATTATTTGAATTTTATTCATAAAGATCAAAGGAAAAGAAAGAGTTTGATATTTGATACTTGAATTAAATACCCACCTACCTGCATACCTCCCAAGCTCGACTACAATATCATATCCGGAAAACATATATACAACGAACCCATCCGATTCCTCCATAACATCTTCAAATTCTATCATTCAAGCCGGTGTTACACATACCCTTCTTCTTTCAAAGATCGACGATATCACAATGTTTACGACGAGTATATTAACGCTTTTGGCGATCACGACGAGTATTTTGGTGCAGGCACATACGGTGATTACATATCCAGGATGGAGAGGTGATAATTTGATTACGAATGAGACGTTTCCTTATGGAATGCAGTGGATGTATCCTTGTGAGTAGACTTTTCCTTCATGTATTGGACTTTTGGGATTTGAGTTTGGAATCTGAGGTGCGAGGAGATATCTTTTGCGGATTGGATTTGAAATGGTTACTTTGCTTTCCAAGCTTTCCAAGCTTTTCACATATCCATATCCATATCTATCTCCATCTCACCTCCGAACCCCTCCCCCCCTCTCTCCCTCCCCATCTCTCCCTATCTAACACTCCCCAGGCGGCGGCATGCGCACCACCACCAACCGCACTCTCTGGCCCATCCACGGCGGCGCCATCGCCGTCCAACCCGGCTGGTTCCAAGGCCACGCCACCGCCTTCTTCTACTTCAATCTCGGATTCGGCACCGATGGTCCCGACAACGGTCCCCCAAACATGTCTTTCCCCATGGCCTCCGTCACGCAAATCGTCGGCCCGAGTAAAAATCCCTACCCCGGAACCTTCTGTTTGCCACAGATGCCCTTACCCGCAAATACAACGGTCAATGTAGGAGATAATGCGACGATTCAGGTTGTGGAGACGGCGATTCATGGCGCGGCTTTGTATTCTGTATGTTCAATTTTCTTCTTTTTCTTCTTCTTCTTCTTCTTCTTCCTTTCACCTCATGTTTCATAATATCATGCCCTCAAAATCTCCATCATCACTCTCCCCTCTTCTCATCATCCTCCCCCTCCACAAAAACAACCCCCCAAAAAACATAATCCTAACCCCCCACCCCAGTGCGTAGACATAACCTTCGCGCTCCCCGAAGACGTCGCCGAAGTAAACAGCTCCAATTGTTTCAACTCCTCCGACCTCTCCTTCGCAAACGTCTACACCATCAACGATGCCTCGGCCCCGGGGACCTCGTCTTCCGCCTCGACATCCGTCTCTCCTTCCCGCTCGCTCTGGGCTGCTAGTCTCGCGAGCGTGCTGGGCGTCGCTATGTGGGGATTCTTGTAGAGAAAGGGGAAGATTTTGAAATTCCTGGGGAATTTCAGATGAAAGAGATGGGAAGGGAAGGGAAGGGAAAACATAATCAGATGAAACCCCTCGAGAAGAAAAGCAGGATTGTAGATAGGATAGGATAGGATATGATACCACAGGCAGGCAGACACATCAAGTGAGCGTCTCCGCGCCCCACAAGTCGAGAACCGGAAACAGAAACAGAAACAGAGATCAAAATCGAGATCTCAACCATGAATAGGAACCGGGAATTGAAGCACAGTACTCAAGTACCCAATACGGAGCTTCATGTATGATGCTATCACTCAGGCGTTTATTGGCGAAGATATTGATCCGGGAAGAAGGATGGAAGGAAGGAATCATTTTAAATTTCATTTTAATTCTCAAGTTTCAATTCTCATCCCAATACAATGATTACAATCAATACAGTGCAGTCATGTTCCGTACTCCGCATTAAAGAATATGCATTTATACTATAATATCTAAACGCAAGCGCTGTATGTAATCGACATGCTAAAGAGCTATGAAGCTTGGAAAGAAGAAACTAAAAACCATCCCCCAGCTATGCTTTAAATTTATTTCATTTCGTTCATGTATTCATTATTTTCGTTCCTGCACCATTCTTCCCCTCCCCCCATCCAATCTATCACCATCTATCCACTATGCAAGTAACTCTCTAATCTCCTTCCCAACATTCTTCACTCGTGGATCAGCAGCTTTCTTAACACAGCCATCCACTGCGGTCAAAACGCCATAAACATCTTTCCCTGCCTCTCTAATCTCATCTCCCACAGTCAATAGCGTACCTAGAGCAACTAATCCTCTATAAACCACCTCGCTATCAAATTGAGTCTTCAGGACACTCGTAACTGTATCTAACACTGCAAGAACCTGTTCGAAATCCGGGTCTGTTTCTGTAAATAGAACGGCGTAATTAATATAAACAGTCGTAGCAGCTACCAATAAATTTCTATTTGTAGAAGTTTTGATAGCTGTATTGATAAAGGCGTGGACTTTGTCAAAATTGTCAGTGGCTAATTGTCGGCCTTCGGTGGAATCAAAAAGATTAGCAAAACCGCGAACGGCCATCATGACGTGATTTTCAGAAGGAGGTGAAGATTCCAGAGCAGCTTGTGAAAAAACATCGATAATGGACCAGCCATCGTTGCTACGGAAAGTTGCGGTTTCAGGTGCGATGGCTAGGAGACGGAGAAGATCAAGTCCAGCGAGTCGGTCTTTGTAGGGCCAATGAGTTGAGAGCTTGATTGCCAAGTCAAGGCCTCCATTAACAGATTGAGAAGTATTTGTGGCGCCGGTTGATTCGAGATGTTTTCGGAGGTTTTGAAGAACTTCGAGTTCTTCAGGATTTAGGGACACACCCTTTTGACCATCATTAATTAATGCTTTGCTGACTTCTTCAATCTTCTTTTGCATCTTTGGTACTGAAGCCACGATAATCGAGAGGTACTCCTTTTGTGGCAGAACCTTGGGTGGTGGTGGAATATTTGCAGGGGCCGAGGACTCTCCCTCGCCTGGTCGGTATCTTTGATCGCTACCCCATGCATCTGGTCCAGAACTTTCTTGAGTTTGGCCAATCGTAGCTCCTTGAGTATTGGTTGTGATAAAATTGGCTACTTGCTCCAAGTAGGTTACTGGAAGTTCATTGTTTGCAATGAATTTTGTGGCAGCTTCATATGGGTTCTGAGATAAGTTGTAAGGAAGTTTGAGGGGAGGTTTGCCATCCTCAATATCAACATCAAAGACAAAATCATACTCCTTTCCCAGATATTCGACTTTCTTTCCACTGCTCCCAACAGCATCAACAACGGTGCCTACATTTATCCATTGACCTTGTGCTAAATAATAATTAGCTCAGTGCCCAACATTAAACAAGGAGAATGACTTACCACTAGACCATGTGTGTGCAGTAACAGCTCCATTCAATTCACGGATCATTTGCACTTGTCCTTCCTTAGTGCCACTCTTTTGTGTAAGGAATTCTGGTCCAGGAAGCTTTTCCTTATTGACTTCAGGCAACGATTGTTGAGGTATGGATGATTCCTTGACTGAGTCTTCAAACAATGTTGTTGTCTCTGCATCTGCGAAACGTTCCGAATTTTTTGTGAAGACTCGCACCACTCTATCACTTGCACCCGAAACAATATCTCCATTCTCCCCACAAACAGCTACGCCCCAGACCGAAATTGCGGGATGTGTAATTGTTTGAATACATTGACTGTCTTTCCATATTCTCAAAGTTCGATCTTCACCAGAACTGATAATTTCTCCGGAAGGTGTAGAGGCAATAGAATAAATGAAGTTCTCATGTCCATGTAGTTCTGCCACCTGCTTGCCAGAGAGAGTCCATAATCTGATTACGCCATCATTACCTGCAGATGCGAAATCTGCCCCGGATGGATGACCTTTGGGTAACCTGCAAAGGGCTCGAACAACGTCTGCACTACCTCGAATAGTCCGCAGTAATTTGCCACTGGTGTTAAATACTCTAATGAGTTTATCCGCACAGGCAGTGATGACAGTTTCCGAATCGATGGCAAGAACGGCCCAGACGCTACCCTCATGTCCTCTGAGAACCGATTCACATTCCCATTTCCCTAATGGCCATATTCTTGCTTCCGCATCCCAACTTCCACTGATTATGAATCGTCCGGCTGGATCGACATCCAAAGCACATATGTTATGGCTGTGGCCTATAAGTAGAGCTTCCGCATTTTCTTCTGGTCCTTTCGAAGGTTGTCGAACTTCAATAACTGTGTCTTTTCCACCTGAGATAACTAAACCGTCTGGAAATTGAGAGCTCGGCGGTAAATATGCGACTGTATTTACGAAAGCTGTGGCATGAGAGGAAATGGTGGCATCGAATATTGGTGGATTATCTGAGAGTTGTTTCCATAATCGTACTGTTCCATCTCTAGAAGCTGAAACTACAGCTTTCGCAGATGGGAAAGCTACAGCTCGAACCTATGTTGGAACAACATGTTGTTAGTATATGTTGTCGTCACCAACATCCAGGTTGACCTTGTTGGAGAGTGGAGTATGGTATCATCAACTTACATCGTCTTCATGACCAGCCAAAGATGCAGATAATTTGTATTCTGCCATGTTGACTTTAATGCGATTATGTATTTAGTTTTCCAAAATGGACAGAATTATAAAGAGAGATAGTGAGAGAGTGAGAGAGTGAGAGAGTATGAAAGGTTGTTGTTATGTTTTGGGGAATAATGGAAGTTGATTATAGTTACAGTTCCATGTTTGACTATAAGCTTCCTTAGAGTTGCCCCTCTATAAGTAGGTACCTAAGCAATATATGGATGGGCACACGGGTAATAGCATTGGTAGAGGGACCTGCTGAAACGGCACGCACCTAAACCCTGTAAGACTACCTACCTAAGGACCACTACAGAGTAGTAGTTGGTGCATTCATCACTCAAGTCAGTCACTAAACAACACCAATCAATCGTATCAATAACTGCTAGTGAACGTATAACTTCACTTACTCATATTACTCATATTACTCATATTACTCATATTACTCATATTACTCATATCAGTACCTAGGTAGCTATCCAATGACTACCATTCCCCCCTTGCCCCCTCCCCCCAAAGAGCGGCTTGTTCATATTGATTAGTCACTCGGAGTCGGATTAACTATCCCCCTATTGTTTCAAAATACAGCCTAAGATATTAGTGTAATTAAGGTATGGTAGCTTAATTCTTGACCTCAATGAAACAAAATCACAATATCCCCGAACGGAGTTCTTTTTGCTTCTTTCCCCTTTCCTTTTCATATTGAAGAAGTTGTCAAGCATCTATCTCAATCTCATTCAAGGCAACTTCATCCATCCATTCTACCTCTTAATCAATATCTTACGAATTTAACGACGTTTAACGAATCTTCTTGAATAACAAACACACTCTCTCTTCTACGTATATTAGAGCAGTCTACCATTACCATAGTGCGGTCACTCCCACTCTTTCGCCGCAAAATATACATCAACCAGCGACTACAAGAATCGAACTTCTTTCCCTCAAAAACGATCATAACATACAATACAGTGTCCAATTTTTGACACAAAATCAAACATTTTATACTTCGATTCAAACACACAACAATGGCGGGGCCAGAGAACACTAAGCAATACGTTCCTTTGACATGCCATGGTCACTCAAGACCTGTCACGCATATCAGTTTCTGTGGATTTGTGGACGGAAAGGACGACGAGTATTACATGATATCAGCATGTAAAGGTATGGCATATCGAATTGTCCGAAATGTTTCAAATATGGAAATGTCTAATTCAACATGACAGATAACAACCCTATGTTAAGAAGCGGTATCAATGGTGATTGGTGTGTTACAACTCGAATTCTTGTTCCCGGAAGATGTTAATTGATGGATTTAGGATTGGTACTTTCTTTGGACACAAGGGCGCAGTTTATCAAGCTAGACTTTCTCCGGATGCTAAATATGCTGCGACTGCTTCTGCAGATTTCACTGCGTACGTCGTTCGCGCCAATGTTGGGTGACCATCACTAATGAATTCACAGAAAGGTTTGGGATACGTATACCGGAGAAACCCTTTATACTATCCAGCACCAGCATGTCGTTCGAGCTGTCGCATTCCCACCGGATTCCGGTACCACTCTTGCGACAGGAGGAACTGATAAGAAACTTTTCATTTTTGACCTCGCGAAACTCAATTCTACAGGCGCAAATGGTGCAAGTTCTAATGGCAATGGAAGCGACACTACAAACATTTCTCAAGATGATGGCTTCGAGATTGGACCGGGTGTTCACAAAGGAACGATCAAGGCCGTTGTTTGGACTCGGGATCCAAATATCATAGTTACGGCAGCAGATGATAAAGTGATAAGATGGTGGGATTTGCGCTCGCAATCTGTTGTTCAAGAACAAAAAGTTGATGGCGATATTGGTTCTTGCGAATTCAGCAACATTGCATCTGGACCAGGAGATATTGGTGAAGGATTACCTATTTTGTCAATTGCTGCAGGAAAAACTTTATATTTCTATGGTGGACCAGCTGCAAACACTCTTATCAAGAAGGTTGTCTTGAATTACGAGGTTGCTAGTGTGGCTATTCATCCACTTCAGAGGAAATATATTACTGGTGGAATTAAGGATACATGGGCGAAGGTCTATGATTTCGATTCTGATCAAGAACTTGGTATGTTCCGTTTCCACCAATCAAGCATAATCTTACTAACAATTTTAGATGTTCACAAAGGTCATCATGGACCGATCTGGAGCATCAGCTTTTCTCCCGATGGAAAATTGTATGCCACAGGTAGTGAAGATGGTACGATTAAGATGTGGAAGAATTGTCCTGGTTCTTTTGGATTATGGAGAGCGGAATCCTAGAGAGGTTGTAATAGATACGGCGCAGGCTCAATGAGCATACTGTACAATACTAATGCGAGCGCCATTTTCATATGATATGAAAGCGCACTGCTGTGTCGAGCAGCGTAAAACACACGATTACATCGAGTGATTTAGCGAAGGGATGAGATCCCCAGCTCGATTTTACATGAATGAATAATTTCATCCAATGCGAAGGGTACATGAGTGCTTTCCACGCACAACTAATATTGATTGAACTGAACTGATTGAAATGTGTATAATGATTCAAACACCCATGCTGTCCCAATCTATCCATATCCCACATATACCAAGCATTGAAATTCACAATGTAAATCCACAACATAGATACAGTACTACCGAATAATTTACTCAATCATCCATTAGATAGACTCTACATCATCCCATCCTGTCTCTTCCCACCCCATTCCACTTCATCCCATCCCCTCCCATCAGTATACTTACTACCAGCCACAAATACAGCCAATCTATCTACCAACCTACCCATCTACCCACCAGCTACCCATTCTTCTACCCTACCTACTCGACCTCAACCCAATCTTAACAGTCAAAGGTCTTCTGGATTCGGTCAGACCAAATATTCGGACGATATTAAGATTGCATAGACATACCTACCTGACTAACCTAATTACATACCTATCTGCCTGCCTGCCAATTAAAGAAGTAATGAAGTAATGGATCAATGGATCAATGGATTATAAGATTATAAGATTGATACATACATATCATAAATAATATTCCTATTCTTCACTACCTATCCTATCCTATCCCTATCCTATCCTACCACTATCACAAACACCACCACAACCTCCACCCAAAGCCGTATCTACCCATAGTTACTATTCATAACCCACCAAAGTCATCATCCAAGCATACAACATGGCAGCAGCAGTCAACGAGTAGTCCAAAAAAGTGAGTAGAAGAACGGTAGTAAGTAAGTATGCTAACTAATCCAAACAAGAGTTTACAGAAAGAAAAATACAAAAAACGCAAAAAAACTACCATTGAATCATTTATCATAAAGTCATCATCAATCACGTCCCTGTCTTCTTCCTTTCTTCTCTCTTTCTTCTTTCTTGATCTCTTGTCTCTTCTTCTTCTTCTTCTCCTTCCCTCCCTCTCATATCCTCCACTCACTTTACAAATCCCTCCCACAAAACGTTATGCTTCAATCACAAAATATCCAGGACAATCAATAATTACTCCAACACACCGACCCTGTTCATCCAACAAATCCTAACCCCTTCCAACCAATTAAACCAAGCCCATACAACCATATCAAATAGACTGACTAATGTGAACACTTTCTCTTGCAATTACTTCTTCTTTGCTCTCGTATCTGTATTGTAGAAGTATGAACCACTGAGTTTTACTTCTTGCATTTTCTTCCCTATTTCTCCATCCTGACGACTCAAGCTAATTGTGATTATAATGTATTATCACTCTCAAAGCCAAGCATCTCCCCCATTATCACCTCTGCTCTGTGCGAAACTCAACTTCATATCAATCTTAGGAGGAGCATTTTCCACACCCGCACCAGCCACTTTCTTTGGTGTGATATTTTTTCGCACTGGACTTTTGTTATCAGGACTAGGACCACATCTCACATCCTTAGTCTCCCAACCATCTTCAATTGCAGCCGCGACCCAGCATCTCAAGCCCGCATGTACGCCACCATAAAATTTCTCTTTACATAGACGCAAAGTAGAGCCCATACACTTTTCCCACCCGGAGACTCTTAATTCTTCGCGGACTTGATTACGTTCTTCAAGAGTGGGCAGAGATGCAATGCAGCCATTAACAATGTCAAGGTGAGAAGCAAGATAATTTGTTGCATCCCATTCAACACCTCCAACATATGGTGCAGCTGGAACTGGAGGAAGTTCTTGTGGGAAGTGCTTGATCATATATGGAAGATCAGGTGGGGTATCATCGTGTCGTTCTGGAGAATGGCGGGAATCTGGGCGAGGAATCACATTGAGGTTGTGTAGAAAGATCCAAAAGACCTCTTTAGTAACATTACTAACTTCTTTGCACCAAACGCGATAAGGACGCTGTCGACGCATATCAAGTACGAAGTCAACAGGGCGTTGTGATTCACTTGGTTCAGGGTCGCGAAGATAGGAGAGGAGAAATCGAGCTCTGGTTGCGCGTTCGCTAAGGGTGGCGGATTTGAGGTAAGTAAACAAAAGTGAAGTGACAATGTTTCGAGTAGTAAATTCCGCTGGCCCCTTTTTCTCCTCGTCAAAAAGCATATGAAGAAGTGCGGGGAAAAGAGTCTTCTGAATAATGTTAAGATGTTGAAGTGCTAAAGCCGTGGTTGATAGTGCTTTCAAGCAAAGCAAAACTTCATGCAATAAAGCATCTTCATGCTCCTCTCTGTGTATATGTCAGCCATTGTGCTCTCAACAATTGAATTAGTGTAACAAACCTCCACTCAACTTCCATAGTTCTATGTAGTAGTCCCACTATCTCTTCCATTCCACCTTGACGAACGAAATTGTCAGTCCAGGCTACTGTTTCATTCCGTAACAACAGCCTGAGCTTATGTAACCTTCCTACTTCCACCGATTCTGGTTTCTGAACCTTCCTCAAGTATGAGACGAAATCATCCGGTGTTTGACCCTTGGCCTTGGCAATTAAATTCTGTGCTACTTGCGCGCCAGCAGAAGTAAGTGATTTACTTCCACCGTTCAAAGACTCTGCAGATTTCCTGTTTCCCACAACACCTTCTGCCTTTTTATCTTTTTCGGCTGGTCGTTCCTTACTAGTGGATCTCGAGAGTGTAAAGGTTCGACTTCTTGGTCTCTTCTTTTTCTTCACCTCTGGTGCTTCCTCGACCTTTGCATTTTCACCACTTGTGTCACTACCATGACTGACTGGCCTAACATTTCTCGCGGCAGCGGTTTCGGCCCAATCTTGTCTTATAAAATCTTTCTTCATGGATTTGGCGAGATTTCTCATCTTTCCACGTTGGTGCTCTGGGATGTTCCGCCTATCCAACATAGCCTCGAATTCGGTGTCGATATCTCTATCATTGAGAGGTCTGTCGGGCCCAAATGTCGCAGAGGTCGGTGTTTGTACTGGAACATATACTCCACTATCCCCTCTTGCCTTTGCGGTAAAGTTGGAAACTGCTGCCATGACTCGAGAGCCTCGAGTACTACTTGATGTTTTGATTGATGCAACTGATGTTTCGGTGCTAGATCGTTGAAAGCTTGGTCTCGGTCTTAAATCCATTGAAGTTCGATAATCCAAACTCGGTTTCTTTTCCGTCGAGACTTGTCGCCTTGGAATGTCAACACTGCATCTGTTTTTGCTTTCCCCACTAATGTTTCTATGAATGTCTTGGATACTGAAACTGCTGGGTAAATATGTGGAATGCGGCCGTATCGAGACACCTTCCCGGCTTGCAAGACTCGGTTGTGAGCTTTGTCCATTATAAAAGCTTCGTTGTTTAGTGGGCGAATGGTTCTCGGGTGTGTGAAGGTCGATTTGATCCTCTAAGAATTTACCTCCCAAAGGTTGTTTTGTGAACATGTCACTCGAGAATTGTGAATATATTGGTGGTCGCGCAGCACGAGTCGCGGATTCTGGGACAGGCGATGTGACCACCGGAGTCTGGTTCTCCTTATCCTTCGAATCGCGCTGTGCCAGCTCTACATCCAACTTAAGGTTCTTCGAGGACCTCGGGCGAGTGAGGAGTCCAACAAGACTTGTCGAGGATTTAGTCTTTTTGGGTTTCGTAGGTTTGTCCCGAATTGATGTTCCCTTGGTAGGCTCCTTTGCTGGGCCTGCCAATGACTTGAGTGACAATACACTCATTGTCTTCTTATGCAATCCTTTACCCGCATAACCGGTTTTAGGTCGAAGTCCCTCTTGCTGTGAGGTAGTATACGGCGAAATGATTGAAGACGTTTGCTGGTTACGTTGTATATCCGCGAGAGCGCGATGGTGGGTATAATCCGACGGCGATGGCATATCTTCGAAGGCTGGAGAGGCTACAAAAACGTCATTTGGTGAAGTCGCGGGTGAAAGAGTCGAACCGTCAGAAGTTGTGCGCTTATGCATAAATGCTTTCAATACCGAAGCTGTCTTGGGGCGTTTGGAATGTACTGATTCTGGGTAGGGAAAACTGGTAGCCATGATGAAAGGTAGCTATGGAGTACCTAGGTAGATATTATTATACTCGAGTAGTTGTATAATTAAACCGGGTTGCTTTAAAGATATCTACCATAGGTATGCGACAACGGAAGAGGAAACTTTTGGTATGGATGTTGTGATTTACTGCAGGCAAAAGCTAACTCATGGCAATTCAATCAATAATAAAAGTAAAGTCAAGTCTAAGTGAAGTGAAGTCAGGTTAAAGTAAAGGGTAGACAGGTAAAAGTACGGCGGTAATGTTCTAATAAGTGTGAGAGGTTTTTGATTGAAATGAAATAAATGGATTTAATGTAATGAAATGGAATTGGGATGAATGAATGGATAGAAGGCTCTTGTGATCAAACCCCATCCGTCAAATCATTCTAATTGATTTGTTTAGACCTGTTTTGGGGGAATTAGTTTAATTAGTTGCTATGGGCAACATGAAAAAGGAAGTCGCGTATTCATGTGGTGCATTTATGTGTGTTTGTGTGTATTTAGGACTATTTATGTGTGTGTGTACCTTACTTGGGTGGATGGATTTACATGTGTTTATATGTGTTTCTATGTATTGATATGTATTAATGTGTATTTATATTTATATTTATATGCATTATGCATGCTTACCTTAGATAGGTGGGTAGATTGGTAAGGAAAGTAATAAGTAACTAGTCGGTAGCTACCTCCCTAGCTGATAGTTGTACTTGTAGTCGCAATGGCAACTCTATCGACCTATTTACGATACAACTACGATACAACTACAATACACCTACAATACACCTACAATACACCTACAATACACCTACAATACACCTACAATACACCTACAATACACCTACAATACACCTACAATACACCTACAATACACCTACAATACACCTACAATACAACTCCATCTACAACTCCATCTACAACTACCTACCCAGACATCCATCTGCTAATACCAAGCTACCAAGGTAACAATTTCCAAGGTTGTTGCCAAATTACATCGATGATCAAAAAGAGTCGTGATAAGTGTCATATTACATTATTATCTCCCTCCCTCTCTCCCTCCTTCCCTAGCTATTTCTTCTTCTTCTTCCTCTTCTTCTTCCTTCTTCTTCTTCTCCTTCTTCTCCTTCTCCTTCTCCTACTCCTTCTTCTCATCCAATCATCATCCTTGCTTCTTATTACTGTCTATCATACCATACCTAGCATCTATCTTACCTTACTCGATCAGTACCAAGAATTTGACAATCAATCAATTCATGAGAAAAATTGTCAATAATTTCAAATAAATCAATGGGTCCCTCGGAACTTTGTCGAAAGAAAACTCAATTTTCTATTTCGTTTGCTTGAAGGATTAATAAAACCTCTCACTGGGGTGGTGCTTTTCTATCATCTAACTCTATGATGATTAGGTATTTGCTTAAATGCTTATATCTCATCTAAATGCCCCAAAACAGCTTTTATAAATGCTTCCTTACCTAACCAAAATGAAACCTCTCCTCTAAGATACTTGATTTATCTACCGAATCCTACCAACTGAAGAGTCCCTTTTGCCGATCGAACCCACCTCTTAATTGACTTTCCGGCTTGATTAGTTTGCCTTGCAAAATGGTAAATTTCACAATCCCCTCACAATCTTCAGGTTTCACTCTTGCTAGCCACATACATTGAGCAGCACCCTTACCCTCATCTTCTCCAGGTACCACTTTCGATGGCATTATATCCCCATCCGTGTTGGCTCTTTCAACACCGTCCAACCCAAACGCGTCAGATCTCCGGTAGATCATGACGTTTGCACTGTATTTGTGTCCTCCAACGTGAGATATAAAGTATATACCAACTCCTCCTAGTCTATCGTCATCTAAATCGCGGAAAAGTCCCAGTGGTCTCAAATGCCTCTCAAACTCCTTCTTCAGTAATGGCGCACTTTGTCCACATCTTGCATCTCGAGTTTCTGCGAGCAGAGGAGAATAAGTGCTCGATGGGGTGATGGACGTGAAGTGAGTTGTTCTGCGGATGGAAGAGGATCGGGGAGGGACTGGGGTATCGAAATAGGTCCAAGAGGTGTCATATTGGTAGGGGCTTTGTCAATGAACTCTGTAATCAGAGTTGGCACCGACTGTGGAGTAACGTTGTCAATCACGATGAATGCAGGTAATAGAAGTACAGTCGTAGGCTGCGAATAATCTGTCGAATGTGAAGGTGTGGGTATGTTGGACGCGGAGAGCATAAGCTTCTACGATGGATCATCAGCATGTTTCAAAATACAACGATATAGAGTTTTTGGTAGGAGGAAGATAACTAACCCCATTACTTGGTTTAACAGAGCCATGGTCGATTGCTTGCATTACACTTCCCTTCTCATCTGCGACATCTCTCACCCAATCTGATTTCCTGTCGCGACTAGAATATGTGTACTCCATCCTTTGACATGACCATATAGCTCATCGTCCTCGTCTATCTTGAAGCCTTTGGGATATTTTACATGACACGATTCGCAATCATGATCACAATCATCTCCATCCACAGCCGGGTCAACTTTTGGGAATATTTGCTCGATTGGAGTATTTTCTGATGGAGTTCCGGGAATTGGTGTGGATTGACCCGAAATAGTTTGCTTGGCAGAATTTAAGAGGGATTTGAAAGTGGAAGCCATATTTTTGGTCTTCTTGCGCGGGGATTCGTCGCAACTCTTGTGGCATCATGGCTGGTTTTATTTCCAATCCTCGACATTTTGGTGGGGTCCAATGCTAACAATGCTGTACGATGATTGGTTGCCAGCTAATCGTCATATTCCGGTGAATGTACGGAATAGTGCCCGAGCAAGGAATCTCTTATCAGATCCGCTTTGGTGTTATCTGATGGATCGTGGTACATATGCGTGAAAGAGCTTCCGAACATGAACTATGGCCGTAGGAATTGTATCGATTTGATATTGAATACTCGATCAGGATTACGGAAGGTGGAAGATGGAAGGAGAAGGAAGAAAAGGTTACAAAACGTGTGTTTCTCTTTCTTATTGTCTGACATGCTGCCGATTTGAAGCTTAGAAATATCAATTCACCGTCGGTGTATTTCTTATGTCCGTTCTAGGATCTGCCTAACAAGCACTCTACATGCATCTAATCAACAAGCGACCGCAGTTCTTCGACGTAAACTCCTTCGGTCCCGAATGTCCACCGACGTAAATGAATAAATCCGCAATATCCATTTCACATGATTGGCCACACCACCATTAATCTAATCATGCCACCCAAAATCATATTTCTCACAGGAGCACCTACATATCACTCACTTGGCTGGGACGAATCAAAACTTCAGAGTGACTTCACCGAACCTTTCATCCAATTTCTCCACCTCCCTCATCCATACCCGAACTCTGCACCGCGGAATAACAATACGAGCGTCTTGGAATTTTCCATCGCTCAAAACGCGGAATGGCGTGAACTTCCTCTTGAACGAAAACATCTCACCACGGGAGCGTCTCAAGATCATGCTTTTCAACCGCTGTATGGCGGTCATGCTTTAGATTTCTTCTCGGCTACAACTTTTCTCTCGCAATCCAGGGATATTCACAATCACTGTCTAATTTGGATTCATACATCTCTGATCATGATGAAAATTATGATCATCAAGAGGTAGATGGGGTACTCTCTCAATTCTACGAACATTCCTATGCTATCCACGATATCCCCTCGTCTCAAATCACCTCCTCGGATTTTGATTCTACATCCTACTCTACATCCGGATATGATTCTCAATCTCTATTCCCACAATCTGGGAAAAATACACAAGTGCCGGTGACAGGCTACTTGACAAATCTAAAGGATATGCCACACGCGCAACATTTATCTTCGATAGTCCCGCAAACTATGACGGTTAATCTGATCGTGGGGATTATTTCAATTTCAGAACCGAGAGCAATATCTACGAGACAAGGAGGAGATGTATCGCTTGTTGAGATATTGGTTGGTGACGAAACGAAGAGTGGGTTTTCGATTAATTTCTGGTTATCAGGAAAGGGCAAAGAAGAAGTTCAAGAAGTATTGGAGAATCTGAGAGTTCAGGATATTGTGTTGATGAAGAATGTAGCGTTGGGAAGCTTTAGAGGGAAAGTCCACGGTCAGAGTTTGAGGAAGGATATGACGAAGGCTTGGTTGATGTATAGGGAAAAGATTGATAGGAGTGATGTAGGAGGATGTTATGGGAGGAGAGATTTGGAGAGGAAGGAGATAGATGTACAGTTGGCGAAGGTTAAGCGGGTGAGAGATTGGGTGGTGGGTTTTGTGGGGGTTGCGACGACGAATAGACGGGGCGTGAAGAGAGTTAGGGAAGAGTTACCGCCGGATACTCAATAATAGATTGGGATAGTATGTCGCGAGTCTGGTCTTCTGACTCGGAAGTATGTACCTAGGATGCTATCTCCTTCTCAAAGCCTCGTTAACCCTATCCATCAACCCCCCACCCCTTCCTACCCTCCTAATCCTCACTCCACAAACTGGACATCTAACCTTCTGCCTCTTTCCCATCCCTCTCAAATGCGCCATCCAATCCTCTAGACACGTGGTACAAAACCGATGTTTACACGGTTTTGCAATCGCTGCTTTAGTAGGAAGTTCATCTGTACAGATTGGACATGTGGATTTCTCTTCTTCTTTCTTTGCGGGGGAAGTAGAAGCATCTGGATTTTTCTTTCCATGTCCATGTTCGAAGAGCGCTAGCATCCACCCCGGAGTGTCACCTTTATCATCTTTATCACGAGGGTGCGCTCCCTTCGCATTCCCATCTCGCTCCACTTGCTCAGAGTCTTGAATTCGTCGTCTCTGCAACCCCACCTCCCGATCGATCTCCGCCATCGTCGTATATCCAAATCCCTTCTCCATGATTTCCGGCCAGGGCAATGCCGCACCCTCGAAAATCGCATCCATGTTTTCTCGAACTTGTATTCTCAGATGCTGTAGATCTGGGATGCCTTGGAAACGGGGGTTGAAGTAATCTATAACTTTTTGCTCGGTTGGTTGAGGGGGCTCAAGATGCTGGTGGGGAGCGAGAGGGTTTTCGTTTACGAGCTCGTTGGCGGTGGGGTTTTGGGTGTTGAAGTGAGTGGCTTTTGCTTGGAGAGGCTTGGGGTTGAGTAGATAGTTATGCAGTTGGTAGATGAGTGTTGTGAGTATTATGAGGGAAAAGATAAATGAAGCGATGAAAGCTGCAAGTGGATTTTTCTCAATCTTTTGGTTTCGAGATTCCATTCTAACTTGACTGTTGCTCGATATCCCGAAGATTGATTTTAAATAGTCAATGCCAATACCAGTAGTTAATGGTATGTTGTACATGACGCTTTCTGTAACTGGCGTTGGTTGGATAGCAAGTTTTCCTGTATTTTGGTTTCTCTGGTGACAGGTACTTTGAGAATTGACTTGGATGGTGATTGTTGAGATGTGTATCCAGATGAGAATCTACATGAAACTAGATGCTAAATGGATGAATTAAGCTTCAGTAGAGAGCTCCTTATATTAAGACCAATATACCACAGACACAGATCAAATACCGTAGGCCTGACTCAGAAATATTGTTTCATAGTAGCAGTACACGAGGCTTGCGCGTGAATAAGCGTTAGCTAATGCCTTATTTACCGTATCTTGCTAGCCTAGAAGATCAGTTACAGTGAAACGTTACAACTCGACATGAGCACATCGATTTGAAGTGTGATAAATGAGTTCGGATCCATTGTGGATGAAGTGCTTCAAAGTTGCTTCCTGAGAACAGAGCTTGATGTTGTAGAGGCTACACATGAACTAAAATTCTCGACTGTCGAAATACGTAGACGTGGAAATTATTCACTCGGTGAAGTCCTTGGAACCTCTGACTCTTTATAAAAAGATGAAAGGCTCCAGTGCCCGCTGCACGCTCACACCAGAATGATGTAGCGGCCAACACAACAAGCCCAGATATTCGCTTGATACAACCCAATGACAAAAATCTATTACCGCATTAAGCGATCTATCAACCCGTGAAATTCAGATCCCTTCCCTCAATCCTAATAAAAACATTCATCTGCTTTCGCGGAAACGAGATGGAGCCATTGCAAACGAACACATCAAGCAAAATATCAGACGAAGCAAACAAGCAGTGGAATTTCTGAGATACACAGTAGTAGCCAACTAGGCGCTTTCTCAAAGTGGCTCAAGTTTAACGTTTGCGGGGAACATGACAATACAAGTCTCTAGACTGGTTATCGAGAAGCGATTTCTAACCAGTCTGGATTGAAACTCAATTTTAGATAAATTCATTCTACGCATTAGGTTTCCAATGCCTCGCTGCTATATTTGTACAACCATGCGCCGTAATCTTTCCGTGAGACTGTTACTTGCCCTAAATCCCAATATCCTAAATGTACTCCGCAAAGCTTTACTCAGCGACCCAAACAGCAGCCATACCCATACCAGTACCCACACACATACTAGTTACGCCAACTTTTTGATTCGTCCTTCTCAACTCATATAATAATGTGCTGACCTGTCTAGCTCCGGTACATCCGAGAGGATGTCCAAAGGCAATCGCACCACCCTTTGGATTGATCTTCTTCTGGTCGAGTCCTAACTCATTTGCACACCAAAGGCATTGACTTGCAAATGCTTCATTGATCTCGAAAATATCTACATCATCCTTGTTGATGCCGGTCTTTTCGAATACCTTTGGAATAGCAGCCCAAGGACCGATACCCATAAGTAAAGGAGCTACACCTGCGATAGATGCGGCAACGTATTTACCAAGGATAGTTTGACCGAGTTTCTCAGCTGTGGAACGCTTCATCAAAAGGACTGCGGCAGCTCCATCCGAAATCTGAGAAGCATTTCCGGCATGAATACTACCATCCTTTGAAAAAGCAGGCTTAATTTTGCCTAAGCTCTCAGCGGTGATACCTGGTCGAACACCATCATCCTTGGAAACAGTGATGTCCTTCGTTTCGCCAGTTTTTGGGTCTTCCCATTTGACAGTCAGAGGAGCAATTTCCTCATCAAAGAGACCCTCTTCTTGGGCCTTGAGTGCCTTTTGGTATGATGAAGCCGCAAATGCATCTTGTAGGGAACGTGGAATTCCCTTGTCTTTGGCCATGTTCTCGGAAAGAACGCCCATAGGCACTTTGCAGTTCGCAGATTCTGGGTGGGACTCGAGGTGTTCGGAGAATTCTGTTACTGCACCAGGTCTGAGAATGTAACGTTAGCCTTTTAGTATACACAAAAATAGAGAGGAGACCCATACCCGTATTGCAAACTCATGCTTTCGACACCTGCGCCAACACCGATATCAATCATGCCGGACTTAATGGCATTTGCGATATCTACGCATGCTTGTAAACCAGATGAACATTGTCTATTCAAACTTTTGACTGCTGCAGATACAGGGAATCCTGCAGCCAAAGCGGCGGCTCGAAATTCAGTAGCTCCGCCTCCAGGAGGAAGCACCGATCCAACAGCTATGTCTTCTACTAGCCCCGGGTCGATTTTCGAACGTTCAATGAGAGATTTAAATGCGCCAACGAGTAAATCTGCTGCTGCTGTATCTTTGAAGCCTCCCTTGCCACCCTTTGTAAATGCGGTTCGGAGACAAGCTGTTACGACAATCTGGAATAGAGAACGTTAGCAATTGGCCGAGAGGCATATTTTGGAATAAAATAGATGTTCTTACATCATCTGGATGCTTCTCCAAAAGCTTCGCGCGGCCACTATCACCCTCTGTGGGTGCAATAGTGCTCTGTGATCCAGCCAAATGGCCGGAAACCTGTCCAAGACGTTTTTGTGCTATGTTCACTGTCAGCTTTGTTTGCAGTCCTTCACTTGTGATGGATACTTACCAGCTGACATTTTGGCAATATATCAAAGTAATATGTGATCAGAATTCTGTGTTATGCAATGAGAGGTATGGGAATAGAAAAGATGTTATATGGGAAGGAGCAAAGAAGAATGCACGTCGGGGTTGGAGATCGATAGATGGTAATATTGAGGATGCCTCGGTAGGAATTCAACCAATCATGGACGTTAACAGCGATTTTGCACTCACATGCTTTTGCAAGGTTGGTCTCAGAACTCTCAGCCGAAACCAGAACTTAGGATTTTCTGACATACATTGTAAAGGTTAACTGGAGGTCACGCACTGATTAGTAAAAAGGTAAGCAATCTTTCACATGTGCTCAAAAGAAGCTCTACCGGAACGGCAATTGCTGTTGTTTCACTTGCCATGTTTTTTTAATGTTACTCTCTCTTCAAAGCATTGATGCAGCGTTTTGACATGTGAAGTTCATGGTTTCTCTAATCATCTATGTGGTGTGATTTTAGTGATTCTCCGACTCAAGCGAGTTTTCAATGGCGTGTATTTAAAATGTTCATTAAAACCACCTTTTCGCAAAACACAAATTCCACTTCTCTCCTTCGACCTTCATCTTAACCTCTCTCGTCTCTCTCTCTACCTTCCTACGAGTGCTTATTCTCACCACACCACTCACAGTCGTCAGTGCAATCCTTCAAAGCCCCGATAAATCATAGCACGCACTCTTCAGTAATAGTCCACTTATTCATGTGGCAAAACCCTTTGTCATAGAGGTATTTGATCTGCCTCTCGAGAGATTTCGAAATTCCAGAAAACGTCCATTCGGTGGATTTGAAGTCGTAAAAGCAAGCCGCACGACTGAAGTAACAATACGTAGATTGAAGGCTCTTAACATATATCTTGACACTACCAACACCATAGAATTCATCGATTATCTTAACCACGGTCCTAGCAAGTCGTTTAAAATTCGTGTACCCACTATCTCTCAATGCTCGCTCCCGGGATTTTGGTAGAATGTGTATGACGATATTCTTTGCATAGCCCACAAACAGTGGGAGCAATGTAATGAATCTTCTCTCTCTTTCGATGGCGCCAGGACTCGGATGACTGTTGAGTATAATAGTCAAAGTGTTGTTCTCGTCGTCAAAGGACAACCAGGCATGTTCAAAGATCTTGTTGCCGTTTTGCTTTACTTCTATAGATTGACCATTGGTACTCACTCCCGAGATGTAATGTAGTGTCCATCCCGTGAATTTCAGGCTAAAAAATGGAATCACAGCATGAAGTTGACGATGATTATACCAAGGCAAGTGGAACTCAACGTCTAGCTCTTCAATATTGAATCCATCGAGGATACCTCTCATCTTTGTCAAAAGCTGGGTTGCGTGGTCAGTGTCCTCTCCATAGTCTATTGCATATAGGCGATTTGTACGCCCGTGGACTCCTGGGTAATAGGCAAGCCGGCAAACTATCTTGATCTGTATTCTTTTCATGCATTCTGAAAATCCTGGGAGGTGCTCAAGCAGAGATTTGAAACCCGTTCTTTCAGTTTGCTCTCTAGCTGGCCGTTCGAAGTCGATGGTTATGACGAGGGTGTCTCCGCCCGAAATTGACAAATTCTCATGCTCCAGGATATGAGCAATGCCTTTGCATCGTGACATTATGGTGATTTTCCAATTGCGAGGGCTCTTCCACTTGTAACTTTCCCAAATCAAAAATATCTCAAGTCTATCAAGGATTCTCGTACTGATTACCGGAGTAGCATAAATTGCGACATAGAAAAGCAGATGGTGTTTCGGAATCTCTTATAACAGCAAGTAACAGATTATTTCACAAAGCATTATTGCAGAAACAAAAAGTGCCAGGTATGTCGAGAGTACTACCACCTAATAGATCGTTCCAGTCCAGTTGGCTGAGTTTCCAGTACCAGGTCTTTGGTTCTAGATTGCGAGAACTTTCTATACAACTCTACGTATCATTTATAGCTTTTGAATTGAATAAGTTGTGGTATCTTGCTGAATATTTTCCATTTAGTAATGGATGGAAATGGAATATATTTGCACAATCACCATCATGGAATCAGATCCCAAATCTTTCAACATAGTATATCCAGATAGGTAGTTGAGCAAAGCCCAAGATATAGTTCTCTTGGTCGATCCTCTTCCAAAGTCTTCAATCACCCAGGTGTGCTTATACGATCCTCACAATTGCCTGTCGCGGTACAAAGACTTTCAGGAAATGTTTCAAAACATCAAACAACTGAAACTTCATTCTTGCCAAATAGCACTCCAGTAGTCTTGATGTTTCTATTAATTCAACACACAAAGATATATAGCACTGAACAAGCTCCCTTTGAACTCTTATAGTAATAGACTTCATCCTCGAACTAGAGTCATACCCTTTCCAACAAAAAAAGAGAACCTAGAATACAATGCATCGTTTGGAGCTTCAATACGATAACAATGGCAAGCTCACGATTAATTTCGACTATAAAAATTCCACAGCTGTGTGCTACCTTTCACAATATGCCTCGAACGTCCGAAAAATACACTTCAAAATCAAATTCCCAAGTCCGAACCGCAACGACTCTGATCTTGCGAGAGTCACAGGAGAAATCGAGGATATCGTCACCGTAATCAACAACGAATTCACAAACGTGTCCCAATTCGAAGTGTCATTCTTCCTACATAGACTCGATGTGAATCAGCTCTCGAGTGCTCTTGCCTTTCGAAGACTTCGTCTTAGAGGATGCGAATTGACTTACTTTGTTGAAGGTAAGTGGACAGATACAGTTGATATGGATTCAGACTGGCTTGAAGATCTTGAACCTATATATGGCAGGCCGAACTACAGTAACTATTTTCCCTGTGATAGCGATGAGGAGGAAATATGTATGGCCTCGGACTCGGAGTAGGTGTTAGAAGATAGGGATTAATACTGTGTAGATTACTTTCTTGTTAAACTTGTTTTTGGTATGTAGCTAGCAGATTAAAGGGGATTGTGGAAGAGACACTTGAATGATACAATACAGATATTCCCGTATTACAGTGTAGTTTCTCGTGCAAGGTGAAAAATTTACGGTAGCTACCGAGGATTTCGCTGTGGCATGATACGAACTCGAAGTTTGAGTGTAGCTAGTGCTACTTTGTAAAGTTCACTTGGGTCTTTTTTTTCTTCAAAATTATTACGATTGTTTTAGAACCATCTGTGATGCACTTACAATACTGACTTGGTTTGTTTTACAAGAATATACATCTACATTTTCTACAATATACATTCTATTTCGTATAGTTTTTAATGTTTATAGAGCCTCGATGTTTGTATTGTTCAGCCGTTGTGGATTTGGCGATTTAATTGCTTAAGCGAAATTTATTGGTGTGCTTCTGGAATATTTAGTATGAGCCCCTCCCTCCTACTTGTATCGGTAGAAGAAATTACCAAGGTTCACCAGGGGCTCACCAGATAAATTGAATAGCGAATATTGTAATCTGACGGCTTTGGACTACTAAGAATTGCATTCAATACCCAATGCGCAGCACCTGGTGTAAGGAGACATAGTCCTGCGTCTGTTTTGAAACGGAGGAATCACTGCAAGTGCGACAAACTTTTAATGTCACTTGATTGAAGGAATCTAATTTATATTTGCATTCAAAACTAAACATGCTGATTAAACTCTATTCCCAATGAAAGAATTCAAGCAGATGTTAGTGATTAGCGATTATTGCCCGGCTGGAAACTGCAAGAACACCCTTAGGATCCACCTGGATAATAACACGAAGGGTAACTCAGAGCTCTAGTGGATCAATCATGCTTTTCAGTAATTTATTGCAAGCACGTAGAGAATTTGCAGAGGCGGGGGATAGCTGCCACGAGTACTTTCCATGTATATAATTTATATGCTTTTTAGGATTGTCTAACAAGGAACAGATTGTTACCTCTCACCAGGTCGATTGATAAGGTTTTGCGGAATAGAATGGCAACCTTGCGAGAAGCATTAGTTTGATTCATATTGAGCATGCACTCTTTGTTGAGTTTTAAGACATTCCGATAACAAGTCTCTTCTTGGGCAGGGTGTTTTCGAAAGGTTTCTACACATTCGACTCGTAGTCTATTCCTATCTCGAATCAACAATGAATCCAGTTTCATGATTCGAGAGCATGCTCTAGTGGTTCATTTTGGCATTGTTTTTATGATATCCGGGCCTAGAAAGCGTACCACATTGGCAGATACTCAAGAACTACAATTTCCCCCAGGTCGCTAATACAGCATCACCATCAACCAATACACACAGATCCGACTTCCATCATTTGTCAAGAGTCCAGCAAAAAATGGCTACTTTACTTACTGACACTCCACGCCACCGCGAACTCAGCTACAATCGCAATAGCAGATCTTTAACAATCGACTACGATTATAGTCTGCGCCACATAAAAAGCGAGGGAAAGACCTTGGAGTGTATATTAACTCAATATGCCGCCTTCACCGAAACGGCCATTGTCAAAATCCAATTCTCCGAAGCATGGAATATATTTCGCCACAATGTTCCGACTTTCGAGCACACACATACCATTAATTATGGTCCCCTTAATCAGATTGTGAACCAGCAGCGTATTGCAGATGTTGTTCGAGCTCTCAAAGGGTTTCGTCAGTTGAGAAATCTAGAAATTAGTTTGAGTCTCGACATCGAAGACTTCCCCCGAATTGCTTGTGTGGCTCCGTTTTTTGACTTGCGTGGTCGTTGCCAGCAGTGGAGCATGAGGTACAAACTTGGTAGACATGGAAATTATATTTCTATCGGTCCTGGTTCACCGTTCTACACTCGACTCGAACGCCTCAATGATAATAGAATGCATGATTGACATAGTATTTGCTTACAGTTACTTCTCTGGTAAGTAGATGAAGGTTCTTTGGGGGAATAGCTAGTTATAGTCAATTCAATCATTTTTGCAAAACCTATACCTTCAAATCTCAATTTCTGCGAATCCTTCCCAAATAGCCGCATATTTTTTTCGAGCTATGAAATCTAGATGCTACGAAACGTTCAATTTGCCATTTCTTTGTCTTTTTGTGGATTGTGGGATATTTCAAAGACACAATTGTCATCGTCAGGTGAAGTTTCATAGAATTGTAGAGGTTCAAATCTCGAGACATGTCTAGACGTGTCTATGTCAAGTGATATCTCAAGAAAACAACTATACTGATGGCTTCGATAAACCAAGCTGTAAGTTTCTTGAGTACAAAGAGATTCCTCAAGGGCTCATTTTACGACCACCTCATTAGCATCTCTAATAGTCTTGATGTTTCTATAGCCTGACATACACATTAGATATATAAATATAACCCCAGCTCATTCCCAATGATATTCTAACATAGTAAACCTACATCTTATCAACAACAGCGTAACTTCACACCAACAACACCAAAAGACTCGGAAATTGTAGAAACAATCCAAGACGCCCAAATGGCTTCAGGTATTACTTGGCACTCTGAACTTTCATACCATCATGGGACATTAACAATCAACTACGACTACGAGGATTCCGACGTCAAATACCATATTTCTCAGTATGCGCTTATTGCCCGAGAAATCATATTCAACATCTGCTTCCCCGAACCAGATAACGACAATACTGGACTACGAAGAGTCGAGCAAGATCTCTCCGAAATAATTGAAACTCTCAACGACGAATTCGACTTATGTAGAAGCGATGTTATGTTCTGGCTACGCGAATACGATATTTCGCAGATTTCTTGTGCTCTTGAATTTCGTCATCTTAGGGGGCGGACTGTGTTTGAGTACTATGTGAGAGGATATTGTCAAGATACAGTGGATATGGATTCGGATTGATACGCGGAACTGATTGGTAGCCACTGTTCTGACGAAAACTCGACTGATAGCGATAGCGATGGGGAGGTTTGTTATACAAGGGATACGGACTCGGATTAGCATTGGGGGGAAGGATTTTGATATTGGCGGGGTGAATGGTCTTGTGGAGATCTTTTTTTGTTCGGTCTTTCTATGTAGCCAGAAGATTGAAAGAGAATAGAAGAGACAGCTTGGATAATACAAGAATGGTGGTATACATGTTATGGCGTGGTTATTCGGAGACAATGGTAGAATATACAAATCTTTTCATCACTGAAACGGAACCCTCGAGATTTTGCTGAGAGCTACTGCCGTTTTGAAACATACAGTGGTAGTTCATTTCGGTGTGACTTGTGCAAATGTTCTGATGTTTTTCATGTTTTACGCAAAAATTCAGGAATGGAAATATTACAAAAGTTAGAGATGAGTACAAAGGAGGAATACGTAAGAAAATAAATGATAATGTTGGTCACCATGGCAGTCAAGCAATATGAATCACTGAAGTTTCGAGTCTCTCAAGGCACTTCATAAAGAGCAGAAGAGTTATATCATTGGTATGTAACTGGATGTTATTGCCTCAGTAGCTGCCTAATACATGCGATCCCCTATGATAGAATGATGGAATAAGCCAATAGAAAACCATGGTACTAGCACCCGCCTCGCTAAAACCTCTCAGTCCTGCGTAAACCATACACCATGAAGACCCAATAAGATCAAATCTCATATGATATCACTTCGATGGAATGAGTTCTGTCCTGTTCGTGGAAAAAGTTGATCTTGTGTAGACTTTCCCGCTTCCCGAAACACTATGACTGGTTACTGTTCACTCCCTCCGGTCTGTAACCCCTTTCCATCCCCGCCTTCCCTTCCCTTCCCTTTCGACTCTACATCGCCTATTGGTGTAGCTTTCTCTCTACAGCTCGTAGTTGGCGATCAACTTGGGAACCTGCAAGAATCTTTTGGGCTTTTTTATCTTTGATGTTCAATTCAAAAGTCCAATCGATGAATTTGAGGCGATAGATGGAAGATGCAGTGTCAATTTGCTTCCAGTTGAATCGATCAACCGCAAGAACGAAAGAGATCTCCTTTATGTGAGGGAGATTGTTGATCTGTTCAACAACTTGAGCCAAAATATCACATCTGTAGATACCCTGAATATCTTCTTCAGGAGCCTGGAACATCATCTTCAAATGGATGATGTTTGTATCGTTGCCATATCTTGGGATAATTTCGAGCAAACATTCAAATTCATCCTGCTCTTCTCCAGGCAATCTGGTTGTGAAAAAATCGAGTCCAATAGAGAGAGCTGCGTTGCTAGGCGCATATTGTACCATATCATGTACAGGGATATCAGAAACACGATCAGCACGGCGAGTAGCTCTGTTACGGCTGTTGGCGTTTGATTTTGATCCCTTGTAATTGGCCATTTTGAATGACGTAGATTTAGGAATAGGTCTCAGTTGAATTCCGAAAAGTGTAAAAAGTGGTTGCGATGATGAAGTTTGAAAGTATTGTTGAAGGTGTTGTCGGAGGTGTTGTCGAAGGTACTATTGAAAGTAATGTAATGAGAAGAATAATGATGGAGGGAATTTTAGGATCTCTCGAACCTATTTATCATTCCAGAAGAAGACGCTAAAGCCAAATACATGTACATGTTATACTTCACTGCCGTACATGATTCTCTCGGGAACTGATTGTACTGGTGAAGCAGTTCAAGTACTCCGGCCAACGGGCGTAGTTATTAGATACGGCTTTATATCATCCATGTTAAGAGTTATACTTATTACATATATACTCAAAATGAAAATTGTAAGTAACACAGTGAATAGAGAAGAACAAATGGAGCTTTTATGTGAAGATTCATCAATTTGGAGACAGTGGCCTCCCATCTCAAAATTAATCCTTCACTTACATAATTTTAACCGTCCACCGTCACTTGACAGCTTCTTTATAAGAGCTCCATACTATCCCAAAACCATGGAAAGGTCCCAACACAAGCAGAATTCTTGATTCCGATTGTGAGAGAGCTGGGGAAATTCAGATTTTCTGATATCAAGGTGTAGGCAAGGACTATTGATATGAGTTGGTAACATTGTCAGTCAAGCGGATCTGTCTTGAAAACCTGCGAAAACTGTGTATTTTCGAAAGTTCAAGCACGAAGTGCAAGAGGTAATGTGATTCCCTGATTTGAGCAAGTGCATTGTGTCTTCTTGATACCTGTAGTATTCTCACGTGGAGCATATGTCGAGAGCTGTCTAGGTATATCATCTATCAACAAGTTTTGATCACTTTCCCCTTGAGAGTAGTGATAGCCTACATAAATCCTTATGTTTTGAGTTGGTTGTGGGTCCTCATGTTGAGAGATTTGAGCAGGTTGCAGGTTAGAACATAGAGTCGAGCCAAAAACATCAGGACTTGGAGCAGAAAATGGAGTTTTGAGGCTGCTTGGATCGTGTTATGGGCTTGAATCAAGCCTTAAAGATGTTACCTATTTATGTTTAGAAATAGAATGTTAGTTGGGGCTTTATACCCGTTGTAAGAAGTACCAATTATGAGAGTCAATATCTGCCACCTGTCTTGAGAGGGAAGTATGACCCTTCCAAACATTCTTAATCTGACTAGAGATGGTTTTTGGTCTTCTGCAAACCTTCCAAGTCTCCTTCGATAGATTCTATCTTGTCTGAACCAGCCCACTTTAGAGGTATAACTTCCCCAGGATTCAATCATTCCCATTTCGGATATTTCATAAACAAAAACAATGTTTACTTCTGTATCTCGCTAGACACCATATGTCACATAGTACCTTCAGCATTTCTATATACGGACCTAAGTCAAGGAACCAATTTTCCCGTAGAGCGATACCGGGCTTTAAGCGAAGATCTCCCCGCAAAGTACCTCAACTAAATGTATATCAACAACAATTTTATCGCTTTGTTCCGCGGATTAACTTTCATATATTCTCAAAGTTTCACCATACTATGGAGCTTTATTCCTCAATCCTACTTGTATGAACATAGCTTTCAAACGTCAAAACGCGCGAGTTCGTATTCGCACTTGAACTTTTCGAAGCTTGGAATTTATTTGGAAAAGATCAACGTTCGGGGGATGTACATTAAGTTCTCCTTCGTTGTCATCTTCGGCTTTAGATCCATGTTAGAAGCTGAATCTGCATGGTTGCATAAAGTTAGGATCTCTGTAGTACATGTCCAAACAATACTAGGGCGAAAAATGACCAGTCGTCGTAATAGCCAGTCCCACATTTATACGTTCGGCGCATATGATAATCGCCGATAGATATTTCTGATTTCCTTCGCCTTGTAGACTCATAAGCTCTTAATTTACTCTAAAGAAGTATCAATGTAAATAGTGGGCTCTAAAAATGATGTTAGTGAGGTTATTGGCTAAATAGTAAAGACACAGTCTCCATTCGACGGAAGATTCCTGACAAGACCTTAATTGGACCTGCTATCAAGTAGAAAGAGAGAACGATGTTTTCTATTACTCGTCGCCGCTACCACATGGGTTTTCCAAAGTCCTTGGAAATTACTGCAATTGTTGGCCCTTTCGATGGTCTGTGATGAAATGGGGATGAAGACGTATTTTAACCTCAATGTATAAAGGATAACAGATATGATTAGCACTTTCAATTTGTATCGTTCAAACTGAAGAAATTTGAATATTCATCTGCAATGGCTAAACTTCTATTGCTGTCCCTCGCCGCATTGGCTACACTGTCACATGCTCTGACCCCAAACTGTTCTGTGGCAGCAGCTTTTGAGGCGATTGTTCCACCCACTGCTACAGTAGTTTTGGTCCAAGAAGTATCTCAAAATGCCACATTCGCCGTGCCAGTCGCCGACACCGGGTCTCCAACCGACCCGGCACGACTACCTGCTCTCTACGCGGTGCAGATTGAGATGTCCACAGAGTCAGGCACTACTTTCAATTATGGTCTCTTCCTTCCAAAGAACTGGACTGGCCGCTTCTTGTATGTTTATACTTATGGGCCAAATGTACTCCACAAATTCGTATGGTGATTTATTCAAGGGCTTCTGGAAACTCTGGATTTGCTGGAGCTGTCAACTATCTCGAAATGGTATGACTACTACTCGGATCTCATTACTACTCGAATGGCACCACTTGTGTTCTGTTTATCAGATGCTGATGACAGGATATATAGGGTGCTGGTGCCTCTTATGGTTTTGCAGCTATGTCGACTGATACTGGACATGATTCAAGTATATTTGGTAACGATTCTTGGGCCTTTGACCCTGAGTCCGTAACTGACTGGGCTTGGCGTGCCATGCATCTGTCTGTTGTCGCTGCCAAGGAGGTAGTTGAAGTATACTATGGCAAAAATATTACCTATAGTTACTATAACGGCTGCTCTATCGGAGGACGATAAGGATTAAAGGAAGTTGAGGAATACCCAGACGACTTTGATGGTGCATTAGTCGGTGCCCCTGCTTGGTGGACTGTCCATTTACAACTATGGAATGTTCAAACGGCGCTTTACAATTATCCAACAACAGCGGCTGGCTACACCCCCAATCAAATGTTTTCGGTTATCGCCGCTGAGAGTCTTAAACAATGCGATCCTCAAGATGGCGTCACTGACAACATCATTTCCGACCCTCGTGGCTGTCACTTGCTGATCGAAACATTACTCTGTTCTGGAAATAGTACTACTGGCTGTCTAACTCCTGCTCAGCTCGACACTCTGTATCACTATTACAACGACTGGGTCACTGGCAACCAGACGTTCGTCTTCCCTCACTTCGAGATCGGCAGCGAAGGTCTCTGGGGAGGCGGTTCGTCACCCAATCTCGACTAACCACAATATTTTCTTGGCTTAGGAACCAATTTCACTGCTGATGATTGGAATCTCGAATACCTTGTCTGAAGCTCTCAATCCTGGCAATGCTACAGCTGACAATTTCGATCTTTCTCCCTTCTATGAGAAGGGTAGCAAGATTATCCATTACCATGGTATGGCAGATAATTTCATTGCGATCGCCAGCAGTGTATACTTTTACGAACATGTGTTGCGCACTGAGAAATCGCAAGGCGTTGATCTGGATGACTTCCATCGACTTTTCTTGGTTCCAGGAATGGAGTGAGTAAATCTTAATAATCAAATTGTCGAAAATGTTTACACAGAGTATCTAATAATTGGAAAATAGGCATTGCAGTGGAACCCCTTCTACCCAGAACGCTCCTTGGTACATTGGAGGTACTACCCAAGCATGGGTCATTGGCGACGATTTCCCTGGTTATTGAATCCATAGTAAGCGTGGTTTCGACAATGCTCAACATGATGTATTGCTTGCCTTGATCGACTGGGTTGAAAATGATACCGCACCAACTCAAGTTATTGCAACTGAATGGAATGACGAAGCTACATTAGATCACGTCACCAACCAACGACCGATCTGTATGTACCCTCAACAGGCAAAGTACATCGGTACTGGAAACACTAGTGTTGCAACCAACTGGGAATGTCAATCAATTTACTAGAGAACTGGCGCCTTTATCTGTACATAACATCAAGACACCTCTAATCAGGCTAACAAGCTCTTGCTTGCTTTGAAAAAAATGATATTGAATTTCAATTCATGGAACGCATACTGCAAGATTTGGACGCAATAATTATGTAAAATCTCGTGGCCTTACGGTCTAGAAGGGTTATCAAATATGAAATAGATCGGAATTATTGAAGCGGATTAAAGTAACACGAAAAATCAGAAGTTGATAGAAAATAGGGGAATTGAAGTGTTTTTTTGCTTTTCTTCTGTAGTAGCTATTAGCAGTGTTATTCAAATCGAGTGGTATTATACAAGAAGCGGTTCATGGGCCAGCCCCAGAAATTATATACTATAGTAAAACTTGCCGCTGCCACTCAATTCCTCATTATCACTTAACCTGCGATAATCATCGCAAAGGCCAATGGTAAGGTGCGGGTAGATGCATCCTTCACCCCGAAATATCCGCAGTCTATGGAATAGATTCGCTTAAAATCCCCATCTTTCATCACCAGTACATCTCGTCATTGAAATGAGAGCTCAATTTACAATCAATGTCAGAATCAATCTCAACTGCGTTCTCGGCACCGTTCTCAATAATGGCGAAAGTCCAGTGAGGATGGTCCAATCCGTAGATGGCGCTGACGGGCTTCACCTGTTCCCAGTAAATTCTTTGTACAGACAATGAGACTCGAATCGAATCAAGTTGACGGAACTTATTAAGCTCATAGACGACGTTAGCCATGGCCCAATGGCGAGCAGCTTTGGTGTTGTTGTTGATAACATCCATGTGGGGGATTCCAAACGCAATATCGATATGGATATTGGTTGCGTGGCTCGAGTACTTCGGAAGAATCTTGATTAGAGTCTTGGTGAGCTTATTGTGCTGAAATGGAGAATTCAAACCAGCAAAGTCGAGTAAAATATCTAACATCTTATCACTGCCATTAAATTTGAGCCATGGATGGACGGGGATTGCTGCAATCTCCCAATCGTTTTCCTCCTGGAGAGCGAGTTTCGCCAATTGTATTTCCACACGACGAGCTTGAAGGGTACGATGAACCGCTTGCACAATGAAACCGCCAGACATAGTGTTCAACATTTTGCGGTGAAGAAGAGTTTGTCTTGTTTGATTTTGGGTGGATGTCTCGAGAGAAAGATGCGAGGACTTAGCAAATTATGAGAGGTGATAGTAGGTCGAAAGGTGTTTCTTGTAGAAGAGTATTGCTGAGTGGCACTGTTACTAGAAGAGTTCCATTATTAAGTAGCAAGAGAAAGGAGTAGTGTGTTGTAAGAATGATGTAGTCAGCTAGAATTTGACGTCATATTGATCTAATAGGGAAGGGCTAAGATGTTTAAACTAATGGTGTACAATACTGACTGCACGCATAAAAGATGTCAGAAAATTAAAGATCAATCAGCCAACCGTAGCATTTGAAAGGATTGTATCATGCATGTCATTAGTTTCAACCAAATGGCGGTACCTTACGGCACTAGTGAAACGTGTGGTTTGCGAGCGAGCGGTCATGCACCACCGAGAAAAATACATAGAAATTGAATATGCAGTATTACTTGGCTACAACTCCCCAGTATCTAGTCTTAGTACACTTGGACAGTCTACTCGTCAGTATGTTAGACCTCTCCATCATGCAGCAAAATTCAATCAAACAATACAAGAATATTCAGATTGTATGGATTTAACGTGTCAAAGCAAAACAAAAAAAAGCAACGATGGAAGCGAATTCTTTCCACGTGGTCGCTCGCACAGTGGTAAATGATAAACTACAAGAAGCAGCAAAGAATACAGAAAAACACAACTGGCTTTTGAACCAGCACTTTTGGTTCAGCGCTCAGAAATTCTAGACGACTACTCTCGAAAGTGGGCACGAAGAGCATGTAAATGGCACATGAGTAAGATGCCAGCTTTGGATCCAGCCAATAATTTAAACCATCGATTAAAAATATGTCTTTATAAGCTTCACGCCGTGCTCAGGGCCCGACTGCTCCTGTAAGCAAGTCGCGAATAGCATCAAGTGCCACGAGCCTCAATGAAGCAAAAGGACAGCAAGCTAGATTCGAGGAAGGAAATTTAACTTCCATCTGCAGAATCGCGTGGTCTTTCCCCCTCCGCAACAATGCTCAGAAAAACACCTAGGCTTGGCTCGTGAGTGACTGTAATGTATTTACACGAATGAAGAACTTCGGAGAATAGCTAGATGCTTTAACTAATGATTATACCAACACCATGGCGATTTTACGAGTAGCTTGACCATGTCTTGGGGTCTGGAAAGTTGATGTCGTTCAAAAGCAAAAGTGGGTCGCCAGTCTCATTGAGAAATTTGATTGGCAAAGAAAGAACAGCTGCAGCGAAAAGAAGTGCGAACTCTATTTTATACACTTGAAATGATAACGTGATTCCAGAATGTGACCTTTTTTTAGTTCATTAAACTTTTGAACAAATTCTACCTTATAACTAGAAATCCTCCAATTTGAAGCTATCTTGATTGAATGAATCGTTATTGAATTTCGAACTTTCTATTCGATTGAAATTAATGAGGCACAAAAATCACGTCTGTTTGAGGGTAAAGGAGTTGTTAAATCGGATGTATGTATGGTGTTCTACTCTTCGACTCAATATCAAATCGAAAATCATATGATCACGCCACGTGAGGTATCATGACAAACGCATGTGGTTGTAGATGGTCAATTTCTACATTTCAAGGACGGCACTTGTGCTTCTCAGGCCACAATGCCACATGAGATTGCAAACTCTAAATAGACGGTCTTCTGCTTGTAGTTTGGTCATATTACAGCAGCAAGCATAACGAAAGACTTAGTTGCACGAGTAAATTGAATCACAAAGTTGGGTCAGAACATTCAAAGTTGGAAACGGATTGAGATTTAATGCCGCTCCCTTTTGTCTTCCACTAAAACACCCCCTATAAGCAAACACCTCCACCATGGGCCATGCTAATACATATATACAAGACGAATCAGAAACCACTTCCTAAGCCATAGCTTCTCCTCTCAACCCCTACTCATACATCTTATCTACATACGCTTATGCGACGTAGCTGACAAGAGTGTCGAAGTATTGGGCGTAAGCAGCACCGGTAGGTGGCTCGAAAGCGTAGATGTAATCACCCCACCATGGGCCAGCACCCCACCACAAAGCACCCAACCAGTACTCGTTATCGGCAGCTAAAGCATCCAACATACCAGAGATAGCAGATTCACAGTCAGCGTTGACACCACCAGCGAATTCTCCGATAACACCCTTGAGGTTGTTGGTCTTGAGCCATGCAGTAGCATCGGCGATACGCTCAGCACCAATGGTGCTGCTAACACAGGTGGCAGAGGTTCCGGATCCATCAGAGTCGAGGTATTGATGGAATTCGTAGACAAGCTTGTCTTCAGGATCGGTGATGTTCAACATGGAAACAGAGTTTCCAGATGAAACCCAGGTCCAGGCACCAGTGTAAGAAGTTCCTAATTAACATGTTAGTATAGAGCTTTCAAGATTGAAGAGAATTCTAAAGATTGACTTACCCTCAACAAAGATGTATTGGGAGGTTGCACCAGCGCCACGGATAGCGGTAACACAAGCTTGGTTAAGCTCAGCATAGATGGTATCGGTAGGCTCATCGTGGAACTCGTTGTTACAGTCAAAGATGACGTTGGAGTTGTCGGCGAACTCGGTAGCGAGCTTGCCCCAGAAGCCACCGAAGTCGGAGGTGGAAGTGATAATGGCTGAGTCATAACGTCCATAGTTGTGAGCTTCCATAACTGCGCTTGCACCAGCGGCGGTAATGTAATCGATGACCTCCTTGTAGCTAGCAAGGTAAGTGGCGTCGAGGCTAGCGGTGATGCTGCTTTGGGCCATACGCTCCAAAAGGAATGGAACACGGAAAATGTTCATGCCACCATCAATCAAAATCTGAATGGCGGTAGTGTTTGGGAAGGTATAATCTGTCTCAACGACACCTGGGAGGCTGGTTTGACCGAACTCGGCTCCAGACTCGCTGGCACCGATCCATTGCAACTTTCCAGCAGTTGTGCTGCTGGATGCTGCAGCGACGGATGCAGCGCTAGTGGCGACAGCAGCCTTGCTGGAAGAAACGACAGCTGGGGAGGACGAAGCTGGGGTAACAACTGCAGCAGCGGACGAAACGGCGGAAGAGCTAGCAATAACCGGACTAGCGGCTGATGAAGCAACGACAGCGGCAGAAGTCTTGACGGCACTGCTTGATGGTGCAACTGAAGTGGCGGCAACGACAGCGGCAGTGGAAGAAGGAAGGGTGGTTTGAGCTACAACGGCAGCGGAAGTGGTCTCATCGTAATCGGCAACACAGCTATCGTCCTCATCTCTAACAGCTACCGGAGCTGCGAATGCGGTTGCTGTAAGGCCAGCTGCCAAAACAAAGTTTGTGAAACGCATAGCGTAGAATTGAAAAAGAGAGTGACTGAAAAAATGAATGAATGAATGACTTTAGTGAGAGTGGTAAGGAAGAGTAAGAAAAAGGGAAGCGTCAATCGGGAGGAGGAAGTATTTATTGGGAAAGTTAAAGAGATGAAATCTCACGATGCTCCACTTCATCGATTAATTAACCTCATTCCCCCTCTCATTTAGAGTTGTCAACTTATCCTAATGGTAAACAACGCTCCGGACCCTCTCTGTACTTTAATTTCATGACACTTTTCTTTTTCGGGACTCAGCGTTTCGCTCAAATTCTGTAAACAGACGAACAATATGTGATTATGACGCGAATCACTAAATAACTGTCACCAAGGTCGTTAATATGTGATCTGATGTGTTTTGTTTAAACAGGGGACCTAGGAATAATTATCGAATCGCAGTTAACGTTTTATCGCTAAAGGGGTAAAGTGGGGAGAATATTCGGATTTAATATCCGAACGTTTATACATGAAACCTTCTGTATGGATTCTTGTATGTTTGTTTGTTATACCTTGCAAGCATCTACGATGTACCTGTCCCATAGAAAAACATAGGAAACTTTTGATTTGCCACTTTTAAATATCAATAGTCCGGTCATTTCACTCAATCGGTAGTCCCCATGCGGAGAAAAACCTCGAATTATTCCATGTTCCTACAGGGCCATCACGATGAGACCTATTATTCCGGAGCGTACCGAATAATCTCTCAAGTTACAAAGGGCAAAGAAGGCAGCGGTAAAGGATCCTTTGGGAAGTGAGGGGGCTCGGTTAAGATCCTTCAAGTAGCATGGGTGTCAAAAAGCTTGTTTTTCGTGAGATTGGTATTGCTTAATTAATCTATTCTCTCATGGCTGGAACATTCCAAGGTTCCCCTTTTTAATTGATCAATTCGTTGCTGCCATGCCTTTTAGTGAAACGGAAGAGGTGTTTCAAAATTGGGTTTTCGCGGTAGGCCTTTGCACTAGTATCTTGATTACTTTAACCTTGTTGGGGGCTTGAATGGAAATCTACCCCAGATATTGGCATTGTGTCCACAAGGTTGGCTGTGTGATATTACTCATTTGGTATAAACCCTTCTGAATGATAATTTTCAACGCTCGCAGCCCATGAGATTGCCGACTGTCATTCGGAATACGGCACAGAATACATTATCTCGAACCGATACTCTCTGTGTATAGGTATTAGTAGTAATTATGTCTAGATCTTCAGAATCTAAAAAACGAAGACTTTGACATCCTCTCTTTCTCCTTTTCCGTTTCTACTTCCCTTATCCAATCCCACTTGTCAGCTAGAAACAATTTCTTCGCTGCTTTGTCTACACCGAGTGATCTTCCGCCAGACATAAGATCATCTCTATTCAAGTTTTTAAAATCGAAAAACTTTTCTGGCCTATCGTCTCCTACTGCTTTGCCTCCTACAACAAATGCCTTCTTGTTGCTACCATTTGTTGACGGGCTTGGAATCCAGGTTTGATTTGATCTTTCTGTTTTCCAAAATTGGGATTTAATGCCAATGCCACCATCAATACAATCTTTGATGTAGCTCAGAGCAGGAAGTAATTTACTACGTAAACCACAATGGCCATGATTTTTATCAATTTGATAACTTGGACATTCTCGCAATAATGCAATCAGCTGCTCGATATCACCAGTATATGCTTCGGGCCAGATAAATTCAGGGTCGTCGGGGGAGACTGCTTGAAATGGAATGAGCGAGAGAAGGGTTTTTCTCGTCAGAAACTTGACCATTTCACCGAGCTGAAAGGAATCGCAGGCGGCTGACGAATCATAGCCCAATTTACATTGTCGTGTTCGAGATGTGTATAGAGAAAGGAAATGTGTTTGGAGGGAAGATATAGTCAAAATTATCCGTGATCGACGATATGAAAGCTCAGCTGCAAACAATTAGCTATTTTCTGATTGGTAAATCGTGACCTATCAATCACCTTCTAGACCTTCTGGCAGGTCCCACCAAGCCGCTAGAAAGTCAGAATCTGTCTCTTCATATATTGACCAACGAGATGAACCGCGAAGAATGAGTTCCTTCGTCGCTGCGGACAAGCGCAATGCTTGGTTCGTATGGTAGAATATCAGTATCTTCTGTCGCACAACTTCTTCCGTAGTTTTATCGAGAGTTGGTGGGTATCGGAAGTTTGATAATTTTCCTGTGATGTATCGCCCGATCATAGTCATGCAATCATATCTATCTGCCATAACTACCAAGATTGAAATGTAGAGAAGAGTAATGGACTTGCTAGAATGTGCTATGCCATGAATAATCTTGAGCATATCCTTGAAAACTGTCTCCCTCCCCATGGTCCTCGTTGCATCATCTTCATCTGTTATTTGTATTCGAGGGAGTTCTCCTGCTGGTAGCTCTGAGGGATCTTTGCTCGAAAGGGACAACTCTGCAAACCTGGCGGATATAGCCCGACCTTCTCCAAATGTATCTGAACCAAGAAGATGTTCGAAATATTTCGAGTGTTTCTTCAAAGTGTCAAGGCGGACACGGTAGAATACTCGTGCTGAAGGAAACGGCGATTTTGAGATGCGTAGCTTTTGAATCGTCTCGTTCGGTATCGACTTTGTGCAAGCTTTCGTATTTTCAAAGAGAACTTCGAGGATGACATCTCCGCCAGTTCCAATATTGACTATCTTGTGCTCCGCTCCATCGATCTGTATACACTCCGCCGCTTCTATAGGGGCAGCATCGGTGCTCGTAGCCATGTTTCTTATGTTTTATTGTGAACAGGAAACCTGCACTCCTTAGTATCGCTTTTCTGTCGAATTTGCCAGCACCTGTGCGTTTTGCGGAGGAAGTATTGCTAGAGGTTTGCGATCTGTATCCGCCACCCTGTAATTGTTGTGTATTAGGAATTTCGTCCGAACGTGAATTTTGTTCTTGTAACTTCCATGAGCTACATGAAATAGTTATTTCAAGGATATGGCCAGGCCATTGTTCGAATGTTCGAGGGAGTAATGTGTAATGTAATAGATTTGGGGGAAGGGAAATGTAGTGAGTATGTTTTACCAGAAGATTATCAAAGTTGAGGATGTCTATCACATATATCCGAAGTTCAACCGAAAGCAAACACCAAAATGCGCTTACAGGAAGTTGAACAGTGCTTGGATGTGGGGATGCTAGAAAAGTCTCACTATGTTTTTTGACAGTGATACAGTTCCTTTGCTGCCAATACAAAATAGATATAAGATTCAGAAAAGAACTTGGAAAGACTAAGATTATATGAAAACTATGAGACGTTACATTCAAGCCCAAACACAAGTATTAATCTTCTAACACATTCATCAACATCGTCTTTCTCCTATTCAAACATCTCATGTCTAATTGCTATATCATTTGATACGTTTGGCCACAGCTAATTCATCATTCAGCCATCTTTTTGTGGCTTAAGACCTTTGTGCTCCCCTTTCTATTTTATATTGGTGAGTAATTGCTAGTCAGTCTAGAATGCTGAAGCTTTTTGTTGAGCAACGAACTCTTAATCAAAAGAGTCTCTGAGCTTACATTGAACTACTACCATCTCCATATTGCTATCCTTGAGCTCTCGAAGGCAAGCTTGGCCTTTGAATCTCACTTGTCCTTCAGGTAGGTAATGAAGTGGTGATGAAAGACGCTCGAGCTATCACTGCCCATAACTTCCGAGGAAAAGCCGTGTTCCGAGCTTGTAAAACATCCAAAGTATTTTTGTAAAAGTAAACCAAAGTAAATCAAAGTAAACCCTCTGGAATGCTACCAAGACTATTCCTCAATACAAGTTTAGTTGCACATTCAAGTTGTGGCAATAGATAAGTGTCTAGTTCTGCCATGCAGTGTTTGAAACCATGTTTTCAAGCCAGGAACAAACAGAATTACACAGAGAAAAGATGGTCCTTGATAGGCATTCTGGTATTTGACACCTTTGCAATCCTCGTTAGATAATCTCGTTGCATTCTCGTCAACCAAGACCAAAGTTTCATCAGAGGTTATATTTAGAGGTCGGTGTGTATGACTACATTGACTAATCTGCACAGCTTGCTTCCTCTTCATTACTCCGTACTCTCCAAGGAGAGTGGTACACACTGGGGTCATGCCGATGTTTGGCGACAGTTCTGTTCCTTGCCAGTCTGCGTCTTAAATCTGGATGCATTGACTAGAGGATAAATATGTTTAAAATGCTTGCCTTACATTCTATTTCGAGGAGGTGAACCATCTGGCGAGTTGTCGATGTTCAGTGGATGTATAACGTGGTTCAGATGGCTCTCAATTTCGATGCCTTTTCTTTTGTGCCAGAGTTTGTTTTTTGATGTTATTTATATTATTTGTGATATCGGTGAAGCTTTGTGAGATAAGCTATGATCGTTGACCTGACACGAGAGCGAGAGCCCTCGTGACCGTTTGACACATGTTAGTATTGAGTGATCATTTCTGTATTGGCAGAAGTAACTCTATGGATACATTGGTGTCAATCTTTCATCCATGCAATTGAAAGAATAACACAATGTGAAGCTGCGCTCATGTGGAGAGTCGAATATTCGACAAGTCTTGTATTCGGGGTTTGGGGGTTTCGGGGTCGAGGAGTCGAGGTTCACTGTCTGCTGGTATGCTTTGACGGGTTCATGGGTTGGTCAGGAGACTTGTGCGCTTCTCCAATTTCCATTGTACCCCCACGTCTGCTAGGAGGTTTCGAAAAACGCTCGCGAAAGCTTTATCTATAATTATTGGGGCCAGTTTCAACGTCGCCACATCAGACCAGGAATTTGTGAAGAGGACGATGAAGTTCAAAGGCTCACTCATTGAGGCACATCATCTAGGCCCTCGCATCTTAAGTCAGAGACGCAAGACTCATCATCAGCTTGGTCATTTCTTGCATATTTTCCAAGTCGTCAACAAGCAGGATACAACTTCAGCAAGTATCCACGAGTCATGAGCCTCGTACGGATTGATCGTATCTATCATCAGACTATTGCTCCTTTTCCCGACTTATCATATTCACCGCGATCGATATGTATCCTGGATAACAATCGGTATGTCGGCGATCGTGCCATTCACTGCAGGGCAAAATGAAAGGTATTCAATTTTCTAGGAGTTTTGGTCCGAATATTCGTCTGATACGCTCGCTTGTTCCTCGAAAGAGTACGATAATAATTTTGAGTGATTCCAAGGTCTTCTCGATTCAAAAACTTCATTCTCATTTCCCAACAAAGTTTTTAATCTTCGACAACCGCAACGCGCACCAAGCCAGAAGAAGACCTCTTGCTACCAAGATATTTTATTACCATCAATTCAAAGTTACTTCTTACATTACTACAACTTCCTATAGCCTACAGTAAATACCTACAAGCTCAATTTACACCGCTGAGTCGTTACGTAAAAGCCTCTCCAAGATTCCGAAATACGTACAATCCAATTCAGACTCCTCTCTCCAACCTCGCAAAAATCCATAACAAAGATTTTTTTTTCGAATCAATTTGCACGTTGTTCTGGGCTATATATCAACGTTATCAACACGTCTGATTCACACACGAGGTTCTCTGAATCAGTCTTCAAGCTCAATAACCCCATTCTGACTTATCTTTCGTCTCGTAAGTATCTTTCTTGCCTTTATTTCAGGAGAAAAATTTTCCCAACGGCGTTTCTTATCGTCCTTCCAGTGAGATCACCAAGATTATTATACTAATTAAGCTTCCATAGCAACATCAAGATGTATGTCTATAAGGTTTTTCTCTTGTTCCTAATGTTCGTCCTGACTCTTGCTCAAGGTAAGCTTCCATCTTTCCTATATACAGCTTTGTATGCTTTGAACCACAGCCGTTGACATTGATCTAGATACTGTTTCCTCCTCTGCTGCTTCCGCTGGTGTTCTTACCACCGCCCAAACTATTGCTGGCTCGTTCAGTTCAGACCCAAGCTTCATAGTCGGGACTCTCCCCTATCCCTCTGTATCCACTAGTGCTGGCGGGGTTGTCGACCTGGAACGGGCAAAATCAACCGTATACTCTACTTCAATCGTATACGTCTCCTATACCAACGTCGTCGCTACTACTATTCTGCCACAGAGCACAAGCACTGCCGTAGTTACCCTTAACGTCACTTCTACGGCTTCTCTCACGTCTACAATCTTGTCAACTGAACTCTCTACAACCACTGCCGTCGCGACTACGGCTTTTCTCACGTCTACAATCTTAACAACAGAGATATTTTCAGCCACTGCCATTACAACGATCTCAACTCTATCCATGACTTTCGCTGCTGGTCTGTGCCATCTTTCTTCCCAGGATGCCTTAATTCCATGTACTACTGGCGTTATAGCCTCTGCTACATCATCTGCTCCAACTATATCCCCAGCTTCAATCACTTCCCCCGCAATCCGCAATAGACCTAACGGTCTATTCAGATCTCTGGGGTTCCTAAAGCATCGTGCTGTCGGAGCTAATCACCATGTGAAACGAGATCCGGGTTGCAGTGCATGGCAGGCCTCTATTGTAATCACTGCCTTCTTCATTGCTTTCACCTTAGTCTCGATTCTCTGCTTCGCGACAATTATTCGCGAGAAGAGGGAGGAACCGTCTCGGCTTCATGCCTACAAGTGGTGGGTATATGCCGCGCAAGCTGCTTTCTTGGGATTACTGATTTGGTTGCTTATCTGGTCGGCTATGGCGACGGCTGAAAATGGATGTAATTGATTGGATGGATTTTGGGGTAGGGAGGAGTAGATGGTCTATAATGGGGGCGTAGAGCCTATTTTCTGCATGTCCATTGATGGATTTGATTAATAAATTGCTTTTACTGTATAATTGTGGCCCACAGTTGGTCAGATTCATATTATAGAACGCAATGGATTTCTGCCTTTTAATAAGTCATTTTCAAGCATACAAAGCTCTAGCCCCGCAGCTTTTCCAACACCAAGTCGGTTTTCTCGAGGAATGTGTGTCTTCATCGTGCATTAAAGCTGTGCAGCCTCGTGATTTGTGAAATGGCCAAGTCAAATTTTGGGGAAATGTTCATTCGAGAGAATTATTGCCTACTTTGGATGATATTGCTCTGGTTGTTTGTGATTGACTCGGACAATCAAGGACTCGCTATTTTGCATATCAAATGAGAGTGCAATTTCTCTTTTTTGAATTGGATATTCGGAAGTCTATCTTCAACTTAGTTTTAGCAAGGACTTGAATGAAGACTTCTGGATCTGTTGGATTTTCAACATAAAAGTATATGAAACGACATTGAAATGATTAAAGGCTAATAGTTTAACAAATTAAACGATACTATGCAACTGAATAATTGCAGCTCATCGACTGAAGCTACTATCGTCCCGATACTTCAAGTTCCACTATTTAAATAAAACTACGAATTAAGCTTTTTCGTAACGTTCAATTCATTCAAACATCAAAAGGTTAGATAATTAGTGTGATCTCTTTCAACGAAATAAGTAAACTTGACTACAAGATCAATGTAATTCTCGGTTAATGTATAGTGTAGATATGCACATTCAAGGGGCTATCATCTAAAATTCATGCATATGTAATAAGGATATCTCATCTTACTCTATTTTTTTATACCAAGTAACCTTTCTGAATTGACGTTCATTTTGAGAAATTCACTATCTCGAGAACCTCAAATTTTATAGACTTCCCAAAAATTCGAGTAATCTTAAACGTGACGGATTTTCGAACTTGCCGTTCTGTAAAAATAAAAATAAGGCTGAAAATTTGAAATCTAGAAAGTCTTGGTGTGTCTAGATATCAGATGATATTGTGTCGCTCTCATTATCTCTCATCACATAAACAAATTAGATACCTGATAATTGTCTATCGTCCATATCAAAGCAAGGTAGATTAGAAAATCACAACCCGTACATTCCATGCTCCTAGGTAGATGTTATCCACAATATCATGTTTTCAAAAATACCAAGTCAGCTTCGATGGAAATACTTCATTTCATTCCAGGAAGCTCATTATTATATTAGATATCTTTCATCTGAAGATTTTGACTTTCTTGATTCGTTGTTGCTGGATTTATACAGCATCATTTTCATCCGATGATACAATTACCAATCAAGAATTTGATACTCCTGTCCGCATAAGAGTCTTGACACCCTGAATCACGGAATCATATATGCAATATCCAACAGTCACCCATTTACTTTTTATTTCTCACATCTCGCTCCCTCCTGTTTTGAAGTATATATTCGACATCGCAACGTTTTGGAATGACCAAGTTGACCAACTATAAATAGCACCACGAAAGACGGACATGATGTTGAGGCATATAATCTGGGTCACCAGCGATCAATGTCAACTCCTCATCCATATTGAGGTTTGTTTCTTATTCTAACTTTACATTCCCGATCTAAACAAAATAATTTTGCAGCTCGTAAGTAATAATTTGCTCCGAGTGGCTTGAATGTTATCGATACAATTCATAAAGAGGAGCCTCGACGCGTGATTAAGTAAAGAGGATGACAGCGCGTTAGATACAAAGTTTGTTCACTCTACATTTATATAAACGATGGTTCAGTTCTTCTTCGTATTAGCATATATCCCATATCTATTGGTTTTAGCTTTCGGCGTTCAGAAAACACTTTATAAACACTATAGCAAAGGTAAAGGAATAGAAATGCCGAAATGGTATCAATTACCTACATAGTGGTTAATAGAGAAACCCCCGAAGGAGAATGGGGTTGGATTGGAGAATAGCGAAAGCAGGACGTTGAAGTGAAATAGCAGGCATTCCTACCAAGCCACGCACCAGTTTATGAGCTATCTGTCATCAAATTATCTAAATATTATGATACTTGCTTCAGTATTGAACATACTGATGAACGATTAAGAGATTGAATTATGTTAAAGAAATGAGCTCTCTGTAGGGAACGGTGGTTGTGTTAGGTATAGTCTTAATACGCTAAAATGGATACCCAACAGTTGGTTCATTAGGGTGGGCACGGGCTGGTGCTGACTGGTGGGGACCGCACCGGAACGCGTACGACATGGAGCCGCCACTCGCTTCCCCCCTGTGCCAATATTCAATTTGGTGGGTTACTGCGAATACTGAGTTTCTGATATCTTCTGAAGTATGAGTTCAGATACTTTGAAATCTAATGCAATGGCTTTTTACTACTCGAACAGATGAAAAATAAATTCTGATATCAAGCGATCAAAGAACGAATTTTTTGCGAATTCCAAAAGTTGAAAAGTGTCCCGTCAGTCCATGCACTCACTAGTCGGCTTGGTGGGGACTGTGGTATAGAATAGGAAGTCTATTCATGTAACCCTGCCAGGGCTGCCACACTTCAAGCACCTTAACTTGGATGAGTTAAAATTAGAGGCCGGAAATATAGATATTTCCAGTAGATAGAAGCCATTGGTTTCTATTGGGGGCAGTCTCCAACCCTTCAATCCTCACTTTTTTCGGCCAGATGTATATATACAGTGTGACTATCGAATGAAACCCAGTTATTTACTATGACTAACGTTTCCATGTATGCGGTTTAAGAGTGATTAATTCTTAATGATTCCTAGTCAAATGATTGGGCTGACAGGGCTAGCTGAGTACATACCTTAACCAATCAATTGTATTTGGAAGTAATGTTGTAGCAGATATCTAACACAAATCTTCCTCCAGCCTATCACATTGGTCACCAGGGTCTGACCCGGGAAAGACAGCCTTCTCAGTGCTGCTGCATGCTACTCTCAAGGGTTTTGGATTAATTGTAGCCTTTCTATTCTCTTGCTGCTCCTCTTTCTTTCTCTGTTTTCTCCTCTGCTTTTTCCACTACCTTTTTCTTCTTCTGGCCTGCTCTATCTTCCCTGCCTCGCCATAAATATCGCATATGTCGAACGGTACTGTTCAAGCTACTCCGCTGCAAGGCTGGACAGACTCTCCTGATTACAGGGGCACAATGGATATAGTAATCTCCTGCACTTTTACCATTTTCATCTGCATTTGGTCGGTCTTATGTGTCAATATTGGTCCCTATGGAGAAAGTACATGGGCTAAAATCTACCGGAAACTCAAGTTGGCAGGATTGTGTATTCTCGGACCCGATTTTTTACTGCTACTTACTATCGGACAATGGGAGTCAGCAAGCAAGTCTTGTCGTAAATTCAAGGAACGAGGGATTGAGAATTGGTCAATGAGACATTCATTCTATGCTGATATGGGAGGTTTCGTTATACAAACAGGAGATGGAGTCACTTGGCCGTTGGATGCGAACGAAATTCTTTATTTAATCGACAAAGAATGGATTAAGGAGCCCGTTATTTCAACTCAGTTTCTTCTCGATAAAAACGAAATTGACGACAGAAATAAACAGGGGATACTGTTGCGAGTCTCTACCATAGTACAAGTACTGTGGTTCCTAATGAATTGTATCGCTCGAAAATTGCAGCATCTTGCTATCACAACGTTGGAGCTTACAACAGTCGGGTTCATAATCACGACGATTGGCGTTTTCATATTCTGGTTCGACAAGCCTGCCGATGTCGAAACACGGAGAATCATCATTGTCAGTTTTACAATATCAGAAATACACGCGGGAGCAGGTCAAGAACATATAGATTGGTACGATACACCGCTTGATTTCTTGAAAGCCGAGCGATCATATTACGAGGTTGCTTGGCGATATTGTTTGAACATACTATCTGCAATGTTCATGATGAACAAAGATCAAGTACGACCTATCAAGTGGCGGCGTGATGATATTTTTCCAGCTACATCCATTACCGGTATAGCAATAATTGCTTTCTTTGGAATCTTGTCATGGGGAACTAATTTCATCGCTTGGAATTCAGTCTTTCCCACCATCTTCGAAAAGCAAGCATGGAGGGTATGCTCGTCAATACTGTCAGCTGTTGTCATATTTGGTGAAACATATCACAGAATATTACTCAAATATTTCCCAGATATGAAAAATAGAGCATGCGATCGATTCGCGAGCAGAAAATCGAGCACTGCACTTTACGATCCCAAGCTTTCTCCGAAAAAGCCATTTTTCGAAAGATTAAAGGGACGAAAAGACCAACTTGTTCTCAAATTCTCGAATATTTCTCCGAATCAAGATCCATCATTAACAATGCAGTTAAGGGTGCTCTTACCAGCTCTGTTTTGTGGTGCTGCATACATTATCGCACGGGGATTTCTTCTGGTGGAAGACATAATTGCTTTCCGTGGTCAGGATCCCGATATCTACAAGACTTTAAATTGGGTGGAATTCTTTCCACATATCTAATACATTATCTGTTGGGAAGTGGAAGAGGGCATAGAACGTGAGAGTTACAACCTATACTGGTGCTCGGGCCATAGACCTGCGCAATTAGAAAGATTAGAGAAGCTCCATTAGAAGTTGGAAAAGCTAGAGTTGCAGGGGAAGGTAAAGAAGAAGCCAATAAATCTCACCCTCTTTGCATTACATTCAAATTGAGTAGTCATTTGATATTCAACTAATTAATGATTCTAATAGTCCAGAAGATCGCTTAATTGGGGTGTGGGAAATGAGGGAGTGTTTAGGATGGGGTGTTTTAACTTACATCTAGCGAGGATTATGACTATCTTTCAAGCAAACTTGAGCTTGACTACACAATCGAAAAACTCGTTTACTGCCCTCTGCGCGAAATGACCCTCTCTTTGTTTATAGAACTTAGAGAGAGAATGATGATGACTTGAGTAATATTTAAGAGGCCTTTTTAACCTATAATTGATTTCCGATAACTAGGCGTTGAAAAAAAGAACTTTGAAATAATAAGCTCTATGCACTGTACATACAACTTTATAGACTGAGAATTATCATTCTGTCTGAGCAGGAACAATCAGATCCTTTAGTGTTTTCACAGGGTGTCTTTATGATCTTAATATGTATACATATCTGCATGAGCCTAAGTCGTGCATCAATAAGACCGGTCGAGGCCTTAGAAGCGTGATTGATAACTGTAACGCGAAGCAGAGACTAGTCTACGCCAGGGGAAAATCACGATGAAATAATTTGGGTCCGGGAGTGTATCGCCAAGCACTTGCTCAGAGTTCAAAAGGTTATGATACGACTACATCAAAATGGAAAAGAAGATAATCTGGTATCGCTCATATCCACCCTTGTGAGCAAGAGAGTTCCGCCAAAACATTTGAATCCTCATTCAAAAACGCGATAACGAGGCGCCGTCGCATGCCAAAAGCAACTTCCACCAACATAGAGCTCAATAGCCTCAAAATACATAGAGAGCTCATGAGAAATCGCTCGCTTCAAGCGCTCTTCCTTGAGTCTGGCAGCTTTGCTTTCTTCCTCGACTATCAACCCGAGAAGCAATGATTTCGCAGCATCAGGTGATATATTATGCTGTTTGATTAGTACACTCACTCCGTTCCTGATCCGATCCGTAGTCTGGTTTTTCTCAACATTCCAGCTGAAATAGTCATTTGTGAGGCCAAGTATGTTTCCCATTGTAAAGTCATATTGCTTTATTGACTCATAATCAGCGTCATTAAGCGCAATTCCCATTCCCCAGCGAATGAAGTAAGATGATATCCTGCGCCAACCTGCAGTATTAGCAGATATTCTTGTAAAGGTCTCGATTCTCGAGTACTTGCCAATAGCCGCAGTTTGCGACTCTATAAGGCATATACTCCTCCATTCGATCAAAGTCGTCATCTCGAATATCGAAATTCGCAAGATAATCCTGCAGGGTTTCGATCATTCTGGGCGCCTTGTCTGGATCTAAATCGATTGCTTTGCGCAATACAGTCGCTAGTGCGCTTTGTCGCACGTTCTTTGAAGTGAAATCTGAAGGCTGCACGTCGATTTTCAGTACTTCGGCAAGCGCACTATGTTCTCTACATGCCTACGTACCCTTCAGTGAACGATCTCACTGCCCAATATACAATCTCAGCTTACCGCGCCATGATCTAGTTCTTCTGTTACATCTTGTGAACTATTAGGATTTTTTCTATCTATGTTTATTCATAATCAGGTGTAACGTACCATCATGTATCCACATCACCTCGATTATACTAGCAAGCAAAACCAGTCTTTCGACTTCGGCAGAGCAATGACATATCGAGAATGGATCTCCATGGGCATTGGAGTGCCGGATGAGCGCGCGACGTCTCTCTCTCGAGCCAGGCCGGGAAGCCTCTTGAGCAACCGCCGACAGAGCACATTCAACATCCGTAGCACCCACACTTATAGCAGCGGGATAGCGAGAGAAAAAGCCGGGAACTTTTTTGGCATCAATAACTTGGCATGTAGAATAAATATCCATGACTTGCATGTTGGAGCTGCGCATGCCAAGAGGTTTGTGAAGTCAAACGTGTCGTGAGACTACCAGTTCTGAAAATTAAGATAGGGTGATGGCCCTACTTTTATTTGTCCTTCCTTGGCTGTGATTAGTGGTAGAACCAGGGATTTCTCAGCCGTGCAGGAAGAACAGATTAGCGATTGCCAGAAAAGCGATGACCGACAATGTGGGATAATGCAATGCAACGCAGAGCCACGACAAGCAAATAGATCAATTATTAGTATGCAACGAGTGAATAGGTTGGTTCAAATAATACTATAATAGTATAAATCATAGTGCTATTATCACAAGTTCGTGGCGTGGTTACGTGGATGCCTTAGGCATCAACATCCTATGTAGTCGGTGTCCCTTCGCCTCCTTCTATTCTCTTTGGAGTATATCACAAATCTTACCTAACACGTAGTCTATTTCATCTTGCTCTACCGATACCGATTCGGATCCGTGTCCCGACCCTTCACTAATCCCAGCATTTCTCATGTTAAATCTTCTCACCATCTCCTCACCCAGGCACTTCACCCTCCAAGCTCTTCACGCCACATATCACACCTCTTCGTCTTCGTCTTCCCCTTCCTCTTCCTCTTCCGATCCCGATCCCGATCCATGATCAGACCCCTCAATAATCCCATAACTCTCCACATTCAATCAATTTACCACTTCTTCGCCCACCTTCACGTTCCAGGCTCTCCACGCCGCATACCTCTCCTCATCCGTAGCATCATCGGTGCTCCTAAGAACCTGCTCATAATAAGCATCCAAGTCTTGTAAAATTTCACTAGTTTGGTGTAGCCAGCTCAAGCTCGAGGCCTCGTTCAACTTCCGAAACTCTATGCTTTCCTCCCCACGCGATTCTTTCAACCTTTGCAGTGCATCTCTGGCCAGTTCCTCTGCTTTCTCCCTTTTTCCAAGATACCTCAACATCTTGGCATATTCTAGCTGTACACCGAGTAGAGTCCGATGATCGCTCTTCAGAAGTTGTGCACACAGCAGCCAAAGTCTTTTGAAAACTTGTTCAGCCTCATCGAATCTATTCAAGTTCTGAAAAGCTGTGGCAACCGGAAGCGTTGCAAAAATGAGGCGGAAAGGATCCCTGCTATGGTATTGCTCTACCAGCTTCAATTTATATCGAATCAAAGCCAGACAATCGTCACATCTATGGAGATTTCGAAGTGTGGATTCCAGGTCGAATGTCAATTCGATGGGGTCGCCGTTGAGAATAGTCCAGCTGTTCATGAAACTTAAGATTTCTGTACAGAGCTTATTTGCTTCTTCCGTCTGGGTCGTTTTTTCCAAAAGTTCTGCTAACTTAATCTTGCTTTTCAAAGTCGTAGCATGGGCTTCTCCTGAGAGTTTCACCTGCAGGTCAATCAGCGTCCGATACAACTGTTCTGCTCTATCAGTGATGCCGAGTTCCATGAGTGTTTTCGCCACTTCAAACAGAGATTCAAGAGTATGGGATCACCATCTCCCTTATTCTCTTTGTTGTAGTCAAGAATTTCACGCTGTAGCCTCAGAGCTTTTCCCTATAATCGTAAATGTTTAGCTGGTTTTCATCTTGATTTGCAGGAGAAAATAGTCTGATACTTTGAGAGAATTGAAGCATGGAATATGAAAATCTAGTTCTAGCGCTGTTGCTACACACGCCACATCTTGTTACAGATCAACATTTAAAAACAGTAACTTACACGTTCGCCAATTTCTTTAAGCCGTCGGCTAAGTATGCCCTTACTTTGAAGTGTTTGCTCATGTTCTTCTCCATACATTCTCGAGTGTAATTTATAAAGCTGTGTACTGGTTGACAGTGCTTCTTCTTTCATACCTCGCCTGCTCAACATATCTTGCATTTTCTCCTTGAAAGCCAACGAACTCTGTTAAGTGTCTTCCCAGTGGAAGTTCTTTTGTCGCTCAAACAAGCGTCTACATATGACTTTGGCTTTCTCATAATAACCCATGAAATCAAGACCTGTGCACATTAACCATTCACTTGAATAAAAACTTTCATACATAGATCGCTTGTTCGAGAACTCATCATAGGAACCTTCAACGGCATTTGGTGTAGTAACATATCCGATGTTCTCTTCATGTGCATTGGCGTGAAAGAAATCCATAACCGGGAAATTTATCATCACCTGACCAGCAATCATTTCAGCTACCAAGACGGTGTACTCTTCACAAAGTGTGTCTTCGGTTCGAAGGCGAATCCAATCCTTTACCAGAGGATGAAGAGATATATGGTATTCGCCATTGGTAGAAGCATAAAAGCTTTGTATGAGAGACAGGCTCTCTAAAATTTGCAATGCATCGGCAAATGCATCTCTATCCCATACACCCGCTTCTCTCTGGCAGAAGGCAAAACCTGGATATTTATAACTCCAGGGGGGCTCATGACCTCATATATGTAGAGAAAAGCTCCTCGGAGATATCAAGAGGGTCAAAGAATGCGAGAATTGTCAGGAGTTGGTCGAGATCTGTCGAATCATGTTGAGCTTTGAGTTCGTCAAAGGACAGCTCCCAGGTGGTAAACACATTGAAGGCCGTTTCTTTTTCGAATTCGCTCAAAAGCTTGGTATATTTGTTCATAGGGATTTTGTACTTCAAAATTTCTTCCCGGCGTCGAGAGTAATGAGATACAAAGCTTGAAAAATCAAGCTTCAAATTTTTGATATATGTCGCAGCTTGAGTAACAGCGAACGCATGATATCCAAGCCTCTTCACAATATTCAGTCCATTTATTTTGTTGGCTTCATTTTCTTCTGTGCCGCTCTGTTGATACAAGAGCTGCAGAGCTTCTTTGTCGGGCAGACCCAACAGCTCAATGGCTGCGGCGGTGTCTTCCACTAGCGCGTCGACATCCTTGTGCCGTGTAGTCACCAAAACTGATCCGTGGACACTGTGCGGTATGTAGTCTTCAAGAGACAATGTATCAGGCGTATCGTAATTGTCAAAAGTAATTAGCCACCTGAAATTCCACGTGCGAATGGCATTTTTGACGAAATCTAGTTTCGTGTCACCACTACCACAGTCATTTCCAGGCCCCTTGATCCTAGCATAGATTGTTTCAAAACTCCGGATAACCGAACTCTCAGAGCTCGCATCGACCCAGAACACGGCCTTGAATTTGTTTCTCGAGATATGGCAGTATTCGAGCGCGATTTGTGTCTTGCCTTGTCCTCCTAGGCCGCGCAAAACAACGATCCCTGCCTTTGAAGAAGAGCTTCTCGAATGCGCAGAGTCAATCCTTGCTGACATCTCTCCTCGGCCTATCAAATGAGGGATCTTGCGACCTGTAGGAACCTCGAAGTAAGAGGGAAGTATTGTCAAGGGTTGAATGGAGACGAGAGGATTTATATGCTCATACAACTTTCGTAATACTCTCGAATCCTGGAGACTGCCCCATCTGTAGCAATTTTCGTCTTCCGAAGTGACTTCGGTCAAAAGTTTACTCCCTGGTGATCAAAGCAGTTAGCAGATTGAATCTGGTATGAAATGTAAACACACATCCATAACGACTTTGCTAGATCTCCAAAGGGCTGATACCTTTTTTCTTCTTCAAGAGGTGGGTTGAACTCACAATCATCCAACTTGGGTAAATTGCGCATTAACCTTTCAAGCGTAGAATAAGAAAGGTAGCATGCTGCTGTCGCTTGAAACTTGAGAATACAAGTATAAAGCTTGATGACCCTCAATTCAAGTTGTATATCGAGATCTCCTGCGACGGCAGTGTTCAAATAAACACTCTCTACTTCGGTGTATCGAGCTATGATATCTGATAGCTTTTCTAGTCCCTCGAGAAGTGCTTCATTTTGTTCGAAATCATTTGAAGCAAGCTTAATTCTATCGTCAGTAACCAATCAAACAATCGAAGTAAACTGAAAGAAATTCTTCTTGGTTAGTATGTAAGATGCAACTTCGCTTCTTATGAGTATCTGAAATACCATAAATATATCCGTATTTGTAACATAAACACCTGAAAGCTCAGGTCCTGCATGCTGCAAGCTTAGAATGCAGCACCGAAGATGAAATTTGCTGTCATAAATGTTGATAAACTGCCGGATTACACTAAGCAAAAGGGATACACCATCCCAAGGAAAACCGGCATGTATTGGATCAATACTCGCAAGAGCTGCCCCGAATTCTTTGACCTTCTTAAAAGCCTCCATAATTCTTTTTACCTGATCCTTGACTTTGAGTGACTTTCCGGAGATCTTGATGCTCCATTGCTTTGATTCCAAAATTTCCTGTTTCTTTTGAACTATGGTCGCCACTTGTTCTTGTTTTTCTAAAGTATTAGGATTAGTATCGAGAAGCAATGATTCGTATGTTTCCATCAGATCGGGACTATTCTTCAATAAGGACGTGTACGCCCGACTTCAAGTGTTTCCCCAGATTTTGAGGTCGGCGTCTGGGTGATTGGAGTGGGCGTTGTGGATTGTAGAGCAAAACGATACAAAGGCTGTGGTGTACTATCTAGTATTGTGGATATCAACCTAGCGATGGTTCGTTTGGGGGTTTCCTAGAGACCAGATTAGTACAGCAAGACTGTGTCGATAGAACACTGCATACTACCTTTGGAGCAGGCTCGCCATTGCCAATCGAATCATTGGTTTGTTTTTTCCCTGTTCCTCTCCGCAGGCCCTTGAAGAATCGGCCTTTGAAATCTATAATGAAGCTGCTTTTCGAGTTGAAAGCTGATTTGGACGGCCAAAGTTCATGCAGGTCATTGAGCTACTTCGACGGATCTTGAAGTTGTTTTGAATGATGTTGATTCAGAGTGCTGACGGATGGTTAACACAATATTTGGGCAAGCGGGGTGCATACATACCTAGTAGATATATGCTAGCTTACTGGTGCAGCCTCAAAACCTGTGATTCGGCCAATTCTGCATGAGATTCCCTCTCAAATCCACGACGCCACGTCATTTCTCAATATCAAATTATCCTCCCCCATTGTGGTTGTTAACCAAATCGGTCGCGCCTTGTCAGGACGAAAAGCATCAGAACACCAAATCAACTTAAATTAAGAACCCTTCAAGAACATCTTTATTCGAAAGCATATAGATCTTGCTTCATAGAACGATGAACGGATTTGGTACATAATTCTAAAAGAGAATGATATTTTGACGTCTCGCTCTAACGAATCGCGTCCACTGATGCACAATAGAAGTAGGAAACAAGACCCAGATCACCATTCAGCTCACATGATAATTAATTATTAAGCGCTAATAATCACACACCCTAAGGCACCCTAAAGAACCAACAACATCAAGACTCTTGCGCGACAGTCAGAAAAAAACCGCAAGATTGAAACAAAAATGTTGGGGAAATAATAAGAAAGATTAATGTCATTTGTTGAACATCGTCAGTACAGTAGAAGTTGGTCAAATAATATTGTCATATTGTTTTAACATTGAATTTTGGTCAAGGTGTATAATTTCATGTTCGGCTTTTTCGATCTATGACGGGACTCTGGAAAAACACTATTAGTTTAAACTAATACGACGATGTATAAGAATATTATTACAACTTGAATCGGAGCAATATTATAAACTCTAAGCTTTTCAATATTCGAAATCACCTTGCAATCAAGAATAAACAACAACCTAGCTTGATGACGAATTGTGAAAATGAGATAGTATTTTGTGATGTGTCCTTATTTTCGTTCTCGGTCAGCCAGATACTGGGAGGTTTCTACCCAAGTCTCCAAGAACAATAGAATACAATCCATATTCCAACCGTTCTGTGTACATTTAAATTACCACTCCCATAACTCACAATCATCTAACACCGATCCCAACTCCCCATCGCATATCTGAACTCAGATTGAGGCGGTCTTGATAATAGCATACATCTTCTTCCCCGAATATTGAACTCGAATCTAAAAATCCTCAAACCTACAAAACTATAAACTACCAAAAGCATTCGAAGCATCACCCACGAAACCCAATCCATATTCTTATACCCAATTGTTCATTCATCCATTCATGTATATGTAAGACTAGGAAAGAGTAAGAATAGATATCTTCCATCAACTCAGTCTCAATCTCAATCTCAATCTCAAAAGCACCATGCACCGCTTACTAACCAACCATTCAAACCTCTTTCTCTTCTTCCCCTTAATCTCCCTCCCGAGCCACCAATCTCGTAGAGTATATATACTGAATACAACACGCAACACACAACACACATCAAAACCCCTCAACACTTCAAACTTTCAAAGGCCAAGGGTCTATGACAACTTCATATTGGTATTCAAGCACATTTTCCAGATATAGATAGCTAACTATTTGCGTATGTATATACTGCAGCGATGATGCCATTACTCCAAATGAAGTAGGTAGCAATATGTCTTTGCACTTTTCTGTCCTTCTTCTTCTTCTTCTTCTTCATCATCATCATCATCCATGCAGCCGTCCATCCAACTAGCATATTCCACTTCATTTTCTTCCCTGAAATCTCATAAAACCATTCTTCACCCCACTCAACCACAAACTACCATTTTCTCCTCCCTCCCCCTCCCTCACAAATCCTTACCCCAAGAATATCTCACACCCCATCACCCTTCCCAAGCAAAACCAGATTAGCCACATTCATCGCCGCCATAATTGTCCAAATAACTCCCGCCACAGCTGCCGTAATCCAATGATTTCTCATTTTTGTTCCTTCGCCCATTTCAGCCCCCAAACCCGCGCCTTCATGCTCATACACACTTTCACTCTCCATGGCCGCATCCGCATTTCCCCTTCCATTCTCATCATCATTTACGAAAGCAATTGGCCTCCCCTGACATCTCACCGTCATATACTTATTACGACAAGTGAAATAGATAAGCGGTGCGGTAACAAATGGAAGAACAATACTAAGAGCTACTTGACTAGCGTTCAAAGCAGTTGATAGACCTTCACGGCCAACAGCTCCGGCAATGATAATACTAGGTGTGATACTAAGACTTCTTGTTACAAGACGTCGTAACCAAGGTCTGATAGTCCAGTTTAATGCACCTTCTGAAACCATTTGTCCGGCGATGGTACAAACAATGCCAGCACTCGTGCCCGATAATAATAGAGCCAGAGCAAAAATGGTTCCAGCACCTTTCGAAATACTCGACACGAGTAAATCATAAATACCGAAAAGATCAGCCTCTGGAGCAGCAGGGTTATTGTAGAGGGCTGATCCAGCTACGATGAGAATCGCGGAATTGACAAAGAGGGCGAAAGTGAAGAGACAAATTGCTAGCTCGGCGTAGGAGTATTTGAGACAGAATTTGATGGCGGGAAGAGAGGGGTAGTATGGTTCCTTGGTACCTAGATCGAAATCTTTTTTGACAATATTATTGTCCTTGTCATAAGCGAGGAGTCGTGGTTGGACAATGCCACTTCCTAGATAGAGACTGTGGGGCATGACAGTTGCTCCTAAAATACCACATGCTTGGTAAAGTCTAACGTGCGTTAGTAGGAGTTTAAATAAGTGGAATGACAAGTACTTACCCCTTTTGTTCTACAATTGCTTTGGACGGCAAGTATCCCTTGAAAACTTCTCCTACCGGAGTATCTTTGATAAGTGACAATTGAATGCAAAAGCAAACAACAACACCCAACACCAATGCCGCCACAAATATTTCAAAATATCTCAATCTCCTCATTTCACCATTTCCAGGATAAAATACAAGAAGAATCAAAACATCAAGGATCGACAAAGCACAACCAGCAACCAAGGGTATTTGAGGTATTAAAAGATTGATAGCAATAGCTGTACCAATCACCTCTGCAATATCTGTAGCGATAATCTATCATTGGTCAGTCAAGATGTAAAAGGAAAAAGGAGAGAAAAGCTCATACTGCACCCTCAGCCAAGATGTACAAGGCATAATTCATCCATTTTGGCAAGAAAGCTCTACAAGCCTCCGCCAAATTCAATCCACTAACAGTACCCAACTTGATGCAAAGACTTTGCAAAAAGATGGCAAAGACATTTGACATCAACACAATAAACAACAACTTGAATCGATAAGTTGCACCTGCAGCAACATCTGTCGCATAATTTCCCGGATCAATATATGCCACCGCCACCTATAAACATCCATTATTAATATAAATGAAGTCCAATCTTTGACATTGTGATTTCAATTTTGACATTGGTGGAGAGGTGGCAAATTACGTACCATGAAGCCCGGACCCACGAATTTTGCAAATTTGACCATGACTTGCTTCATTTTCACGAGTTGTTCTTTCGAGACATGGAGACAACTTCTTCCATAGCCTGCTCCCCTTCTACTTCTCGATTGATCTCTGATATCGAGAGTTTCAACAGAAGGTTCAACCACGTGACCACTCTTCCCGTCTCCACCGCCTCTCCCTCCATCTCCACCGCCCCTATCCCCCCAGCCCCCCCTCCAACACCCTTCACACTCCCCGTCGCCTTCCCATCTCCAGTATCCTCCACCAGATCATGAATCGACTCTACGCCTTCATCCTCCAAACTTCTCCTCAATGCTCTTCCGTTTGCTCGACCGTTCAAATCTTCTCGGGTGGTAAGATCATTTGCCAAGGCGTTTGGATTCTGATTATATCCATCGCCTTCCAACGGCTCATCTGTTCTCGAAGGACAATTCATGATGATTCGCTTTGACTTTTGAATGTCTTATGTAGTGTTACTTTACTATATTGACGAGACGAATGTCAAATAGTAGTACAGGTAAAGAAGCGATCTGCTTTCCCTTCTTCGTTAAAAATGTCGCTAGGTATATGCGTCACCTGGTCGTATGTTTTGAGTTTCGTATTCTGTGGGTAAAGAGTTGCGTTTGTCGTACGCCAGCCTCAAATGGATTGAATTTATGATCAATTAATGAAATCAATGAAATCAATCAATCAATCAATCAATCAATCAGTCAAATCAACACAATCAAATTTTATTCAGTCCCATCCGAGAAAAATAATAAGATTTCAAGATCGGTGTATAAAACACAAAGTCAAACTTTCACTCATCGATACAAAGTTCAAAGTTCAAGATGACAAAGTAAGTATGAAAGTAAATGTAGAATAAAAATCGACACTCCAATAAATCCGGGGAACGAAAGATCTAAAGTGCATGTAGGTACGCATCTATCTATATACCGACAGAATGGCATCCATGATCCATCCACTCCTCTTTCCCACCAACCTAAAGAGAAGCTACTAGGTAATAACAAAAGCCCATGTTTACAACTTTACGATTTTTCCCCATAAAAACTCAAGTTTCCAATCATCCCATTGGTTTCCATCCTATGAAAATTCAGGCCCAACAAGGTACAAGACAATACCGAGTTCCTCCCCAATTCTAGAAGGGCTACGACTTTTCCCGATCTTTGTTGTTAATTGCTTGTTTTCGGAACGTTATGTTATGCCATGCTAATTCAATGCGTGGTCTTCCAATTCGATCATTTAGATGTGTAAGATCTTCAAATTAAGTGATTAGGGTAGGTATCATACTTTATCGATGACAATAGACACGTAGAGGAAATCCGACTCCTCATGAAGGATATCTAGTACATACCTAGGGACTCATATAAAAACAGCACTGAACACAATATATACATACATATATATACATACCAGGTATATTAGATACATCTCTATGCTCTTTCTACTCTCTATATCATTCAAAAAGACACCTACCTATATCAATTCCATCCCATCCCATCCCATCCAAGACCATGAATGCAATGCAAGAAAGATCCTCGGATCCGACTGGGAAAGTGCATAAATGTAAATGAAAATGGATCTCAAGTAGGTAATCACACATGTTAAAAACCATGGTGATTATTACGCTGCTATTTCTACCTTCATCACCATCTCGTTACTTCTCACTCCTCACTAGGTAGTAAGGATGATCTCATTGATTCATCCATTGATTCATCCATTCATCCATCCATCTACCCATCATCCATTTCCATCACTAGCTATCAAAATCACCTACTACTTACTACTAAAATCACCGACTACTAAAACCACCCACTACTAACCCATCCATCCATCCATCCATCCATCCATCCATCAACCCAAAAAGGCAACCCACTATCTTTAAACACCCCTCTCAAGCAAAAGCAAAACTCCCAATCAGTCACATATAAATCACCTAGGTCTCATCATCCAAACCCCTTTCACCACTCACCTCCACCTCCACCCACTACCCTCCACCCAAGGAAACAACCGGACAAACACCACACAACACACCAAAAACTACACACACCGTACGATAACCGAACCCCACCAAGCCCGGCACATCTCTTCCCCAACCCGAGGCTAAGCAACCAAACCAGACCAAACACCAACGAGCGAACTAATAACACGAACTAACCCATCATACTCCTGAATTGATCGCGGGGAAATCTCCCGCTACCTCCCTCTACCTTATCGTAGAAATTCGATTTTTTTTTTTCTAAGCGGGGGCTTTCCTTTCTATCTCGTCTTCCTTTACTACATTTATTTCCGGACGTACACATAGCCTAGGCTGTGGGGCAAGTAAGGTGCAGGAGCTACCCATTTACCTACCTAACTACAGAGTAATTCTTTCGAGTTATCGAGGCTTTTTGGGGATTCAATTAAATGTAGGTATAGTTGTATAGGTGTATAGGTATATTAATACTAGGTAGGGACTTAAATCAGACCGTGCTATTACCACAGCTATCTTTCTATCCCCTCGAGAAAATAAATTAACATGATACTAGATACTTGGTTGGTATATGACTGATTGCTACCTAATTGCCTATCGCATTGCATCAAAAAATATATCTTGCATCAAATCAAAAAGGTCTCGATTCACAAATCAAACCCAATGGTCAGACGAAATATGCAAAGTATCTCACCCCCACACAACCATATAGTATGTAAATCATTCAGAGAATCCCCAATGAGATTGAAGAAGCGTGCCCATCCTCCCTTTTGAGGAGACACTGAAAAAACGCCTGGTGATCCATGCAACGCCATGCAAAATATTATTCTGCAATTGCCCTATCCATGAAACCAATATTTCTTTCTTTCCTTCTTTCGAACTTACGCATTCCGATCATCATCCACCTGAGCGTATGCCTTTTGTAGTGCCTTTTTCTCCCTGCCATCATCCTCGAGGACCATGATCCAATCTCGGAGCTGGATATTCCGTCCCTTACCGCCATCTTCTCGCCAAGTTCCTAACCTTCGCACTCCATCGGTAGTCATTTTTTCGGGTCCGGGATTCGCAACTGGGCTTGCACCAGAAGAGCCAAGACCTTGGGTCATGATTTTACCTGGCGTGCTTGTACCACTACCGGATCCTCCAGCAGTCATCCAACTATATTGCTTCTTCTTTCCGAACATACTTTTTCCACCACCCAGAAATTGTGTAGTTGTCACATTGGCTGCTGCGTGACTTGCTGCCTCACTGGTTTTTGCCTCTGCTTTCTTCTTCATTTCTTTCTTGGTAGGTGGCTTGTCAAGAATATCTGGAGCCATAGAACCTGGTGTGCCCGGATTTATTGAACCAGAGCGAGATCCATCACCAGACTCACGAGCCTTACGTCTTCGTAGCCTAGCCTCTTCAGCTTCTTGCTCCTTAGTAGCACATTTTCGAAGTGTCAATGCAACATCATTCGCAAAAGACTTAGTTTGTGCCTTCGCACTATCTGATACTGGAGTAGGCAATCTACCTGCAGCTGAGAGAGGGCCTTCGGTGTGTTAGCTCATAATCAGAATAATGAAAAATATGATACATACGTTTGAGAGGGTTGGTGAGAGGGCTGACAGCACTCTCCCATCCACTCCGTGGACCACCTTCATTGACAATGGTGGCAACACTGGGTTTTATCGCTGGTACAGCAACATCTGTCCATTCATCCCTGATTTGGGCATGTGAACTTGTCTGTCGACCGATAGCTAGCTTCAGTCCGTCCTCTAATAATCCACGAAGTCGATGCTTGGTAGAGATAGACATAAGCGCAAGTTGATCGACAAGTAATGAATCAGATGGAATGAAGGCACCTGTCGTTGCAGTGATGGCTCCATCTGGTCCCACCGCAGTTTGCACTTTGACAGTCGTGTCAGGGAAATGTTCAGGTAGTTTCATAGTTCCCATCTTTCCATTTAAATCTGTATTCAAACCAAGACCATTATCATGTGCAATCTTCTCCATTCTCTTGTGAACGTGGCCAACATTTAAAAATGGATTATTTAATTCCCTTTGCCTCGATACTGCCAAGTCGCGAGCCGCATCATGCCATGCTTTATCCGCAGCCTTCTTTTCAAAATCCTCTTGTGATTTAGCATTTGGTGCCTCTCCGGGTTGATTAGCCGGACCTGAGCCGTAAAAAGATCCCTCATTCCCTGGTGGAAATTGAGTAAAACTGTGACCTGCCGAGATATTTCCTGGGTGTGACCTTGAGCCTTGAGCATTGAATGACGATGAATACTGCTGAAATGTATATTGTTCCTCCTCTGCAAGATCGACACCAGTTCCCCCCAAAACATCCAACGGATCCAAACCATCAACCTTATTTTTATCGATCGGTCTCGAAGGTGGGCCCATAACTCCGCCAGGATGGTGCTGTTGTGGCATCTGCAAATTAAAGTTGTTGAAATGAGCTGACGCCATATTTCCTTGATGATGATGCTGAACTTGATTTGGGAAACTCAATGGGCTTGGCTGCGCATGAGGTGGAAGAGCCATCGGAGTTTGCGGTAGATTTAATGAAGGAGATGGTTGCGCATTCGATCCATTCGAATATGGCGTGGTATAAGCACCCTGAGGAATTTGCACGGTTGAGAAATGCGGCGAAGGTGAAGCTGAATTCTGACCAGAAGCAGCATATGGTGATGTGACATATGGCGAACCTGGTTGAGAGGGCGGATTGGGAGACATTCTTTGTCGCTTGTGGGGTGGAAACGCGAACTGTTGTTGGGTTTGCGTTGAAGGTGAATTAACTGGCTGCGGGGGAGAGAAGGGCCTCTGAGGCATGGGGTATGGCGGTTGCTGTTGCTGTGGTTGCGCCATGATGTCGACGGCTTGATTGTAATTGCCTCTATTAATCTCCTGTATCCTTCACAACCCAGGCGCAAAGCCCGGCTACCTCTTATAACACCGACCCATGCGCTAGTATAAACCTTCACAATACAACTTGAAGACTTGCGCGACCGTATTCACTCGTTGTTTTGATGACCGTTAAGCTGTTTTCTCTCCCGCGTTAATACTGTGGTCATTGAATGAATCGCGAAAGCTATCTGGTTTTGATCTCGTCACGTGTGGAATTAGTGCGAAATTTCCCTTCACAAGGAACGCCAAAATCGCGTCTCTTTGATGACGACCATCCCTTCCCTTTTACACTATTGTATTGATTCACAACACGATTTATTAACTTGGTTCTTTCCCAACTTATTACGAATCTATAAAAGATCTACTGTTATTTCTGTCGTAATTTGATTGATTATAAAATCTTTGCTGAACAAATATCTCTCTGCCTTAAAGGCAGTAGTACTAACTCTAACACTAAGCTGACTGACAAAGAGAGCAATACACACCACAATCCATTCACGATGGCATCAAAACGTAAGGCTGCAGCTATGGCACCTACAGTGGAAGATCCAGTAGATCCAGCTGATGAACTCACTTTTACGAATCTTGGTGGTGGTAATGAGGTCGGAAGATCTTGTCATATAATTCAATACAAGGGCAAAACTGTTATGGTAAGCCTAAGCCGTCTTTCTCCATCAGTTGCGCAATCTTTTTACTGACTTTACGATATAGCTTGATGCTGGTATGCATGCTGGTTACGACGGATTAGCAGCTCTACCTTTCTATGACGATTTTGATTTGAGTACTGTCGATTTACTTTTGATCAGCCAGTAAGCGCATTTCTATTTCCTACATTTTACATACGCGCGTTGGCTTTTGGAGGATGGGCAGTCAGTATATGGTGTTCTGTTTCGGTGTTTCAATACAATGCGCCTTTGGCAGCTTGGACTCTGTGTCGAATTTTGGGTCATGCATCTTTACATGCAGGATTCCGTTTCATTTCATTGGCCTGTCTACCTACCATATTTATCATGTATACGAGAATCAATACAATATCATTATCCCACAGCAAATGCTTGTCTTGATTCTGTGATATAACCTCAATCGCTGCGGACTCAAATTGTACATAGGCTACTACTTTTGTTGGCGTATTTTGGTGCCTTGCCAAGTAGTATACGAGCTGACCATTTGTAGTTTTCACGTCGACCACGCAGCTTCATTACCATATGTCCTTGCGAAGACCAATTTCAAAGGACGTGTCTTCATGACACATCCAACCAAGGCTATCTATAAATGGCTCATTATAGACAGCGTAAGGGTTGGAGGAGCATCCTCAGGTGGAGGTTCACAACCAGTCTACACTGAAGCCGACCATCTCACTACATTTGCTCAAATCGAAGCTATAGATTATCATACCACACATACAATCTCTTCGATCAGGGTCACACCATATCCAGCTGGGCATGTACTTGGTGCTGCTATGTTCCTTATTGAGATCGCAGGACTCAAGATATTTTTCACGGGAGATTATTCTCGAGAAGATGATAGACATCTTGTCTCTGCCGAGGTTCCTAAAGGAGTAAAGATTGATGTTCTAATTACCGAATCTACGTATGGTATTGCATCACATATTCCCCGATTAGAACGAGAGCAGGCCCTTATGAAGTCTGTTACTAGTATCCTGAATCGTGGGGGTCGAGTTCTTATGCCGGTTTTTGCACTTGGTAGAGCTCAAGAACTTCTTTTGATTCTAGATGAATATTGGGGTAAACATCCAGAATTTCAAAAGATCCCTATCTACTACGCTAGTAACTTGGCTCGTAAATGTATGTTAGTATACCAAACATACGTTGGCTCTATGAACGAAAATATCAAACGACTCTTCAGAGAACGTATGGCCGAAGCCGAAGCCAACTCAACTAGTGGGGGTAGAGGAGGACCATGGGATTTCAAATATATTCGTTCATTGAAGAATCTTGATCGGTTTGACGATGTTGGAGGTTGTGTTATTTTAGCAAGTCCCGGTATGCTACAGAATGGTATCAGTAGACAATTACTAGAACGCTGGGCACCAAGTGATAAAAACGGTGTTATTATTACTGGTTACAGTGTCGAAGGTACTATGGCAAAGCAAATCATGCAAGAACCAGATCACATCCAAGCAATCATGTCTGGTCCACAGGGCTTCACACGAAGATCAGCACCTGGAGAAACAGAGAAAGCCATGATACCTAGAAGATGTAGTGTTCAAGAATACTCCTTTGCAGCGCACGTTGATGGCGTCGAGAACCGGGAATTCATTGAAGAAATTGCTGCTCCTGTCGTGGTAAGTTCCTTCTACCTTGCAAATCCAATTCAAATGAAAAAAGACTTAACAAGCATAGATTCTCGTCCACGGCGAACAACACAATATGATGCGTCTAAAATCTAAACTTCTCTCCCTCAATGCCGACAAAACAACCAAAGTGAAAGTCTTCTCCCCCAAGAATTGCGAACCATTACGCATTCCTTTTATGACTTCCAAAACCGCCAAGGTCGTCGGAAAACTCGCCAACAATCCTCCACCTACTGATTCCGCCCAAATTATCACTGGTGTGCTGGTTCAAAACGATTTCAAAATGTCGTTGATGGCTCCCGAAGATTTGAGAGAATATGCTGGATTAACTACTACTACTATTACATGTAAACAACGTATGACACTCAGTGCGGCGGGTATTGATCTTATACGATGGGCTCTAGAGGGAACATTTGGAAAGATTGATGAATTGCCTGAAAGTAGAGGACAACAAAAACATCCAAATGGGAATGGAAATGGAAATGGTGATACGCATATGAATGGATCATCTGACGAAGAAGCCGACGAGGAGATTGCAAATACGAATGCAGTCACTGCATATTTAGTTATGGGCTGTGTTACAGTGAGGTATAGAAGTAATGGAGAAGTAGAATTAGAATGGGAGGGCAACATGTTGAATGATGGGATTGCGGATGCCATCATGGCGGTGTTGTATTCGGTGGAAAGCAGTCCGGCCGCTGTTAAACGTATGTTCTTCAACTTCATTCTATACTCCCTTTTTTCTCCTCATCAATCATATTTTACCTCTTACCCATTCTCAAAACTAACCCCCCCCTAGAATCCGCAAGCAAATCTCCCCACTCCCACTCCCCTCCAGCCCGCAACTTGCACGCGCATCTCACCCCCACCGAGCGTCTCGAGCGCCTCTTCATGTTCCTGGAAGCCCAATTCGGCGCCGACAATCTCGTCCCCATCACCACTCCCCGTCTATCCACCGGAATTCCATCTCCCACCTCCTCCCCTTCCATCTCCTCCGACACTAAACCCTCTTCTCCCTCGGATCTCGAAGCCCCCGAATCCTCAGAAACGTACGCCCAAGAAAAAGAACTCGCTCGTCTTCATAAACTCGGTATTCCCGTTCCGGGCATCGAGATCAAGGTCGATAAGATGGTGGCGAAGGTATGGTTGGAGGATTTAGATGTTGAGTGTGCGAATCGGGTTTTTGGGGAGAGAGTGAGAGCTGTGGTGGAGAGGGCTGTGGAGGTTACGGCGCCGTTATGGGGTTGAGTTGAGAAATATGGTAGGAGCTAGATAGGGGCCTCCTGATTTGAGGGAAATGGAAAATTGGAAAGGGAAGGACAAAGAAGAAATGTATAATACCTAGATAAGCGAGGATGAGGATGAGGATCAAGAATCACTAACTTTGCACGAAATGCACAAATGCGATGTTTGAGAGAGAGATAACTATTCTAGGTAGATAGTAGATGGAAAAACTCACTATACCGAGAACCTTTCAACAGATGAAAGAACAGATGAACATACACACACACACACACACAATCAAATCCTATCTACCCATCCATATCCCTCACTCAGCATCCAGATCTCCCCCCTCGCTTCACTTTCATAATCTTGTAATCTCCCAACTCAGAAATCACACACATATCTTAAATATGCTTAACCTTCTTGTTGTTCTATCTATTCCCTCGTACATGACAAATTGAAAACAAACCATCGTCTGCTTCCACGAAGAAACAGCGTTCATATATAAGTATAAATAACACACATACCTGCATCTCATAGTCGGCGTAGCATTAGCTTTAGGCAGACTGAATTGATTAAGATTTTATTAGAACTAATGAGAATAAATGTTACTCACAAGAATCCTTTCCTCCCCTCTCATCTCACTTTCCTTTCTCTCTCTCGCACTCGTCATAAAAGTAAAGTCTAGAGATATCTTCGCATTCTAATACATTTGTAGTTCGAAATGGCACATTCAACTTCACAATCACAATTTAACCAATCAATCAAGAATTTTGTTTTAGAAATTTTTATGTTTTATTTTTATTTTGAATATTCGTAAAATCGTTAAACCTCCCCATTATTTCTCTTCCTATATCCCATCCAGAATCGACCAAGCTTCAAGCTCAAGTCATCATATATATGCTAATGCTACAAGCAACCTATCCATCCATCGCCAGAAAAGATGCCTAAAATTTATACCACCAAGAAGGGTTTCCAACCGCGCGCCAAAACACCCAACCCCAAATCCCAAATCCCAACATTCTGTGCATCTATGCAAGCAACCAATCATCCTGGGGTATATCCACAAATCTTTTTATCTTCATCGCCCCATATTTACCCGCTTCGTAAGTTGAATTATCCATTATCTCCATCTCATCCCCATCCCCGTTCACTAGCCTTCTTTAATTGGCTATTTAGTCAACGTCGTCATCGTTCTCATCCTCGTTCTGCAAGACCCATCCCTTGCTCATCTCAACTGCTTGTCCCCATTTCTTGAACATACGGGCAGCCTTTGCTGGCTTGATTTTTGGTTCGAAGATAGTTCTGTCATCACGGTTCATCTCCTTGAGTTCATCAAACTCCTTCCAGATACCGACTGCGAAACCCGCTGCGATTGCGGCTCCGAGAGCTGTGGTTTCGCGCATGACTGGTCTGTTGATTGGAATGTTGAGAACATCGGCTTGTGTTTGCATGCAAAGGTCAGAGTTGGACATGCCACCATCAACAGCGAGTCCTTCCAACTTGTGTCCGGAATCTTTCTCCATAGCATCAAGGATGGCCTTGGTTTGGAAACAAGTAGCTTCAAGGGTAGCACGGGCGATGTGACCACGTTGTGTGTGTTGAGTAATACCGAAAAGTGTTCCCTTGGCATCATCAATCCAGTATGGAGCGAATAAACCAGAGAAAGCAGTAACGAATACTACACCTCCGTTGTCATCAACAGTCTCTGCCAATTCAGTGATCTTGCTTGAATGTGCGATGAAACCCAAGTTGTTCATCAAGAACTTGACACCGGAACCTGCAACAGCAATGCTGCCCTCAAGAGCGTAAACGGGTTTTCGGCCATTGCCAAAATCGTATGCGACGGTAGCCAAAAGACCATATTTTGATACTACTGGCTTGTCACCAACGTTGTAGAGAAGGAAGCAACCAGTTCCGTATGTGTTCTTTGCATGACCAGGCTTGAAGCCGCATTGACCGACCAAAGCGGATGATTGATCTCCAAGACAGCCAGTGATTCTGGTGCCTTCGAGAGCACCGTAGGCCATTTTACCGAAAGCTTCCTTGTCTGATGACGGAACGATTTTTGGAAGGGTAACGTTTTTTCTGTCGAGTTGGAAGAAGTTGAGGAGTTTATCATCGTATTGTAATGTGTGGAGGTTCATGAACATGGTTCTAGAAGCATTGGTGGTATCTGTGACATGAACACCACCTTCCTTTCCTCCGTTGAGTTTGTAGATCAACCAAGAGTCGACTGTTCCAAAAGACAATCTGCCTTCATCGTATGCGTTCTTGATAGCTTCAACGTTTCGGTACATCCACATAAGCTTAACGCTGGAAGGGTAGGTCGAAAGTGGCAGACCACACAATTGAAGGATCTCATCTGCTCCATCCGACTCCTTGAGCTCGCGCACAAGAGCGGTGGTTCGGGTATCAGGCCAAACAACGGCATTGTATAATGGTTCTCCAGTGTTTGTGTCCCAGCAGATAGTTGTTTCACGTTGATTGGTAATTCCAATAGCTTTGATGTCGGACTTCTTGTATCCCAATTCGAGGAATTTTTCTGTTGCCTTCTCTACACACTCATCCACAGAGTTAACCAATTCTTGAGGATCATGTTCATGCCATCTGCAAAAAGGTTATTGTTAGCTTTGGAATCGATAGAAAGGGCAGAGCAATAAAACTTACCCGGACTCAGGGTACATGTTTTCAAATTCATGCTGGTGCATGGCAACAGGTTGCCCTTCTCCATTGAAGATAATGAATCTTGTAGAAGTTGTGCCTTGATCAATACTACCAATGAACCAATGTTTTTGTTCTTCCTCCTCGGTTTGAGTCAAGTCTCCTGGCAGATGTGCTTTGGTTTGTTCGATGTGTTCGACATATTCGGCTTCCTCTGGGCTTGGAATCTCAAGGTTCCTGAACTCTGCGTCTCTTCTGTATTTGAAACTATCGATATCACTGTGTGGTATCGAGGGCGGTGGTGTTGGATGCATCATCATGATGGGAAAGTGTTTGTGTGTGAAGCGATATAAAAATAAGACAATGGGTATATTAGAAAGCAAGGCTTGATGCGGAAGTACTATGAAAGTGAAGCGCGAAGAAATGATTTCTTAAGAAGAAGTGTTTGTTGGTTTGTATGATGAGGATGAAATCGAGGGGGGATATGTTGGAGTTATAATAGTTTGGGGGAGTAGTGGAGGTGGGGAATGAAGGAGGCTTTGATACGGTCCTGCGGGAAGGAAGAGTACGGAGTAAGCGCGAGGGGAGAAGTCGCTAGTATGACATGTTAAGGATTTGATGGAGGTAGACCGTATGTGGAGGGACTAGGTGGAGGAAAGGTAGAAGGGGTGTTCCGGGAAAAAGATCAACCAAGTTGAACCAACACTTTTTAGGAATATCTCACCGTTACTCGCATTCTCGTACCAAGTAACTAAAGGTGGAAACTGGATATTCCAGTTCCAAGTAATTAAATTCGTTCTCTTTTACTCTAGTAAAAGATCCTTAGTATAAAATTTCGATTGTCGATGGCGCCTCGTCGGAAGTTCCGTTCTTCCTTGGTGTACCAGATGAAGCGGGGGCCCCTCTTTCTAGGTCACTTGGACCTGGGTCATCTTTTTTAATTATTTTGGTACGAATTTAAATGCACGGATAAAGATGGGAAAAATCGATCCCGCGCAGCCAAGTGGTAAAGAGTAGTAAATAGCGTTTCCTAGGCATAGCATTAGCATTGGCATAGGTTGGCAAACTACGGTAGATTGGAAGATTGACTGGAATGGAGAGACGCCAAAAGATTAAGTCAAATCTATTAAGAAAAGTTTCGAATCTTTTTGACTTTTTAGTCCCAATCCGGTATCAATTTCCCTCAACTAGAGGGGAAAGAGCTAGAATCCATATTAGACAATCCACAAGAACCATGTAAACCCTCTGCACAGAACACCGCAGAACACGCAGAACACGATCTATTTTCCAGGGCGACATGTGACGGGACAGATGATCAACCAAAATTCATGGGAGGCAGTTCCGGTAACAGTGGGGAATTATGAAGGGGAAAATGTATGGGAATCGAACACTATGAGTATGGGAAAATAAAGCTACTAGGCCGATTGCTTGACTTGTAAAGGTAGAAAAGATCTAGTTACTACTAAATAAATACTAGATTGATACTAGCCATCAAATAGTCATAACTATAAAATGACTAAGTTATGAAGTCAACCATCTAAGTGCTGATTGGGCATCTAGAGGCTCTATTAAGTTCTTACTTTCTTGACGCCAATAACCGGTACTATCTTTCCGTTAAATCGTTATTTTCCACTTCGCTCTCTATTCTTCCTCAGCCCACTTTCTCGACTCTGTATTAGATTTCTTCCAGAGATCAATATGAAACTGTAAAATGGTTATGTACAGCAAAAGCTGGCTGGCTCGCTGACTGATTCATTGAACTGGCTGGCCTTTTCACCCAAATGTTCGAGGCGTGTTCTATGAAAACGGAAGAATTATTTCCGTCCTATGAAGCTGAATGATTGGAATTATGCCGCCCAGTGGTTCGTCACCCTATAGAAATATCCATGCACTTTCCTCGAGTAGAATGTGTTGAAAAGACCTAGGTAGAAAGTTTATCAAGAGACTAGAGTCACCCTTCAAGTCCGTCCTCTGAATAGGAAAGAGATCTGTGCTCAGTCTGTAGTACTGTGCTCTTCCTACTTAGGTACTTCCGTGGAACCCATGTTTGCATTTGCATTTACGGAGTATAGTGTGGTAGTCGGCAGTGTGCAGTGTGCAGTGTACAGTGTACAAGTATACTAGAGTTAGTACCTACAGTAGTTAGTTACATCGTGCACCTGGAGTTTTCGGTTTGCATTCTTTGGGCTCCAACATCCATATACTCCTCCACTTATTTTTACGAGGAAGTTGTTTTAGCTTGTTGAGATCTCATCGATTTGCTGATGTTGATGCTAATGCTAATGCTAAAAAGCTCATGCTGGTTGATGCTGATGCTTTACCGGTATCGCCTTGACAGGTCTCTCCCAGACGAATATCTAATCATGATCCACAATACTACATGTGGCTGTGTTTACTTGAGGCGCTATGGTGGGGGATTCGACTGCAAATCTGCAAATCTTCTGTCCTTACAGAATTGGCAACGTCAACATAAACGAATCGAAACATTGTTAGAAACGGCTCAACCAAGTCTTATCTTTCTGCCTTGGAAATGATATCACGTTTCTTAGGTTATGATGAAATTTCAATTGTCCATCTTTCAATCATCGAGAAATACGGAATCTCATATCTCGATCGCCATGTATACATAACATCATGCCCCCATTGTTTTCCAAAGTCATGAGTTGGTTTGACATCAGTTTCTTATTTCATCGAGCTCAGATATCATCATATATCATCATACAATTAACTTGGAATGAGATATATCCATTTTATGTCATCAATGAATTCATAATGATGAAAAAGATCTACTCGCAAGAATATCACGACACTTGCTTGGGTACGTACTCACTGACAACACATTTATCTCGGCATTCTTAATTCTGTTGCCAAAAATCCCATTTCCTATTCACATGATGGTATCCCCTCTCCCCCCCCCACAAAATTGACTGTGATCAATCTCTCTTTTTCTACGGAACTTTTTTCAATTTTTAAAATATCACGATGCACGACTCAAGGACTACCCCTTTTTTCCACCCCATTACTCCAGTCTCTAAGAAAAACTCAAATTGCTCTCGTGCTCAAAAAAGTATTGTCCACTCAGCACAGTCCAGTTCCTCGCGTCTATTTTGTTAGTCCAATTCCAGAGTCCCAAGATGGAACTTCAAACTACAATAATTGCAAAAACAGAAAAGAGTCAGAGACGATCTATCTGACTGGCAATATTGTTGAAACCCACCAGAGGCTAGAACCGAGACAACAAAGGTGTTCGACCACAGCCTCGCCCATATATCAATGTCCAAACATTACAAACCATCTCTACTCCGAGACTCATTCCGCCCCGCCTGTCTAGTTTCCAATTTCCTACCTGAACACTGACCAGTCCAGCCCCCTCTCCAGGCTTCAAGTAGTTTGGGGGTAAAAAATTGAATTGGGACATCCGACGGGATTTCCTAATATGACTTAACGTCCTTTTCTACAATTAGACTTTTTTAACCTTTTAGTTCTATTCCTGGAGAAACGCCAACAGAAACAGAAACACATCAATCAAATCCAAAATTGAATGCCGGAGTAACGATACGATACAAGTATTGGAACCAAAGACCGTGCAGTCGTGCATGGCACTGCACGCTCATCTGTTTACACCTTAATAGGTAATTCCAGCCAAAAAGCATGGGACAGAGTCCGCGGATAAGCATTTGAGTATCCATCTACTTACTTTCACCCCACAAGACCACCCTTCTAGAACAATATTGATCGGTTTATGAACCCCTTTCGAGTCTCATCACCGGCGACCCCCCAACCAAAAACTTCTTATCCGTCGTGAAAAAGGTCACGATGTCAATTTCTAGCTTCATGTTTGTCTCTTTCACAGCTGCACAGACTTCTGCACCCTGGAACTCACAGACTTTACAGGGCTTCTTGTACTTCTCATTCATCTTGGTACCTGACTACCACCTTACGTTCCTACCCAAAATCTAACTTCTAAGACACACCCACTCCAACTTCACATACGAACAGACGATCGAAATATTTTTTCAGAGGTACAGTATGTACCATTTTAGTTACATACCACGTACAATCAGCATGTGTGGTAGCAATATGCAACATGCAATGCAAGACACGCATTTCAAAAATCGAACACCCTTCAAAGATTCGAGACTGTGCACTGCATCCTCTGCAACGTATCCAGACTACTCGATATAAACATAAAATGAAGAAAAATAAATCAATCGCCTCCTTTCTAGACCTTTTCGCAAAAAAAAAATTGAATCTTTCCCCACATCTTCAAAACATTATCTGTTGCTAACATGTGCCCGCGTGAGCATTTATATGGGTATTCTCCTTTTGTATCTATCGCGCAATAATTGAGAATTTCTAAAGATGGAGTTTTGCTTGTCTGCTTGGCAGCTTGCTTCTCCAGCATCTTCGGGTAACAAATTGAAACTCAGAAATCTGTACAGTACTTTGTACTGTACGCTCCGCTTCTCCAATCTATCTGTCATACGATGTATAAACATAGTTTTAGCAAGAATTCACAAGTATTCAATTCATAAGGTTACATACCGCTCCCTCGTAAAGCATAAACCACCAACCCACAAACTACTGTACGGAGTACAACTAGTCCTACCCTTCCGGCCTTAGCATTCGCAAAAGCACAAAGTGAACAAAGCTCTGCAGAAACCTAGATAGAGACATACCTATGCATGGGGATTCGCAATCCCTCCATCTCATCCCATCCCTTTATCTTTCTTCATCTGCGTGCTTCACCGACAGAAGATATGCACAGGATCCCACATTGTTGCCACATCCCTAGACTAAACCCAAAAATGAAATAAAAATTAATTTTTTTTTACTTTTATCAATTTCACTTGGGATGGTAATCAGTTCGAGCTATCGCTTCTAATAATTCTATTAGTGAAGCGAAGCGAGAGCGTGGGATGCGCATGGGGCAAATCGTTAGCGTACATTTTCGAGCAATGTTGTATCGCCCACCTTTTGGAGAGGGGAAATCTCACGATGTTTTTTTTTCTTCTCTTTTTTCTCTTTGGGTGAGATGAGATGAGACGAGATGGTTTTGTGTGGTGCTATGTTGTGGTCACCGGGAAGAGATTCTAGGGGGTTTGGTATGGGGTTTGTGCTGTTGCACATAATTATTGTTTGTATTTTAATGTTATTGATAATTATATATCAATCTCAAAAATAATATCCACAGATCGTAACAAACATGTTCAATATCTTCTTTGAATGAGAATATATTTTTCACCCCTCTCTCTCTTCCATCCCATCTCATCCCGTCGATACGACTCTCGAGTATATTTTTAACGTTCTCGCCCGCATAGAATAAGTTCTAGGCATTCATCTCTCGTGCATTAATGTCCAAGCTTTTTTGTGCTGGTCTCTGATAGGATAGGTCGATCATGCGGCCGCGGGGAATCCGGCGCTAGTGCAGATTGGGGTTGAGCGAGGAGGATATTGATAACACGAGATAGATGGATATAGATATAACGGTGTTTGTGTCTATGTTTGAGTTTAGGTTTTGGTCTTGCTTCGGGTCTGGGTTGGGGTAGGCGAGTCCACTACGGGATCTAGATGAGGAGCGGCGCTTGCTACCGTTTATTTATTATTTTGATTATTTATTTGTTTATTTAATAGATGGCCAAGTGGGTGAGAGAGAGCTCGAGCTTGGAAGGTGGTATGTGTACATGTGCGTTTTTGCTGAGCTCAAGCTTGGATACATACATGGCTAGGATCTAGCATGCTATGGACCGGAGCTTGAGGGTGTAGGGTGGCAAGGCACAGTCGAATATGTCTTGCATATAAGGAGGTGATGGGCCCGGAGGCTGTTGTGACACACGTACTATAAGGGTACAGTATTTGCTTGTATGCTTGCTGCTTGGCCATTCTCTTGGCCGCCTCCTTGTCCTGGCTTGTGCTGTGGATGTAGGGGATGTGCTGAGCTTGGATATACATGTAGCTAGGTTCTAGCATGTTATATAAGGACCGAAGCTCGAGGGGGGTGGCGAAGGGACGGGGATAGTTGAGTATGTCTTGCATATAAGGAAGTGAGGGCGGGAGGACCGGGGAGTTTATCAAAACATCTGTACTATAGTATAGTATGGTATGTGCTTGACCGCCGCCTTGTTGTGGCGTGTGCTGTGTGTAGATGCACAAAAGCTTAGATGTATACGAGGAGGCTAAGCTATGTACCGGAGATGAGGAACGGATAGGTATGTCGTGCATACACGGGAGCGGGAAGTAAGCATGACATCCAATCTGGGTATATAACACGTGCTTGGCTGCTTATTTGCGTGTTTGCTTGGCTGCTTACTTGATCTTGTTCGCTCTCGCTTTGTGGTATTATCCATCATCTATCAAGTGTAATCTTGAGCTTGAACAAGATCCACAGATATCAGCTCATGGGTTCATTGCCTTTTGAAAGTCGAGTCTGACAATGAAAGGTACGCGGTTCCAGAACTTCATTAGAGCACTCGATATTGAAAACACTGGATTGGGTGATGGTGTCCTGGACATTGAATTTGTTTCCAAGCAATGAAAAGTTCCTTCCAGTCTGTAGTCCAGATCATGAGATGAGATGATCTATTATCATCTCCAATCCCCTCAATTATACCCTAGCCTTACTGTTTTAAGTAATTAAGCTCGGAGGTGAGGAGGAGAGTAGAGGTGGATATCGACTTAGTTTATGTGGATGGTGAGAGGTCTCTCGTTTGATATGGTCCAGTGACGAGATTGTCGAGATTTTGGCGAAGAGGATAGACGATACATTTCTTAAGTAGTAGGAGGGTTCGCTTGGATTGTTTAGAGGATGATAAGGTATTGGAGATTGGTTTGGTATAATTCAGTGACGAGTGAATCGAGTGATTCGACGGTGCCTGGTGGATGACAAGGAAGAGATCTCCTCAATTGTATGTGCGGAATTTATAGAAAGTGGATTGCCGGTGATTTGTTTGCTATAGCCCAGTGAGGAATTGTATCGAGTGATTTGACGGTATCTAGTAGGCGACAGGGACAAGATCCTCTCGATGGTAATGACGACCTAAGTCACCGGGCGATCCGTTTGACATAATCCAGTGACGGATCTTTCGATTGTGTGACATGGATCGAGTGATTCAATGGTATCTGATAAACGATATGGCAAGGACCATCTTGATTATACACACAAGCCGGCGGGCTGACGACGGGACGATGGACTGACGGCGGGAAGGTTTGAGAGCATGCAGAACAAAGCCCTTAGAAACTTCAATCATCCATCGGAAGTCTGGACCGGTGCAGCGTCTGTACAATCTTCCCTTGAATTGGCCAGAACTTGTTAGTCTCTTGAAATACACGGGATGAATGCTCGTGAATCTTGCAATCTACTTTGCCACAGCACCATGACCCAAGGACCGACAGATCTTCAGGGTATTTAGGGGAAGCCATTTTCGTCGGTCCCTCGCCTTCACCGTGGGGCTGCGTTATTAGGGAGACCCTCGCGTATGCGCGACGGTCGTATTCGCGAACACTGCCCGGGTTCAGGTGTCTGGGCTCATTGGTTCATTGCAAGGCAAAAGACAGTCCGTGGTAAGAATATCCGTCTGGGTAGGCCTTTCTGAATAGGGCCTCTTCAAATCTTCCTTCTCTTACTCCTTCTTCCTCGTCGTCATCTTCTCTCGGTATTCCCGCACACGCTCGTCTTCGTCACTACCCTCCTTCTCCTCCTCTTCTTCCTCTTCATTTTCCTCATCGCCCCCATTCTTATCTATATTCGTTGCATCATCTGCCAAACCTTTTGTTTTTTCGGCGTGTCTCTCTAGTTCTTCCGCTGCCTCCCATACGCTCCGCCGCTTTTGTTCTCGCATCCGAACCTTACGCTCCTCGGGCATGAGGGCAAGACGTTCAGGTTGTGGCCGTCCCATCTTTTCACTAATATGGAGCATGGATTATCTCAAGAGCTTGTTATCGTTTAAGACCATGAATTATATAAACGTGTCAAATAACCTGATTATATGAACTAGTCTGAATGTACAGATTGTTCCGAGAACTTGAAATGATTTGAAAGTATGAATTGATTCAATTGTCTGTCCTGTCCCAAGATTGTGAGTTAGTCTCAAATTAAGAAATGTCTTGAACATATGAACTGACTAGAGTGATTGAAACAACTTGAATATGTGAATCTGGTTGAGATTGTAAATCTATTTGAGAGTATAAACCGCCTTGAGAATTCAGTTCAATTTCAAAGTATAAATCGTCTTGAATGTATGAACTGGCTTAAGAGTATGAAATAACTTGCAAGTATGAATTTATGTTCGAGGAATATCCTTAAGAAAATGAAAAGAAATCAGAGGAGACTTTCTAAAGATATACCCCAGAATTCTCAAATGAACTGGATGAAACTCTAACCTAATAAGGAGTAGGTACTGTCAAGCAAGAATATACACCGATTACTATAAGATAGCCTTGGGTGTCAATTAACTCCATAATCACATCTATTCCTCGTCATTCAATTGGCTTATCTTGATAATACTACACCAAATCCAACCCTCATTTCAGGTAAATAACATATTTATATCAAACCCCGAGATACATCACCAATAGAGTATTTTTGGTATAAACTAGAGTATCTAGTTGAAATAAGCTTTGGAGCCGTCTCGCTAGTACATGATTCGCTTACTCACTAATGGGTTCCCTTACACACGCCTTTGGTATTGGGCATGCGATGTCGTCAGTAGCAGTATAATATCTTCTTCGTGCCAAAAAGGGTACATCTGATAATTTTGAGAGGCGCCATTTGGTATTAATGAGGTTTGGGACTATCTAGGGGGTCGACGTTCATGATATCTACCTCAAAACTTACTGGTTTTCAATTGGTTCACGCGTAATTTCTCTCTGTGCTTAGGTGAGGAACTTGGGTATCTTCCCTAACATCCTATTTCTATAGGATACGGTCTTCCGTTATGTGATTAGATCTGTGACTGTCGAAGAAATCGGTATGTATAGTCTCTTGTTCATGGAAAAGTTGCCCAAATGAACATTACATCTCAATGTAACCAGCTCAAAATTAACACTTCACGGCTATCTGATCCAGTCAATTGAATACAGCTAGATTGACATTGTGATTCATCATATGTTACTTCCCATAGGGCTGAACTAATATCTGAAGACCCAAAAACATGCTCACCACAGCTCCGAATTCTCACGTTGAATCATAGATGTTAGGGCTGTTAAATGGCCGTCAGTTTGTATTGCGTTATCAGATCATGTCGACCAACCGCATTCTCCAGTGTCAACTGTCGTATGAAAGTAACACAGTATATGGGAATAAACTCATTTTCATCTTTCTAGATGACATGATTAGTTCCATTTGAAGGAACCGAATTTGAATAGGAACTTCAGAATGTACGATACAATACTATATCTGATATCGAGGAATTAAATCTATCTGATCAAATAACGTTATAACTTCGTCATGATATCACTATCAGTCATATTTCCAACCCTAATAAACACAGAAATCTACCGTATGGATATCCTACATCGAGTTGAGTAGCATTAGAGTAGGTTAGTCTAAAAGGTATTCACAAATCTCCATCGAGTTCTTCACCACATATTTTTACACCTCAGCTAACCTTCTATCTTCCATCACTTTCCAGAATCCAGATATCTAACCACCCATCAATGAATCCAGTTTAGATCAGCATAAATATAACACCGTCTTCCCTATTGTTCTTTTATGTTATTTGTATAGACATGGCATACAGAATCACCAAAAAATACTTCTACTCATCATATTTACAGACAATTCAACTGGTTGGCGAGAGAAATTTGAGGTTCATGAGGTACCCTTTAGCCGCTATACTTTGATATTGTATACGTGAATGACCTTTAATATCTATGTCACCATGTGAAACCACCATTCGTAAACGTGGAACACGGTCTTAGTTTAAAAATCATAATGCAAATTTCAGGAATTTAAGCAAGCGGAAAAATTCATTTAATCAACGTATGTATCTGCTTGTAAAACTAAATTTCTTGTGCATTGGATAGACCCTCCATGATACATTCATGCAGTTCACTATTTCTGGCCAACCATTCAACCATATAATGCAATATTAATGATTTGGATTGATCATATTTCCCAAAAAACCTCCATCAACACTTTTCCCGTGAGCACTTTGCCACCTACCAGCATAGATTGAGATGAAAAATGAAGCAAACCATTCAACCCTACCCATATAAAACCGAAAAAGTTATCGAGTACCATTAATAGCCTCCGTATCCACCGCCACTGGGTGGATATTGATACCCGCCTTGGCCGCCATAAGGGGGTTGCTGAGGTGGATATTGTTGGCCTGAGTATCCCTGCTGAGGAGGATATTGATTCTGAGGAGGTCCCTGACCCCATGGATCGGGGGGAGGTGGTCCTTGTTGACCCCACTGGCCGGAGGGTGGCCCTTGATTCCAATACTCTCCTGGAGGAGGGCCTTGTTCGTAGTTGTTATGTGGAGGGCCGCCGTACTGTTGGCTGTATGGCTGCTGCTGCTGCTGTTGCTCATAGCCGCCGTATTGTTGGTATGGAGGTTGTTGAGATGCATAGCCACCTTGTTGTTGATAACTTGGCTCAAGGTAAGCATTTCCACCTTGAGGTGGCTGTGAAGGACCCGTGTTTCCGTAACCGTAATTTGGAGTGCCATGTTGTCGTCCCGGAGAACCTGGAATTGGGGAGGGGTTTATATATGATGGTCTAGTATCCGAGCCCTCCATTGCTCCTAGATCTCTAGTTTTGATTTCCGACCAGATAGATCCAGAGGTTTTACCGTGGCCACCGAGAGAGCCATGATTATGATCATGTTGGTCTGAGCCGGTGTGGTTACGACCGGCCTTTACGGATTCTGAGTTGAGTAAATGGTTTAGGGCCTGGGCATTTGGTTGTTCGTTGATCCAATCCTTTACAGTATTGAACATGTTCTTGTGGATTTCGACATGTTCGTCGCGGAGAGCTGGATGATGGAAGGTGCGTAGAATATCATTCATGACTTCATCAACGGGGACGCCTGGATTTTGCCACGCGTAGAGTATGCGACTGAAGGAGGTTAGCAATTGTGTTGTCACTATAGGAGGAAAGCTTACGGTGTTACATATTGTAAGATAGTGGATGCCACTTTTCCAGCGCACGAATTCAACATATTGGAAAAATGATCCTTGGAAAGCATAGAGTGAGTTGGGTCAGTGCAATGAGGATCATTCCATGGCTCGAATTGAGAGTTTGCACTGGCTTCAACAACTGTACTGGAACCCTTCTTCAAACTATCAGACACTGCATCAATGATAGGTCGAACAAATGGTGCGAGTAAAGATAGAATAAACACGGTCAATGTCTCACTAATTCTCTCGACCAATGATTCGAGGCCAGGAATCTTGGCAATTGTGTTGTTAATGGCTCTAACTATCTTATCTCTGAACTCGAGGATAGGATAAATCTTTTTTGCAGTTGCAACCGCATCAAAATCAGGGCTCATTCCTGGAACACCTGGACCTGGTGGGCCACCTGTAGAGCCAGGAGGAGCGTTGAATGTGTTTCCAGAAGCTCGAGTTTGCTGATTTGAGTTTTGATATTCTTGAGCGGCAGATTGAGCTTGAAGATCTCGTGCGGTACTTGCTAATCCGCTTCCCATGCCAGGAATCTGAGCGAGAAGACCTGCAAAGTCCGTGCCGCTACTTCCAGACCCAAATAGCCCGCGTTGACCGTCACCGCCGCCACCACTCTGTTGCGCCTTTTGCGCTCCACCTAAAGCAAGATCCATTTCTTCAACCTCGGTTTGAGTGAAATGATCAGTTGCTTCACCAAGAACTGAATGCAAGAAATCAACCGCTCCGAATGTACCTGTGACCAGAGGATAAACATGATGACCACGAATATTGATCTCCGCATTTACGCCACAATGAGGGAAGACATCACGATATCCTAATTCTCTCAAAGCCAACTCGCAATAATTTGTATGGGCTCCAAAGTCTTCCATGCAGTGCAAGGCTTGTCCAAGACATCGAAGGGCTTCACAAAGATCTTCTTCTTTGCCTTTACCATGTGAGCCGCTAGTATACAGTCTACCAAAGTGGATACTTCGTGCGAAGCTGAATTTGACGTAACCAGCACTAGTTGCCCAGCCTCCACTTTCGTTGGCAATGTAATTTTTCATACCCGAATTCGGGTCGATTTCGAGCTCTATAGGATTGATAGGGCCACGGAGTCTCGAGTCAAAAGTTCTTGCATCTTCATTATCAGCATAACCTTTGGGATTATCGATATGCTCTTCGGGTCTATAAACGCCAAGACGTTCTTCTGTGACCTCGAATTCTGCAGTAGCGTAACCAAAAGACAAGAAACTCAGAACCCAAACCTATTAATAATTAGCAAGTATGCCTATGATAATGAAGTAGCCAGTTCCTTACCAGAATTCGAATTGTAGGCGCTGATACACCTTTTAAACTTCCCACATCAACTGCTTGAGAGTAATCTCGCAACCAGTTTCCAAAGTAAACCCTCTTGATCATCATACTCGTCCATTTATGACCCTTAATGAAGGCAACAGTCTTGAGTAGATCCTCGATATCGCCATGACGAAAGTTCTTGCCCTCGATATTGGATATACTAGGAATATTACCGGCACCAAAAGCTACTGCGGGGGAAGGTAAAACAAGAAGTAAAATGCATGCTATGAGCAAAAATGACCCGGAGTTGGGAATCGGGAAAGCCATTTTTTGTTTTGATGTTATCACCACTACGACTTTGTACGTTTGGCAAAAGATGAAGAGTAGAAAAGAGGTTTCCAAGATCGGAAAGATGACGAATGCAGAAGAATTATAACATTGCAATTCTTGTAAGCTTTGCCAAGTTACTGAGCCACATCTGACGACCTGATCGCAAACCCCGCCATCATGTGAATCCTCGAGGCTTGAGAGACACGTGACACAGATGAATAAGCTAAAAGTTCAATGAAGAATGTCTGCAGGGTGTACCCTGAAGATCGGTCGTCGGTATCTACAGATTTGATGTGGCTCGATTCTCTATCAAAATCTCCTGAGGAAAGATCACCATATTCTGAGTGGCCGGTGTATCAATCGATTTTGAATATATACTCGTACTGGGACGGTAGGGAGGCATTTACCAAACACTTCTATTCTGATTGTAGAGGAAGGAATTCTTGAGTTGTTGATTGTAAACATCCCATTCCTTTGATTGCTTTCTGCTTTCTGCTTTCTGCTTTCTGCTTTCTTTGGCAGCCACATGTATTAAAGACGTTGCACGACTTCCACCGCCCTATTCATTGTCCGAATATTCCGTTTCTCTGTTTACGCCCGTGCCCAACACCTCTCTAGTTTCTTTCTCAATTTGCCTCCCAAATTCGATACAAAACATCGATTCATCCCTCCTATACTTCTGCGATTCTTATCTTTTTAATTCGAAAGTCGATACCGTTCGATAAATCGCGACCATGTCTCCTTCTCGAACTCTCCCAACCCTTACCCAGGCGGAAGTCGCCTCTCACAACTCTGCAGATAGCTGTTATGTTACTATGGGCACAAGGGTCTTTGATGTTACAGATTTCGTTGACAGCCATCCGGGCGGAGGTGAATTGGTATTGGAATACGCTGGTCAAGACGTAACGGCGATCCTAAAGGACGAGCTCTCGCACACCCATTCCGAAGCTGCTTACGATGTTCTTGAGGATTCTTTTATCGGATTCGTTGCTACAAATAAGGTTATCGATACCGCTACCGAGAGTACAAAACCAGATTCCATTGTTCCACTTCCACCTACAAAAGAAGGCTTGGAGGAATTGAAAGAAAATGGACCCGCAAACTCTCTACCCGTTTATGCCAATACTGGGATGTCCACGGAAGACGATTTGAATAAGGAGACAGATGTTGTGAACGATTATAAGACACACAAGTTCCTTGACCTAAACAAGCCATTGTTGATGCAAATCTGGCGTGGTGGGTTCAGCAAGGAGTTCTACTTGGAGCAAGTTCATCGACCTCGTCATTATAAGGGAGGAGAGTCTGCACCTCTTTTTGGGAATTTCCTTGAACCGCTATCAAAGACAGCTTGGTGGGTTGTGCCTATGGTTTGGGTTCCACCTGTCACCTACGGTACATACCTTGCAAGCAAAGGATTCAATAACATCGCCGGAGAAGCAGCGTACTGGTTCTTGGGTCTCTTCCTTTGGACTCTGGTCGAATACATTTTGCATCGATTTCTCTTCCACCTTGATAAGTACGTGTATATTCATACACCTCCCCTTTAAATTCGACAGCGAATATTAAGCTAATGTGTATCTCTAGATGGCTCCCAGATAACCGGGTGGCACTCACGCTTCATTTCTTACTTCACGGCATCCACCACTATTTACCAATGGATAAGTACCGATTGGTTATGCCTCCTACCCTCTTCATTGTTTTAGCGACTCCTTTCTGGAAGCTTGCACATACTGTGTTCTACTGGGATTGGTATGTGGCTACAGCAGTGTTCTGCGGAGGAATCTTTGGATACATCTGTTATGATTTGACACATTACTTCCTTCACCATCGCACACTGCCTTCGTACTGGAGACAATTGAAGAAGTACCATCTTCAACATCACTTCATGGATTACGAAAACGGATTCGGGGTTACCAGTCGATTCTGGGATTGCATCTTTGGAACTCAACTCGCACCTGCGCCAAAAACTGTATGAAGTGGAGACGGATAACGAATTTGTAAATGATGCAGCTGAACTAGGAAACAATGGTGTGTTTTTGGAATGACTTTGACGATATAGAACTATCAAGACATTCTGGTCTCGGCGTTCATGAATTAGGCTGGATACGGAGAGCAGGCTGGCCTTCCTAGAAGAATTAATAGTTTCGTAGCCTTTTTAATATCCTAATATAGACTTTTTACTTCGAAAAATCATAATTCGTTACCTTCGTATCGTATTTACTACCAAATATTTACAAATGTTTTACTCAATTCACCTTGACATATTGATCATGAACCAAAAACTTTGCGCCGCGGCCAGAATTATTTTGATCGTTCAAAACACGTGGTGCAGGTGCAATGATCAAGCTAAGAAGAAACACTAAACTGACTAATTCATGTTTTTCCCACCAGCCACTTTCTGTACAAGACAACAATTCTAACTTTTAAAAGTCTTTCACTAATTCCATATCCATCAATCTCTGACGGCTTCAAAAACCACTAGCCATCGTATTTTGTCTATCTAATTTGCCAAGCAATCATTTGGAACAAGAAAATCATCGAATTTGTAATTTGTCCATTCTCAGGCGAGTAACTACCCTCACCATGTCCGCCTTGGATGTCGAAGCCCTCTTGGATTCAACCGCAGCTGCTACTCCTGTTGAGCCAAACGGATCTACTAAGACTAAAGAATCCGATGACCGCCACAAGGGTGAGCGCAGTGAAAGACGCGACCGTGATAGACTTCGTGATGATAGCAGGGATCGCGACAGAGATAGAAAGCGCCGCGCTCGCAGCAGAGATAGAAACGAGAAAGATGGCACCTCAACCCCAACAAGTGAGCATGGAAGCGCAAAGGGTAGACGCAGAAGTAGAAGCCGAGATGATAATCGTCGACAACCTCGTCGCCGCAGAGATACCCCGGAAGAAAATGGCCGCAGGGATGGAGATTATTATAGAGGAGGTAGGGGTGGTGGGCGTCAACGCTCACGTACCAGAAGTCCCGATAGATATTACCGTCCTCGAGGTGATCGCCGTGACCGCGATGATGCAGACAAGCCTCGAGAAGAACGCCGGCCGAGGAGTCCCAAACGAGAAGGAACACCCCCCTTGACTGAAGATGAACGGGATAGGCGCACCGTTTTTGTGCAACAACTAGCAGCTCGTCTCAGAACTAAGGAACTCATCGCATTCTTTGAAAAGGTTGGCCCCGTTAAGGAGGCTCAGATTGTCAAGGACAGAGTCAGTGGTAGATCTAAAGGGTATGTATTTTCTTTATAATTCTTGCATGGCTTACTTGCTAACTTTGCACAGTGTGGGCTACGTTGAGTTTAAAAACGAAGAATCAGTTCCTGCTGCTATACAACTCACTGGACAGAGACTCCTAGGAATCCCAATCATTGCACAACTCACCGAGGCTGAGAAAAATCGACAAGTCCGCAATCCCGAAGCTACCACTAGTAACCCTAACCAAATTCCATTCCATCGACTATATGTGGGTAATATACATTTCAGCATCACTGAAAGCGATTTACAGAATGTATTTGAGCCATTTGGTGAGCTCGAATTTGTTCAATTGCAAAAAGAAGAGCAAGGACGTAGTCGAGGTTATGGATTTGTTCAGTAAGCTTTTCCCATGAAAATTCTTGTAGTTACGCTAACCAGTACAATAGGTTCCGTGATCCAAATCAAGCTAGAGAGGCGTTGGAGAAGATGAATGGGTTTGATCTTGCTGGCAGACCAATTCGTGTTGGTCTTGGAAACGATAAGTTCACTCCTGAATCTACCGCCAGTCTTCTGCAAAGATTCCATGGCCAAAGCCACCAACAACAATTCCAGGGTTCCGCATTTTCTGGCGCTGGTGGGCGTGGCCCTACCGCTGCTGGCGGCAGCAATTTCGATCGTGCTGGTGGTCGAGATAATGATAAAGGTGCGGGTGGTGCTAGTGCTTTGGACGACACTGACGTTGGCGGCGTGAACTTCAACAATTATAGTCGAGATGCATTGATGAGAAAACTCGCCAGAACAGATGATACCACGGTTGCGGCAAATCACGAAAGAAGAGAAGTATCAAAACCTAAAACAGAAACCAAAGCTTTACCAGTCAATGTCAACATGGCTAGTCGTTGTGTTGTACTTAAGAACATGTTCGATCCTACAGAGTTAGTAATATATCCCCTTCTGCCGATTCATCGCTAACCAATTTCGCAGAGAGGACGGTGAGAACTGGGAAAAGGAACTCGAGGATGATGTCCGCGCAGAAGCGGAAGAAAAATATGGCCACGTTGTTCACATTGCTTTAGATCCAAACTCCCAAGGAGATATTTATCTCAAATTCGATCGAGTACAAGGAGGAGAGAATGCCATTAAGGGTCTGAATGGAAGATATTTCGGTGGGCGAATGATTAGCGCTACTCCTGTTGTGGATGCAGTCTACAGCAGTTTGTTCTCTCGCACAAAGGCTATGTGATATGCTAATAATGGCCTACACTCCACTTGTATTAGGGTAACATCTGGTAAGATACAAACCCATCTTTTACATACCTAAGACTAATGATGAGTAGATTTTTAATCACAGAAATCTCTATGCGATAGGCATACCTTCGAAAAACCTCGCAATACTTCGATTATTTGAAGCAGTAATCACCTCTATGTTTACAATGCATAATTCAAGTATCCAAGATGATCCGGACTTGAAACTCGCTTCAAGAACCTCAAGCAAACGTCCAAAAACATTGCTGATTTCTTTGTGCAGGAGCTTCTTCTCAAGCCTTACCCTCTGCCTATGATTCCACTGATTGCACATAGGAACACTCTTTACTGTACACAAATTCACTCATTTTCATTTCATTTTGGCATGCAAGCTTTTGGGTTTGATGGTAGCACACTTTTAGTTAGATGGAGTAATAAAATGATCACCATGACCTCCCATCGATATTCATTATGTGATGATTGTGGTGCTGTTGACCAACGCAACCTGACTGCAGACCAAATATATGTCAAGCTACAAACCACATTTTCGGTTAAGGCTCTGCAAGTGCTAGGACCTATTTCAGCATTACTCCCTTGATTGAGCTTTAAACCATTGTAGACATTATTTTTCAGCCAAGAAATCTGTGGTGTGTACGCCAGGTTCTTTTGAATGTTTCTTTTTGAAGCGATTTTCCTCATTTCACGCTTGAAACCTTTTTACCAGCTATGATAGTATCTAATTGACAATGTCCATTTAAGGTTCGACACTAAGCGAAGTCTTGATATTTATGACAATCGGTCGTGAGAGAGCTCTTATTAGATAAGCAGGAACGGCCAGTTCAGGAAACCACTGTGGTCTTACAAATGACGCCGGTTGCAACGATTGGAGTTCCAAGAAGGCAACACTTAGCGAAGACTAGGTATATGTGGGTTTGCAGGACTGCGTCAGTGCTACTTGGTAGTGAACGGTCAACTAAATCCATTTGCTCATGGGTTTAGCTCTCACAGTATTTGTTTGTAGGGAATAGAAGCCGTCGGTGCCTCTCTTTAATGCTCAACTCTGTTCTTGACCTAGCGGTAGAGACTTCTTCTCCGAGTTGTATCTTCCTTAGCGAGGTTCTAACTTCGTGGAGATGAGAAAAGCAATTGTGAGAGGAAGCACCAGTGTTGCGCGCGATTATTAGAAAGTTTTCAACATGTGCTTCACTGACTACTATTTAGTATGCAACTGCGTGTCTAAAACTTTGTCTAAGGAATGAGCCTCATATTCGGGCTGTCAGATGTAGAATGCACATTTTAGAAAACAAAATCAAGGACTAAAAGTATTGCCAGGGGTTTCGCTGAAAAGAATTCGAGCAGCAAAGATGCCAATATTAAGTAGATTACGAGCCTCTCTCTGAAAAGAGTAAACTTGTAGTCAGGACCTCCCATGGTCATCGTCAACTGTTCACCTCAAATCAGCTTAACGTTGCACAAGACACAATGCGTTTCACAATCTGCGAATGTTTGCCACTTTGCTTAGAGCTGCCATAGGACCATTCTTCAATCCTAGCCTTCACGATAGCAAGCGCCAACAGTTTAATGGGGTGTAATTCCCAAGTTTCGCTCCAAACTAGCTCCGGATGTGATAGCTCTGGAATTAACGATCGTTTGTTGCACAGCGAACCTCCAAAACGATACAGACAAGTAACAGCCGAAGCCAGCTCAAAAAAACAGCCATCCTCAAGTAAAATATCTCAGCACCTCTCTTATTACTTCACAGCTCATAATCAATATAAAGGAGGCATGTGGGGTTCAATCAATTCACCTCCACAACTCCGCCACAATTACCCCACAATCCCAACACGCCACACCAACCGAACACATCACCTCGACTTTGACAACAATGAGTACAAACCCTCGATGTCAAACAGAAAAAGATCGAGGATGTAAAAAAGCAAAACGGAGGCATGATTAAAAGCTTCGTTGCGCCAACGGGGAATCGAACCCCGGGCCCAAGCAAACTCGTGAAGATGTACATCTTGACATGGGAAGCTTGGATTTTACCACTAAACCATTGGCGCTAGTATTGTAGTAGTCAGTATCTCAAATTTGAGTATATATACACTTTTGTCTACCGCTGCTTTTGACGTATCTTCCGCAAATTTGTTTCCAATAATGGGCTATGAATGATTTTATCTAAGTAAGGCAAATTTTTCTTTGATACCAACAATGCTTTTCATTTTCTATTGGAAATATCACTAAGTCCTCATCACTTTATTGACGCGGTAGGCCATAGATACGATCGAGAGAGCTTATGTGAAACTATGCATATCACGTGTCACATATCAAATATCTTCTCAGGATTAAGAGACAGAAAGACCTCAATCATATTGAGGCAGGGAATTGCTACTAGGTTCGCAAATACTCAGACGCATAACTTCAAGAGCTTGCGCGAGACGCAAATTGAGTCCCCATTTGGAGAATCACGTGGAAGTCCTGCTCTTCAACCCTTTCTTGGGTCTGCGACCAAGCTGTTTGGTTACATGAATACACTGCGAGCACTTTTTGAAGTCATGATCTGTATTGGCAGGTACTTAGGGCTTTGGGAGACGAGAACCACGGCGTTGAGCCAGGAACTTTGATGACAAGTTTTAGAATTTGGCTACACAATGAAAACGAAATAGTTACTTTAACGGTAGCAAATACCGGCGATATTGATCTTTCCAGAGATGAGTACATAATTATAGCTTATCAGTTTCTCTTCACACTAAACTTCCAGATAAAAGTCTCTACTTGCAAACAGCGACATTCTCAGATCTTCAAATCCAGTAAACAACTAACTTGTAAAACCACATCGCATTGCCAGATGTTCGGTAACTTCTCAACTCCCCTTACGTCGTTGAACCCACCGAGAATCGGCGTTCGTAACAATTGTTGTGTTGGTATCGATACATACACCACTGCTCGATGTCCTCAATTTGATCACATCTACCAACGATCTTACACGATGAGAGGTACTTACAAGCTGTGAATAAAGAGTCTTTCCCTATTTATTTGTTGTTTATGAACAATGTGCTTACTTTAGCCTCTGGGATACATGTGAAAAGTCACCGAGTCAATAGAGTTGACATTATCCAGCTGTTAGTCGTTGGCATCGTGGAAATTGACGAGTTTGTGGATTATGATTAAGCCAAATGACAGACTTTGTGAGTTACTTCAAAGTACTTTCTCTGCATGTTCTTTACCCACGCATCATTCCGAAAGTCACATTTCCAATCTCATCACTTCATCACTCCAACACCCATCACTATACCCCAATAATCTACATCATGCCCGCCCTAACCGAGACCAACAACGACAACGTCATTTTCGAGACCGGCAAAAGCGAGACCGGCAAAATCGAGACCGAGCGACTAGCTCTCTAGCACGAGATCGTTAAAAACCACTTCAAAAACCACTTCAAAAACCTAGTCAAAGCCCCCATCGACCTCTCCAAGCCTGGACTCAAGATTCTCGATCAAGCTACTGCAGACGGTAAGTTCCCTATCCTCATTTCCCACAACCACTCAAAACAAACCAACATTTAACAACCCCCAGGTATCTGGCTCAAAGACGTCGCCGCCTCTTCTCCAGCCCAACACGAATACATCGGAACCGACATCGTAGGATCCTACTACGCCTCTCCTTCTCCCACCCCCGCACTTCACCTTCTTCTCGCAATCCATGACTTCCGACTGGCCCTCCGACCTCACCTCCACCTTCAATCTAGTACATTCACGCTTTGCTCTTCCAGATGCAGGAACACACTCTCCACGTTCCGTGGTCTCTCGACTCGCCGCGCTCGTAAAACCAGGTGGATATATTCAGCAATCCGAAATGGTGTTTACCCCCTGGCCGTCCAACGGTCCGGCGATGAAACAATTCCAACAAGCATATATCAATCTATTTACCATAGTTATTGGAGGACAAGAACTCAAGCACTTGTATAATATTGAGAAATGGTATCACGAGATGGGACTAGAAGATGTGCAGTATGAAATCTCTACGATTCCCATTGGAGCAAAAGCGGAGAGTGAGAGGATTAGGGTTATAAGTATTGAGATTTTTGGGTTGACTTGTTAGGGATTGGTGGATACTACGAAGGGGGAGTCTTTTTGTATATTCTATGGATGACAGTGGGAGATGACTTGCTTATGATTCCTATCTAGTATTGCCATCTATACCTATCTCGCCGGAAAGACTTGCCACATTGCCCCAGCGACTTCGCAAGGAATTGACAGAAATTGGTGGGACTTGGCAACCATTTGCCATCTGGGCTCGTAAAAGGGTATAGAACGATGCTCTTGCGCGAAGTCACAATTAGTAGAGTTGGAAGACAATTTGAACATTAGGGAGCAAAGACAATTTGAGAAACAAAACTTTTGATTCTTGGATTTGAGTGACGATCATGATGGTACATTTTATATATAACTCCTATTTTCTTTGACGTCGAGTCCATGCTAGATCCATCCATCATTAGAGCATGGGACACGCAATAATTTTACAATGCTTTAAATCCACTCATACAATTCTCTAATTTGACTTTTCCTCGCTAGTCTCTTCTACTGATCTCATCATTTCATTGTTCTCCTCAGCCGCCCTCTTCATCTCCTCATACCCTTCGTAAACACCAACCTCCTTTGGCTCCTCTCTAAATTCCAACGTCTTGACTGGTTCATTCGCCTCCTTCTCCGTAATCCTCTGCCTCCATGCCCGACCACTTTGTGCCAAGTACTTCAAATGCGCAATAAATTTACTATTTCTTTCCTCTGCCCATTTGGTGTCGGGCTCATCTGATCTTCTCAAAGCTGTCTTTCTTCTTAATTGGGTTGCTTTATAAAGATTCATAGCCCTTTCATGATCGGGAATTTCAGACAATGCGTATTCAACGACCCATTTATCATCTTTCGTCAGCTTTTCCGGTCGTACTACGTAGCTGTCATTGACCTTGTTGCGAATGGCAAGATGCATTGCTAAAATCTCTTTCTCGGGTTCTTCCTCTGGAAGAATTGACTCGACATCTGACGTTAATGTCTTGTCGTTGGTGTTATCTGTTTCATTTGAAGTGAAAGACTCATCCGTTGAGCTTTCTTGAGACTCTGATGACTCATGATTTGATTCATCGAAATCCGAAGTTTCATCGGCCGAGTCAATTAGTAGATCCTCATTTTCAACAAGTTCCGGCTCGCGAGCTTCAGATGCTTCGAAGTTGCTGTTTTGAGTCTCCGAGGTTTCTTCAGCTGGGTCGACGAGAAGACCTTCTTGAATGACTGTTTCCTCAATGGCAATTTCCCTAAGGTCGCTAGGTTTTGCTTCTCCACTTAAGTCTTCGAGTTCCTTTCCGGCGTCTCTCTCTTCAGTTTCCTCTTCTTCCTCTTCCTCCCCGTCGTCATCCTCTTCTTCTTCTTCATCCTCATCCTCTTCCTCTTCCTCTTCCTCTCCTTCTTCCTCATCATCCTCATCATCCTCCTCATCGTTCTCTTCATCGGCATCCTCATCCGCCTCTGCAGTAGTCTTTTCCATATCCTCATCGTGCTCTGTTTCCTCAATTTCTTCTATAATATCATCTGTCTCCTCATCGGCATCGACATTATCTTCTTTCCACAATTTATTTTCGCTCTCTCTCGCAGCATCAGTTTCACCTTGTTCATTATAAGATGAGGTTGAAAGGAACTCTTCCACACGTTGTTCCACCTCATCCAATGTCAAACCAGTGACATCATGATGCTCAACCAAGCTCTCAGCGATTTCCTTTGCACTCTTGATCTCAAATTCATCATTTTCCATACTTTCTTCAATCTTAGCGCGGAGATCTTCCCATTCAGCATTCTTTTTCTCTTCCAACTGCTCTTCCTCTCCCTTCTCACCGTGTAGGCCAAGAACGCGAGCTTCGAATGCTTCAATCTCTGCTTTGTTTGTATCTTGTATCTTTTGTATCTCTTCCTCTTCCATAGGCTCAGCAAAAATGTACATAAATGGCGTCTCGACATTACCACGAGTTTCGAAATGTAAACGTAATGATTTTCCTGGAAATCTGGCAGTTGCGCGATCTAAGGCTTTGTTGAGCAAATCAACGCTAAGTTTGAATTCCCTATCTCCAGTGGTGGTATCCGTCGTTCCGTGAATAGTATTGTCTAATTCTGGTAAACTGATATATTGGAAACCAAAAATTCGCTCAATGTTGTGATATGCAACAAAAATACCGTCCATACGACCCATTCTGACTTGTAGAGAGTACTTTAAGAATGCAGCTCTGATCATATCAAAGTACTCTCGTTCAAAAGAATTATATTCGCCATGAAGGCTAAAGATCTCGTAGCCACTTCCTTCTGCGTAGTTTTCAATATCCATGCGAATAGAGATTACAGCTCGAGTCTTTAGATCAAACATGCCACTTCCTGGAAGGCGGGGATCGTGGGCGTCGAGTTGGGATCGCATAAGGAAATCGCCCATAGTAGTATAATGGAAGGATTCAACTTCGTTACGTTGATCTTCTGTAATTGAATTCGAGTTCTCTTTTCGATACTGTTCAAACTCTTCTTTCGGCAAAGTGAGAAGCTTCTCCATTGATTTTCCAAGCATACTCAATATATTGGCTGTATCAAACTGCTTATCCGCATCAATAGCATAAACTCCATCCCTCTCCCTTAAAAATACTGCCGATGGACCTCGCTGGAGAGCAGTGAAGGAATTGAATTCAACAGGGAAATTTTGGGATAGCATGCTTGTATTGATCGGCCTCCACTGTGATAGCAAGAAATGGAAATGGGCAAGAGATGCCGACATACTTGAAGTTGAACCTGTATACTTCCTCTTTTCATGTTTGGCAGTCTCAATCAATGCTTCATCCCTCGAAGAAGTGACATATTGTTTCAGAGCGGTGAAGTCGAATTCACTGACAGGCATAATCTTCTGTAAGTAAGGGTCGAAGTTGAACACTCGTGAACGAGGATCCTGGAGATGATATACTCCAGGGTTAAAAAGGGCCCTTTCAAGTCCATATGATAGTCCAGGGACTGGAGGTTGTTTCTTCTGTACTGGTACTAGCTGAAGAGAATCTGCGTCTACCGACTTTACTTCAAATGCAGTTGTACCGGGAGACTTTCTCATTGGACCTGTCTTGATTGATTTACCCTTTGCAGGCGCAGCCTTTTCGCGACTTGGTTTCTGCTCCTTGGCAGATTTAGACTTTCTATCCACAATCCTCCTAACCGGAGCTTGAGGAATAGATTCAAACGAAGCCAGCATTCCAGCTAGATTAGTTGATGAGCTCACAGCTTCAGAAATCATATCCTCCTTTTTTGGCCTTGGCCTATTGACAAGAGATGCACGCAATTCTTTCATAACTTGAGTCCGGTCTGTGGTAGTTAAGCCTCCTTTCTGAATAAGATCGACGAGATCCTTTCTTGCGGCGGCTTCTCCCTTTTCAGCTACCATAGTTTCGTAGATGGAATGTAGCTGCCAAGGGGCTATCTTCAGATTCTTCGTGTCATCATGGGCAGCACTATTGGTTTCAATTTTTCGGATCAAGCTCTTCGAGCTGGTCGAATTGACATAATTGATAAGTTTTTGCTTGACCTTTTTGATTCGATCCTTCGACTCAATTTCTTCTTCGTTTATCTTTTTGGGTGTTACATTACCACTTGCAGTCTTTGATTTGGGCGTGCCCTTCTTCGCATTCTTCTTCGTCTTCGATTTTGATTTTGAGCCAGAGTCTTTGATGTTCGTTTGATTCCCATCTTTGGAATTTATATCCCCTTGGCCCAAGGTAGCCTGCTGCTGTTTGCCCTTCTCTTGCTCATTGACCTGCTTCGCCGGTTTCTTCTTTTTCGACTTCGCGACTCTTTTTGCTTTCGACGCTTCCATTAAACTTTGCAGAGCAGTTGAACCTGCTGTTTGAGTATCACCACTATCTTTCGGAGCATTATCGACCTTCTTTGTGTCAGCATTTGTATTTTTCTTCTTGTAATTAAGTCGTGTTGTCGAAAAGGTGGCGGCATTTCGAGGTGCCCGCGGCGCGCCCCGTATAGCATTTGAGTATAGAGGAAGAATGTCTGAAGCTCCAAGAAGTTTCGAGAGGCATGAGGTACAGACGTATGGTTGCTGCAGCTTAGGAGTCCGCCGACTTAGAGAGACAAACATGAGAATGATTTAGAGAATAAACCTCTTTTGTTCATACAATTAACTGGACTTGTTCCTTATCGCCTATGATCTCGATTTTTTTTTCTCGATTGTCTCCCACCTCTATCTTAGCGTACTTTTACGGACAGGGCGTGCAGGGGCACCAATACCCTTACTCCACAGGAAAAATGATCCCCATTCTGAAATTAATTCACCGAAGCTCAATTAGAGATCAAGTTTTTTTCACAAAGATACTGAGAGAGGTCAAGCTTTGGAGGAGCTGGGGAGAAATTGGGGCACTTTTCCATTATGATTAGATCACATACATGTATTGCATATAGCACAGTATATTTTGATAGAGATCAACACCACTAGAGCAACCAAAAGTGATCAAAGTACATTTCCATTATCATTGACCCATAATACAAATCAATCAATCATGTGGAGTCTCATGCCACAATATCCGCACATTTATCTTAAACACCGTCTCAGCGCCAATCGTAACAGAATCAAGCAAATGGGTATATGCGTAGAGAGCATCCGGTTTTCTCAAGCCAAACGCCCACCAATTCCAGCCATGCAACACCGTTAATGAAACCTTCCACCGTGCTCTTTATAGCATGCACCTATACCTTTCCCATAACACCGTATCCATCCAAAAGAAAGCAAGATTCGAGGCAATTAATGTCCTGGTAAAGCTTCGTGTGCTACAGCACAAGCTTCTTCAAAGGTCGCCTGAGCCTCATTTCTCTTTCCAGAGATGTCATAGAATTGGGCTAATAACCCCTCGGCAACAGAAACCCACAACTTGTTCTTGCTATGATTAGCTTGCTTTAGTGCAGCTAAGGCACTCTTTTCTGCTTGATCCCCTAGACAGTTATTGAAGAATTTACTGCACATGATGTTAAGGACAAGACATAAGAATTGCGTGTTGTGCGAAGCCTTTGCCTTAGCTAAAGCCGCAGACAAGTGATTTTTAGTCTCGTGAATCATGGCGGAATTTCCGGTCTTGACAGTTGCCCTAAGTATTGAAAATGCTGTCTGGATATCTTTGGTAGGATGATTGACGCAATATGGCTCGAGTTTCGAAATAAGGGTAACATTCTCGATGGGATCTTGCCAAATTTCATCTTGTAGAATCGAGAGGACATTAAGAGCGGCAAGAATTGCAACATCACGCTCAACCTGATCTTCGGAGGACAAATCGTACAATTGAAATGTCTCATGCTGGAAGACTTTCAAAGCAGCCTTCAAATCTCCAGTTCCCTGAAAATAGACCCCCTCGAGATAAAAAGTAAGAGTTCCTAGTCGCCCTGACAAAGGAATTTCAAACCTTTCTGCAGCAGCTGTTATACAAGCCAAAGACTCTTTTACTTGTGACCAATTACCTACAGCAGCGCAACAGAATGCCATGTATATGTGCAAATAACATAGAATGTGGCCACGCCACTGTTGTTTGGCGACGATCTCGGACAATAGACCAGGGGAGACTCTGGATGCTCGAAATTCATCTCCTGCAATAAATTTTAGCATTGATGTATAGAAGAGAAAAATGCCGATTACCTATAATTCTGCCTAGACCTTCTTTGAGAAATCTTACGGCTTTTTGATCGAGGGGATTTTTGTGCATTAAAACTATTCCTGATAGTAGATAACTGTAATCATGTTAGAAAGTCTCAGAGCGACTCTAAAAGCGTGTGATACGAACGTTAAGGCATATGCATCTCTCTTATTCAAAAATGACATGACGATCTGGCCTCGTCCATCTTCCCTTGTACTCAAAACATTTCGGGTATCTTGACTAATGAGATTTTTGACTTTGTGAACGCCGTCTATAGGTATAGTCAGGGTGTCATTTTCGATGCTCCATGCCGTGTTTTTTAATAAATCATCCATAACCATCTGCATTGCCCTCAAAGTACTCAGCATCTGAGCTGGATCTCCACGAAGTATACTACAAATAACATCAAGGATATGAGTAAGACCAATAAGCTGAGGTATGCTGCTTCTGTTATCAAGCTGATAGGTTCGTGCAGCAGCAATAGCTCGTTGAACATGCTCAATTCCATCTACTCCGGCGGACTTCAAGTGGGCAATAGCTTCCATAAGAGATGCAACAATGTAAACAGAACGATCTCCCTGTTGGTTTGCAAGGGTTGCAATGCCCCGAATGTTTTGTATGGCTGCATGATTATCTGTTGGGGTCCTTAATTGCAAAGCATGTGAAGCTCTGAGAAATCGGAATACATAGACCCAAGAATTGTGTTGATAGCTAATAATGGTCAGCGAATATAGAAAATATACTCGAAACATTTACATACGCCTGCGCATCGGAGATATGGCTGTCAAGTGTTTTCATGGCTGCTTTTGGATTCTTCTCGAACATCAACCGAGCGAATAAGAACTGCATTACATATTTGAGGTCGTAGTAGTGATTCTAACCTCATATTAGAAACTTTAGCCATGAAAAGAAAAGTGTGTCATACTCTTTCGCAAAGTATTATGCCTTGACTAAGCATGGTCTCTGCCTCTGCATAGTTGTTCGTCTCTTCGTATATAATCCCGGCAATCCGCAGTCGAACTTTAGCCTCCAATCTTGCAGGAAGCTTCAATTGCTTCAAAGCAATAGTCAAACATTCCAATCCCATAGTAATCAGTTTGTGATATGCGTGAACGTTTTCTTCCGTCACGGCGATCGCAACTGCTGGTGCAAGTTCATGCGCTGCGCCGAAATACTCCTCTGCCAGCGAGATCAAAAGTAGAGGATAATCAAGTTGCGTCGGGGGTTTCGTGTGGGCTACTTGAGGATTTGTTTGCTCCATTGGCATGTTTGACTGAGGTAGTATGCGATGTTGTGGGGCGCGTTGATTGAGAGGATATTGTTGCTGAATGGGTTGTGGGATTTGAACCTGAACCTGAACTTGAGGTTGAGGTTGAGGTTGAGGTTGAGGTTGAGGTTGATAATACTGCGACGCGGTGGATGGAGCCGTATGAAAATTGTCGGGCGCATATCCAGTCGCGGGCATATTGTATGGAAGTTGAACATTTGGATTCCAATACGATCTTTGATCCTGCTGCATAGCTCCTCCCATCTGGTATTGTTGCACGCTTGCACCGTTCTGCATCATCATACCGTTCCTATCATATTGAGGCGAATTGTCCTGCGGTGGGTATGCGTTTGGATCATACCCGGGCCAAATATTGGGCATGCCATGATTTCGAGACATAACTCGCCCCTCTTTTGAATAACCCTCAGTCACAATATATCCGCGCGGTGGTGAAATATAAGAGATAAGATAAATATAAATGAATGTTCACGAGCATTTCCAGAACATTGAAAGGATGAATGACATAAGAACACTCTGCAAGGATGCTAACTAGATGATCAGAGTCAACCAATGAGAATTGATGGGTTTCACCGAGATCCTTCCCGATAATCTCCATGAGTTTTCAGCACAATTTTGCAAGTGGGTGTTGTGGGTGTTAAGCAAAAGGAGGTCTGTACATCTGCTGGCGTGTGTGCTTCACTACTTATAATCTGTTCAATCTCCTTCTTTTGTTTCTTGTACCAATTTCAATTTGTTTCCTTTTCAATCGATGTGTGTATATCTAGTACAATCTATCAATCTATCAATCTGTCTTTCGGCATCACAAAAAGCGACCATTTCACGCCCCGTTACAGTTCTAGAAGCTTTTTAATAAAAGTCATTCATAAACTAATTAGGATGGAGTGGCTTGGACATGCGAAGATTGGGTTTACCCATCCTCCAAACCCCATAAACCTCAAAAGTAAAGACGGTTCTACAACAGATCTTCTCAAAATATGTGAAGAGTCAACGCCGCCATGTCGTCTCAACCCCCTTTTATTCAATGGTAATGGAATTCCTTTTTGCAATGAATGGTTTGGACGGAAAGTGACTAACTCCATTAGGTCACATGCAAACGTTCTGGACCGTTGTAAAGAACGATGGACCTCCCATTTACTATAAACGAAAGTTGTTTGAGAATGAGGATCCAGCTTTTGAAGGCTCTTTTGCTGTTGATTTCGTAGTTCATGAGCCATATAGCGAGGTTGATGATACTTTGCCTATTCGTACTACATACTATACGGATGAAGAGTTCTCAGGAATTGCGTCTTTAGATAGCCGACCAATGCTCGTGACTTTACATGGACTTTCCGGTGGTTCTTACGAGATCTATCTTAAGCATGTATTGGAGCCTTTGGTTGGAGCCGATCATGCTTCAAAATGGGAGGCATGTGTTATCAATAGTCGTGGATGTGCCAAACATAAAATCACGAGCAGTGTACTGTACAATGCAAGAGCTACATGGGATACTCGTCAGACGATTGCTTGGCTGAGAAAGACCTTTCCCAACAGACCTTTGTTCGGTATCGGTTTCTCTCTAGGAGCCAACATTCTTACCAATGTATGTTTCTCAATTGTTTCCATTCTACTTCATCTTCCATAGTTTTACATATTCTCCCCCCCCCCTCTGCCGTTTGCCTCTTCGATTTTGCCCTGGTTTCTACGTATCCTCTGATTTATACCTTGACGTTATTAACACATCCTAGTATATCGCCGAAGAAGGAGATGCATGCGTCCTCAAAGCCGCCGTCGTCTGTTCCAACCCCTGGAACTTAGATGCCGGATCACTCGCTCTCCAAAGAACCTGGCTTGGAAGAGAAGTTTACTCCAAGACCATGGGTAGCAATATGAAAAGACTCGTTGAACTCCATCATGACCAGATCATCAAAAATCCCAAGATTGATTTCGACAAAATCAGGAACATTACCTATCTGCACGAATTCGATCGACAAATCCAAGGTCCTGCTTGGGGTTACCCTACGGAGGGTGCATACTACAGAGACGCTTCATCAACAGATTCGCTACTGGCTGTGAAAATTCCTTTCTTTGCTATAAATGCTGAGGATGACCCTGTAAGTATCACTCACTCCTCTTGGTCCTCAATACCTACTAACATATCTACAGATCGCTACCGGTGAATGCTTACCACGTGAAGAAATCAAGAAGAATCCATACACAGTGCTGTGTACCACATCTCTAGGTGGCCACTTATCATGGTTTGAAATCGGCGGTCACAGGTGGCATGCTCGCCCAGTAAGTTGAAGCTTTTTCGATTCATATAACTACCACTAATCAAATGCAGTGTGTCAACTTCCTAAACAAAATGGCTTTTGAGGTACAGCTTGACACCATTGTTCCTCCCGACGCACACGATTCCGCTGATCTGAGTCCACCTCGCCCTAAATTTCAACCAATGGTTCGAAAATGGACTTGAGGTGCCGCTATCACAAGCAACCCGAATTAAAGATATTGGAGTAGAGCGAGGCAGGTTTTATAGACTTTATTTAGACATCGTAGCAATTCTCAAACACAGTAATAATCTAATGTCAATACACCGCTGGTATACCTCAAATGCCATTTTTAATCCTCGTCCGACCCAAGTTGCATTCGCCATAACGCCCGAATATAATTATGCCTGCCTGCCTGTCTTTCCCACAATGATAATCTTCAATTGATAATCCGTAATTCGACCTTTCAAGCAAACGAAACGGTCTTCTTTTTAGGCTTCAAAGGTTTCGTTCCAGCCAATGCTTCTCCCCTCACATTATCACCCTCATCGTCTCCTCCTCTATTTCTCTTTTTCCTCAAACCCTGCTTCATTTCACTTAATTTTTCCTTTTGTAGCTGCTGCTTTCTCTCATGCTCTGCCTTTCTCGCCTCTCGAATCTCTTCCATCTGTCGGGCTCTCATCATCTTACTCTCGATTTGGCCATCCTTGTCTGCGTTTACCATTGCGAGGATCGTCATCATGGATTCCTATTTGCGCAAGTGATTAGTCCAAGTTCCTCATCTAAACAACTGATCAACCCAATCTCTCAACTCCAATATCAAATTTCCCTTCTCATCCCACACACTCCAAGACAAAAAAAATCAAAGAGAAAAAACCCACCCTATCATCCACAAAAACCTTCCCCTTCTTCTTTCCCTTCGGCTTCTCTACTCCCACTGGTGTAATCATATTCAGCGCCGGGATACCCAATTCCTTCTCCGTATAAACTCTCCTCTTCTTTTTCAACGTCGCCAATTTACTTCCTTGCTTCTGTTGTTTTGGCGGGGCTCCCTTAGACTGTGTAGCCTTTTTGCCTTTCGATTTCGAGACTCCGTCGCTTTGAGCTCGAGAAACGGTTTTGCTGTTGCGGATTCCAGAGCCGTTTGCAGCATGCTTGGATGCATTTTTGTTTTTTACGGTACTGGTGCGGGAAGGCGCCATTGTGATGGTAGTTGGATTGAATGGTGTTGTGAAGAGGAATGTTTGGTGATAGGATTTGATATGCGATAAAAGATTTACTGATATGCGATGGTTTGATGGAAATTTACATTTTTTTGCCAAGAGAAGCGGCGAGCTAGCGGACGGGGTGGAGCAATTAATGGCCCCCCGCGAAACTTTAGAGGCACCCTTCGAGCCTACTAGACAATTATTTTGATGAATTGATGTTCAGAAGCCGTTTACTTTAGGAGTCTGGAGGTAAATCAGAAATGCAGGCACCCAGTATACGAAATACAAATATATATATATATGTTTTTTCTTCTAATGCTAGATTCGGATTTCTATAAATGGCTTGGTATATTTTTTAAACCCTCCTAGTTAACTTAGATTCTTCTAGCCATTCTTACAGCCATCCAATATCTGAGTTCAACATGTCCATTCTTGACAAGCCAAAATCCCACACTAAATATCTCTTTTGATATCATTACATTCTCCCCTCAAGTGCTCAAAGTACCCTTTGTACTTGGAACCTCACCCTCTCTGCCCGCTACTATCGAAGTAGCCTGTCTAACGGCCACAGCCAATGCCTTGAACGCACTCTCCGCTCTGTGGTGATCGTTATCACCCCTCAAACAATCCACATGTAATGTGATTCTTGCGCCCTGTGCAAAACTCTGCAGACAATGTGGGATCATTTCACAACTCAAATCTCCAATCTTCTCTCTCTTGAGTCCCAAATCTATCACACTGAATGGACGATTCGAAATATCGACCACGGCTCGCGAAAGTGCTTCATCGAGGGGACAGTATGCGGATCCAAAACGTGCGATGCCTACAGGGGTACCGAGGGCTTTTGCAAATGATGTGCCGAGTGCGATACAGACATCTTCAGCGGTATGGTGGTCATCGACTAAAATTTAAATTAGCATTTGCACAGCCAAAGACACATGGCGCAGTAGAACGAATGAGAAGACAAAAAAACATACTGTGTAAATCTCCTTTGCAGTTGATCGCTAAACTCCAACCAGCATGCTTTGCCAAAGCATGCAACATATGATCCAAAAATCCAATTCCAGTATGGATAGCAATGTGTTGTGATTTTGATACCTGGGAAGCATGTCCCTCTTCACCACTCAGCAATTTCTTATCGGTATCCGCTGGGAACTCTCCTCCATCGAGGTTGATTGCCAGTTGAATACTAGTCTCATTTGTATCGCGCGCAAGCGCCGTTGATCTAACTGGAGCCATTGTTGTGATTGAGATATTGAGTAAAATTTGTGATGAAGGGGCTATGTATTATATCACACTTCAACTACAAACTGATACTGACTCCAAAAAATTATATCGGTCGGACTATTGATCGGAATGAGCCGAGGCGGGACCATGAAATAATGACGTTCCAATCAAAGCCCACGGGATTTGAAATCCTATGATCATTCTGATTCAACCTCGTTTTGCAGGAAGATAAATGCAAACATAAGGTTCAAAATGCACCAAACTGGTGGATTAAGAAACGAAGAAGCAAATGCTGCCGCTTGGGAAGCTGGAAAGGGTGCTGCAGTTGGCGGTGCAAAGGTAATTGACTCTTCATGCGTTTTTGGTGACCAGCTTTTCAGGATGTTTGTTGATTGTGATGCTGTAGTGGGGCTTGTTTGCAGCTGCATTGGGAGGTGCTGGATATGCTCTTTCTCCGATATACAAAGGATTGACGATTCAATTCAAAGTGTGAGTCAGATTGCAGTATGTTGGGGAATAATTAACTAATAATCGTGTGGATAGATTTATCCAGATGGGCTTTATGGTTATGGGAGGTTCTCTTGAAGCGGATCGTCGCATCAGAGAATATGAAGCAAAAGTACGAATGGAGAAACGTATGATCAGGGATCGAGCAGTGTGGAATCAGTTTGAAGAAGAATACGAGCAATCAGCTTCAAAGCAAGATAAATCAGGGTAAAATTGTACTCATAAGGAGTTTCCAGGGGTCTTGTACATAACCAATATCATATACGCCAGCTGTATCACAAAGCTCCAAACTCCCCAGTAATGCTTTTTCTCATATTTCCCATTATTTAGCAACGAATTGTCTTGAATCCATATTCAACTTGCAAAGCCTTGCGATACAACCACTCAATTGAAGTAGCGTCTGAACTCCTTCCAGAATCTTCATATGCGTGAATCCAATTTCCTTGATGAACTCTAATTTCGAATGCTCACTCAAAGTATTGACCGTCTTCGTAACCCTGAACATAGTGCTGATGATATCGTGACTCGAGTATCCCAAGCCCCACAACTCGTTCAACGTCTCCAATGCAGAATCAATCTTGCCCTCGTAGCATGCCTTTATCATAGCTTGTACTTTGATGGGGTGAGGTGAATCCACAACCTTGAAGACGTTATCTCCGTTGACGAGTCCAAAGCCAGCAAAAGTCGACTGCAAATTATTGATAGCCTGGCGCATATCTCCCTCGGCGCTGAAAACCAATGCAGCCAATCCATCATCACTATATTCCACCTTTTCTGTCTCGATGATTTGTAACAATCGTTTGACCACTTGCTGATCTGTCAGTCTTGCATATCGTAAAATTGCGCATCTGGATTGTAAAGGCTCGATAATCTTATTCGATTGATTGCATGCAAAAGCAAATCGTGTAGTCGAACTGTATATCTCCATTGTACGACGTAAGGCTTGTTGAGCTCCAGATGTCATACTATCTGCTTCATCGAGAATAACGAGTTTATGTCGACCAGCTGGGAGTGTGACTTTCTTTTGCGCAAATCCCTTGATGCGGTTGCGCACAACATCGATACCTAGTTGTCTATGTATTAATACAACTGGCCTATGAATCCACTGAAGACGACATACCTCTTTCGTCACTGGCGTTCAATTCTAATACTGCTTCCTTGTATGAGTCTCCTAACAGTTGCCTTGCCAGACACAGCACACTCGTCGTCTTTCCAATACCTGGCATACCAGAAATGATGACATGAGGCATATTTCCGTCTTTCGCTATAATCTTTAGTCGTTCTATTGTCTCCGTATTTCCTACTACATCATCGAGGAACACCGGCCGATATTTCTCAACCCTGATTGCTTCTAATCAGCCTACTGTTCTTGCAGGAGAATCTAAACAACATACCAGGGCAATTCATAATTTGTAACTCCATTAGTGTTGGCTTTCAGAGCTTTCTTTGCAGCACTAGTAGAGGACTCTCCAACTTCTGGGGCTTTGCTGGTCGTCATGTTGAGATTTTTGCTAAATGTTGAGTGAGGTTGACGCGTCGAAACTGGAGAGACGCGATTTTCAATTTACACGACCGTGAATATCCATGCCACGTGATCAATTCATTACCACAACCACAACTTTTGAAGGAACGCGATTCTTAATACAAAAAATGTAGACAATCACGAGCTTGACTAAACAGATTACATGAGACCATGCAATAGAAATGTTGAGATCATGGATTATAATCGTGTCCAATCTGTTAAGCAGCATTAACCTTAACCTCATCCTTCAGGTGAGCCACTCATCACGTCCATGCTATCATCTTTTTCTTTTTCGGCCGTCTTTCACAATGAGATTTGCGCCTTCTTCTTGAATTCAAACTTAAAAGTTCGAATTCGTAGAACCATGCAATGTCCATAGTTGGAAGGTCATGCTGATATAGCACAAGCACATCCACCATAATCACTTCGAATTCTAAGTCCAACTACCTAGGTAGTGTTGCTATAGATATTCGGTAAGTGACCGGACGACCTTTGTGATCGGAGAACAATTGAACTCACACTTCTGGAGACTTTTCACCATGTGAAATTCATCTGTTCCATACATCATACTCTCAAGTTCTCTTCAGATAAGCATCTAGACTTCACCTGATCGCCATCCAATCACACAAGAATCTTTCTCTCCCAAAATGTTTTGTTGCACGTCTGGTGTAAATTCTAACTTTTGCAATTCTAACATGTTTATGAATTTGAAAACGGAGTTGTAATCAAGATGCCCTCTTTATAACGAATTCAAAATTCGGGGAATTGGAAAGGGAAAAGAGGTAGCTGCAAAACTTTGATTTTTGTTTGATTTGATGCTTTTTTGTTTACATATGGCTCGTCTGATCTTGCATCTCGGTATATCAAGGAGCGAGGTGGAAGGGTGAATTGATCAAAGTAAAAGCGAAGTGTTGCTCAATGGTGCTATGTTGGGCGGGCACTCAGACAGCAAATTAGTGCAGACACCATATCAGAAAACAGCCCCTCGGTGGTTACAGAGAGGTTCAAAAACGAATAGCTCCAAGGAAACAAACAATTTTTTTGTTGCTATTATTGCCCAATATCTATTTCCTTTGCTCATAGTAGCCATTGTAGCGAAACTCTATTTCAACTATATCCTGACGGCCTCCAGAGTCTTCACAGCCTTCCAATAGAAGTCTTTTTCCATGCCCACTTCACTGAATTCTCGATTAGGATACCTCTTTTCTACCATCTCACGAAAGTCCCCCCCGTTCGCTTGTGCGCCTGTCCAAAAATCTCTCATGATCATTCCCCCGCAAGCAAAACAACACGCATCTCTATATGCATCATCCATTTCTGGGGCTAGTTCTTTCTTGGCAACTTCCCATATTGTTTTCCACCATGAGCATGCTGGGCCAAGTTTGTTGCCGCGAGGTTTATGGGCAAAGACTTCCCAACGAGTCATAGCAACACGTTCGGAGGGGGGAGCAAGGGCGGAGTTGCTGATCAAAAATGGCGCGGACATTAATCATAAATGTCTCTTGCAAAATTTACCGCACAACAATTTTTTGGAGGCATCGACTCCTGATTCAGTTACGCCACTTCGTTGGGCGATAATTATGAGAAGCCGCAGCTTGTCAGAACTCTATTGGCACTTGGTGCAAAGTTTGTACGTGAAACTTTTTTTTATGCTGTCTATAGCGAAAATGGGCGAAGACATAAAGAGAGTAGAAGGTAATTTATTGCTAGAAACGCCTTGCATAAATCTAGAGATCTTGGAGATATTCTTTGCTAGAGCTAGGGTTCCAGGAATATCATCAGATTTCTCGCAGACGCCTTTGGGTTTTTTGATCTGCGAGTATGACGGGCCCCAACGAAGATTACGTTGAGGATTTTAATGCTGGGAGAAGATTAGAAAGGCCCTCTCGCTTTGTTTACAATTGCAGCCTGGAAGTGAGGATGCTGCATTGTATGAGGCTGCGAGATTTGGCCATGTTGATATTGTTCCATATTTTCTTAGGGAACTTGAAAGTAATGTTCGGAGTCAAAATAAAGGGCTTACTTATTTTCATACTGCTGTTTTGTATGGACATATTGAGATGGTTGAATTTTTACTCTCTGAGGGAGCAGAAGCACATATCCGAACGGATGAACGGCGATTGACTTGTTATCATTTATTGATGATGAGACCAGGAGACGAAGAAAATTTACGTCGAATACTAGAATTACTGTCTAGTTGCAAGCCGGCGATTGAAGTCGATGCCAAAGAAACGACAAGTTCTCTCACAGCACTCCACATGGCAGTCAGGAATAGAAATCTTTACGGTGTGAAATAGCTCTTGAAAATGGGTGCAGACAAGAAGATTCCAGTGACTGATCAGCTAGAACTTCTATCTACTGGCGTCAGAGGATATCTTGGCCAAGTGAAAGATGGCCCTCGACTATTCACAGACCAACTTACAACTCTGGGAGAAGCGGTTGCTCAATATATCCGAGATGGCTACTACAAACCTCAATACAATTTTGCTCTTCTCGATGCGTTCCTTGCGAAAGACGACGGATTACTCTCGTTGCAAGAAATACTAGTTGACAGGGGCTCCAGTATCAGTCTTCTTCGTCTTTTATCCATTATCCCTTTCCCTACTCCAGATCGAAGTGTTTACGTGTGGAGTAAATCTATCACAGACGATAGCCACGATGAAGACACCCCCATAATTTCTAATCTCGAATGCCCATCACTCCTACAAAAAGTATTAAATCGCACTCCAGTACCTCTTACCAACACTCATGATCTGCACGGTGAAACACCTCTTCATTACGCTTGTGCTGCATGCGAAATCCACGCTATAGAGGCCCTCCTATCTGCAGGTGCGGATCCTCATGCTCAAAACAATTTTGGTCTTCGTCCTATTGACGTTTTATGCTGGACTAGAATTTACTGCGGAGGCCAAAGTTTTCGGGTTAGATTTAAAACTGGGCAACAGGAGTATCCAAAATATAGGCAAAGGAAATGAAAGAAAATCAAACGAAAGAATCGGCTGTTCACAAGGGATATACATTAGGAATGAAGAGGGCATTTGACGTCTTTGAAAATAGGGGATGTGTTGTAGATGCGAGGCTAAAGAGCTTAGCTCCAGTGTGGGGAGTTCTGAGAGAGAGATACGCGTCGGAGGAGAGAGGGCTGGGATTGAAAAAGATGAATGATCCGAAGGAGGAAAATGGGGGTGAAAAGGATAAACAGCACGACAAGAATGACAATGTTGACGAGGAAGTAGACGTCGACAAACATATAAGTAGAATATTCTTAGAGTCATCTCGCTATTGAGAGTTTACCCTCAGGGCTTGGCCCTTGAGTCATCGTAAAATTCTCACTCAGAGAACTCGAAGCGGACTTCAAGTTCAAATTTGTGGGTAGCTATTGAACTACTTCTTCTTCGATTCATACAATCGCAACTGCACTTGAATTTGTTCAGGCAAATTCAAGTCGAAGATGAGATATGCAACAAAACTTTTAATACTCTCGGTTATCGAAATGTATGAGGTTTCTGAACAGTGAAGACTCAAAGTGAGTAACACATTCGTTGAATTGAACCTTTAGCAAATCGACGGTTGGAGCGGCCGTAGATTATCGAACATTTAGATATGAAATAGATCTTCTGGCTCCAAGACTGATATTTGAATTAATGGGCAATGATCATAATAGCGATTCTACTGTTAATTTCTTGAGATACTCAGTTGGCGTTGGAAGTCAAAGGATCTCAACAATAATCCCGTGACATGCACATCATGTACCCCGCTTATCGGACGGCAGCACTATTCAAACATGAAGTAGAGATATCATCATTATATGAACGATCTATATAACTACAAATCAATAGACACCGCTTCTACTAAAGATGGAACGTGATGATAATTCTCTGGGTGCGATTGCATCTCGAGGTATAGTTACCTCACAACAAGACATTACACATGATCGAGAATCATTTACTCTCGATACCACTTACCCCGATATCGATCCCCGACAAATAGAATCAAAGCATAAACGGGCATCTGTCCTGATCGGTTCCGCAATCTTACAATTACCCATATGGGGCGAGTCTCCATCTCCTTCTCCCCAGACCTTCAACTAACAACCCACAGGTTTCGCCATGAACTACGGAGTCCTCCAAGAATACTACTCTACAAACTGGACGCTCAAAGGAAACCTCGCCATAACCGGTATCATTGGTACCACCTCCAACGGCGTCATGTACCTCTCTATGCCTTTTCTTTTTCTACTCTTCACCAAGCGCTGGGCCCGCTATCGACAAACCGCTGCTCTAGCCGGCGCCCTCCTCGCATGTCTCAGCTTCGTGCTCTCAGCATGGAGTACACACGTCTGGCATTTGGCAGTCACCCAAGGCATCTTCTCTTCATTCGGCTGCGCTCTAATATACAGTCCCACCACCTTATCCCTCGGAGAATGGTATTCTACCAGCAACCGCGCCGTTGCATATGGCATCGTCCTATCCTGCAAAAACATCGTCGGTTCCGCATGTCCATTTCTCCTACGCGTATTACTCGATACCTATGGATTTCGCACTACGTTGCGCATCTGGGCTGCTCTCCTTATTGGAACAAGTATCCCCGCTATCTATCTAATTCCCACGCATCCCTCCAACATTTCCTCGCCGCATCAACGAACCCGGAAAATTCCCTGGGAATTTCTCCATCATCGAACCTTCTGGATCTACACCATCGCCATCATTCTTCAAAGCAGCGGCTACGGAATCCCGCAAACATATCTCAATACCTACGCTCACGACGTGACACTGCTTTCTCAAACCACCGCGACTCTCCTACTCACCCTCTTCAATATCCCCGGCGTGCTGTCCTCCTTTTTCTTCGGATACCTAAGCGATAATAAACGATTCCCCCTCTCCGCCACAACCGTAACATCCATCTCCGCGCTCGCATCCGCGCTCTCCGCATTCTTATTCTGGGGTTTGACGTCCCAAGGAAGTATGGCACTACTGGTTCTCTTTTCTCTAACCTTTGGTTTTTTCGCCGGCGGGTACAGTGCGACATGGGGCGGGATTCTGAAGGAAATGGAGCGAGAAGCCGCGGAGAGGAATGAACCGATCGATACCGGTGTGCTCTATGGGCTTTTGAATGGAGCGAGAGGAATTGGTTATGTGAGTGGTGGGTTAGCGGGCGTGCCATTGTTGAAAGCGGGAAGTGTAGGAGCAGGCTTGGGTCATTTTGGGTATGGGACGAGTTATGGGCCGCTGATTATTTTCACGGGGTTGTCGTCTGTGTTTGGGGGTTGGGGATTGTTGTGGAAATGGAAGAAGTGGTTTCATTTTTCGTAGAGAGTTGGAGTTGTACATTGGGTAGATGGCAGTTTGACGAGCTTAGGTCCTTGTATATAGTGTTGAGGCTTCTTCCGAAAGATAGGACGTGGCTTGAGATTAAAGCTATTTGGCAAAAAATGTACTACCAGGAAAATAGATATGGAAATATAGAAACAATATCTCTATTTCATCAATCAACCATCCGCGAAACTCTCCCCATAAACCACTACGAATTTATTCAGCCAACCCGTCAAAAAATCCACACTCATGGCCCTTCATCCTATCCCCAACGATCTCACGCATACACAACTTCCGAAATTACACCCGGAAAGCTCCCTCAATTCCCTCTAATGAGCGTATAGTATGAGTTTAAGAACACATCTCGTCCTCATACCAAACAAAGAGCTATTCAGATACTCCATTACCAACATCCCATCTAGATCTCTCACTCGAAAATCTCCACCTGAACTTTCAATGAGTATCCAATCACAATGCCAAAATCGTGTATGCACCCCAGTGAGCTTCGACTTCGATTCACCCTCCTTGAACTTCACCCCGGTGAACGCTGTCTCGATATATAGCTCACCTTATATCGACAAACACTGATATTACCCAGCTGTCAAATTCTTAGACCTACCCGCCTGCAACATCGGACGATAGTATTCATTCAGCAAAGTCAAGATACACGATTTATGTGTAAAAATATTCTCCGTTAATTCATTTCATCCATTAAAAACCCTTATACAATCTACCTCTTTCTCGTTTGTCTATCCCAGAAACCCCATCCCATAATTACAAATATCATATCGTCTTAACATAAACCCTAGCAATGCCATGCGAATCCCAATAAATATGCTCACACCGAACGATCCAACAATTCATATCTATCTTTCCCACTGACTCTTCTCCAAAGAGCCATTCCCCTCCTCGACGACTTGCCCGATCGCACCACCCACATATTCCACGCCAACCACAGAAATCCACCTACAACTCCCGCGATCGCGAAACCCGCGACGGTAAGCAAGAACCAATGTTTGCCCATCCAGAAAATCGTCTGTGCGTCTTTTCCATGCCAGCTATTGCCTTTGACGATGTTGAAGAAACTCCATGCGTGTTTGTTGTATTCGTCTGGCATAAGATTACGCACGCGGCCTGCTTCGTCGGTAACGGTTCGCATGTATTCAATCCAGAGGACTGAGAGGAAGAGCGGACCGGTGCTGTACATGACGGTGATGTATGGCATGCCCCAGTTTCTGTTATATGCTTGGAGAGATTCGATGACGCGGAGGAAGAAGGGATGTTGAGGGACGGATCCCATAGCATCGTTACTGATTCCGGTGGGGATTGTTCTGCGCAACCAGGCAGGATAGCTGAGGAGGGGATCAAGACGTCGTTTACAGCCGTCGTCGAGATCAATGTATATTCCACCGTAATGTGCTAATACGAAATAGCGGATAGAATCTGCGCGTTGGATTGGGAAGGGGTAGCTGTCGAATGTATCGAGGAACCAAGGATATTCCGTTGCAATGAAAGCTCTTGAGGCTTCATCTGTCCATAGCTGCAACAAATTAGCATCTCATTCCTGTTCTCTTTTCCCCGTCAACTAAAGTAAACATACCTTATATTCATAATCATCATGTAATTCAATACACGATTGTTGTCCCGCCTTCCATCGCTCAGGAATCGACTCGTTGATATATGTCTGATGAATGATTTTCGGAATAAGCTGTGTGCGATTCTCAATCAATTCGGAACCTGGAGCAGGTATTTCGGAGCGGTGAATAGCATCTGCAGCTCCATCTATGAAGAGTAGTGATATGAGGGTGCTGAAGGCATTTACAAGGAAACCAATTACTATAAAATTGATCACCAGGAATAGAAGAGTACCACGCCTCATGGTAAGGTTGGGCAAAGAATCGAGGATATTAAAAGCTTTTACCCCAAGGGCTTCAATTTTTCGATTATATTGTAGTTATATCGAGTGAGGGTTGCGATGAAGTTGTTCGATAAGGGGTCGTAGGTAAGGGTCTCGAGATAACGGAGGGGTCGATTAGAGAATTGTAGGTTACTCTGGGAGAGTAAGAATCGAGGAATTTCCAAAGTCAGCTACGGCATCTGTTAAAGGAGTGTTGGTAGGTAGGTAATATTGAAGTTGATCGTAGGATTTCCAAAGGACAGGACCAGACTGTTTTCAAAATTTATCAAGAAGATGTTTCTGGTTGAATAAATAGAAATTAATTAATAAATTTCACTAATGGTAAAAAGTAGACCTGGAAGTGAAAGGGGAAATTAATGCATCCACACGTGTATGCACAGAGATAGGGATAAGAAGTGATTTGGTGGGACAAAGAATTTCGTATTTCGTATTTTGTAGACAATCCTGTGACAGAAACCTCAAATTATACCAAGAAATCAAAGAAAATCCAATTAAAGTATAGTATTGAAAAGGGCTAGACGTATAAATGAAGTAGGTAGAATGTCAACAGTGAAGGTTCTACTGGAGTCCAGATTAGATGGGATTCGAACAAGTGAGAGATACAAAATTATAAGTTGAGCAACCAACGTGATTCAAAAATGATTTACTATTTCGCATGGAATGATCTATAACACTACCTAGGCCAACTTACGTTAGTCGGGGGGAGAGGGGGCATTGTTGAAGACCTATAATGTCTACCGACATAATACTGCTGCTAGCTCATTAGATACCTAGTATGCGTGTATCGGACTATTAACAAAAGCCGGTTTACACATGTCTGAACATTAGCTCTGTCTGCATACACGGAACGGACATATTTGAAGATTTCCATCCGATATCACAATCCCCCACACTCTTAATCTACAAAATCTAGAAACCCGCCACCCCTTTCCAAACGCTATACGCACATCTACCTCCGCCTCCGCTCACGCCACAATATCGAAATATCAGAAGACATCTTCACCCAAGACCCCAAGACCCAAGCCTTCAAGCCTCGAATTCTTATTTCAAGATCTTGATGTCATTATTCCAATCATTCTAATTGCTGATTTCCGTCTAAACATTCCATATACCAGTATTACTTATCATTTTCTTGATTCTCGTCAAGCAAAACATGGGTTGATGTTTCCCCAACAAATACTAACCTCAGCGTATATTCATTCCGTTTTAGATACAAGCATCAAAACATCTACATAGTTAGCAATTATGGGATCCCTACTCAGAGAAATAGAGACTCAAGATCACCTAAATCTGATCTTTAAGAATGCACGATGCAAGTTGCAAGTTTGAGAAGACATTACAGCGAGAACGTCTGTCTCGCAACTTGATGTAAGATACCAGTACAAGATCTAGTCTCAACACAACAAATATGAATTTTCTTTTCACACCCTAAACCTCCTTCTATATTCTTCCCTTATCCCCGCAAAATCCTGCGCAAGACACCGGTCCACTCAATACACTTACCTCCACCAGCTCGCGCGATGCTATTTTAGCCCCACTTCGCAAGACAATAATTCGTATACCATATCAGTTCAAAGACAATGCAATCGCTCTTCTGACCAGGCGATGGAGGCCGACGGTGCGAAAAAGCATTCATATATGCTACACGCTGTTGCAATTCTGCAAGTGCAGAGAGCGCTAGGTGTCTGGGTGAATAGGCTGTGCTCCAGATGGCTTGCGCTTCGGCGGCTTAAAATGAGTTTGATATGTCGACATGGCAAAGGAAGACGATGGAGCCTGCATGATTGGGATCAAGTGGAGCTATGCCGTTGTAGAGTTTGGCGGTTGTGGTTGGAGTGGAGAGGGATGCGCGAGTTGTCGGAAGCGGGAGAGGACGAGAAGGTTAGCACGGGAGAGATCTTCTCATAGCTAATTATCTGAATCTGGGGATGTAAAATCAGAGATAGGGTGCGGAAGTCCGACCTATTCGGTTAGTGAGGGGGGGGGAATGGATAGCTAAATTTCCAGCCTGTACCGCATAGCAGCGTGTCAATCAGTATGAAGATCCGTTCATCGAGGAGTATGCTGTGTGGTGCGAGGAATTCGATGTCCTGGCGATAGATTTGAAAATTTTGGGCAGTTGCACCTAGAACTCATCATGCTGCGCCAAGCCTACAGGGCCAGGGAACCAGAAAATCCTACACATAAGTATCAGACAGGAATATTACAGTAAGCAAGATAGAGTACTCACGAGGTAGTGAAGTCAAGCAATGGAAAAGATGGTGAATCGCAACATACTGACTGTCCTAGGCCAGGAAAACTGCGGGATTAGTGGAAGTTCTAGAGGCAGATGTAGATTAGTTAAATGGGGATGAAATCTCTTGCATATGCTGAAAAAGTCAAGGTGGATCAAAGAGTCTTTGCAACATTCCGCTTCACGTCCAAGATATAGTCAAATAGCCGACTGGGCAAAGGGGGACCCGTTAATACTATCAGCTACCAAATGGATTTGCAACCACGTTGAATCAAATATTCCCACAATCCTGAATTTCACAACATCATCCACAACAGAAGCTATGATCCTTCTACACCTCCTATGTAATTCAAATGCCATCAATTTATCAGCCCATCCCTCTCCCAATTAAAATTCACGAGTTTGGCACTCGGCATTCAAATTCCTCATACACTTCTCCTTATAGATATCAAATCACGTTGTATTATCCAAGCCAAAATTGAAAAATCACAACTGAAATTCGAATCAAACGCAGCTTCAGTCCCCTAACCCTCTTTAATCTTTGTTCGGCCGAGACAGTCTAGAGACTAAATAATGTCGCTCAATCTACTCAACAAGGGATCCCCTATCCTATCTCCCGTCCTATCATTGAGTCATTGTGGGAGAATGTTCTCTCAATGAGCTTGCAATAAATCACTCATCACTCACATCATAACTCTCTACCCTTCAATCTCAAACTCGCATCGCGGACTCAGTACCTAACATTGAGCTCCGTGACATTTACTGCGACAAAGGTGCCTTTTCAAGAGTGCGAAATCTGTAGTGTGCAAACATGGAAATATGTATGCACATACATTGTAAGTCGCACAAGCTAAGTACAAATAGTAAGCGTAAGATTACATGATTTTCCGGACTACTTACGCTTGCCAGTTCTAAGAAATGTAGAGTAAAGATTTTGATAACCTCACAGCATTGACAAGAGGTATTTATTCACAGCATTCAATGAATTCACAATCCTATCTCTACGTCATACTCAAACCCGGCATACTCCCGGGCATAGAATATTCATCTCTCCCCCTACTTTTCCTCCTAAACCTCAAACCATTCTCACTCCCCTCATCCGGCACATCCAAACTAACCCCCAACCTACTTCTCCCCACTCTAACCCCCGTTTCAGCCTCAACCTCCTTCCTAGCCTCCTCCCTCAAATCCCTCTCCACATCTCTACTCCTCGCCCTCCCAATACCCCCCGCATCAGACCCCGTATCCAAATCCTCTCCCCCCTCGTATTCTTCTTCCTCGGCCACATGCTCGGAAGTTCAATTTGTTGAAAACGCGGTTCTACACAGCGCTCGTCAAACCAAGTATGTAACCTCGCCTCAATCAACTGCGCAATTTTCGGCACATCTTGCAATCTCGATCGACTTCCCACCAAGCTACGTATCGAAAGATCCAATCGATAATCATCCAGGAAACAGAACGCCAGCGTCGTAGGACTCCCATTCAACGGACTTCCCGGGACAAACGAAATAGACAAAGTCCCACTAAACCTCACGACCGAAACCGCCAACGCCACCGGCAACACCGCAACCAGCGGTTTTGGATAATTCAGCAGCAACTTCGTTTCCACCGCCAACGTGATAAAATCACTCAAATCTACATCCATCCTAGCCTGTAACCTGCCATGCTCTCTCCCCGCAGCCCCTCCTTCCCTCCCCAACGTCATCCCATCCTCATCCACCGGAATAACCCTGCAGTTACTGAAAATCGGAAAATCCTCTCCCAGACTCAATTCCGTGACTTTGATCTCATCCAGGAAATCAGGGCGACTCCCCCCATTCAAAGCCTTCGTTAGACTAGTGAGAATCGCATCATCATGCTGAGCATCCGCGCGAAATTGTGCAATCGTCTGTGCGATCAATACGTTGAACCAATCTAAACTTTCCGGTTGATGACTATCCACATTGTAGTATGTTTTACTCAGAATAGCATTGGTAGTCAACGGCGCTGGGTTCCTCAGAACGCTAGAGCGTTTGCGATTGAGAGGTTGGGAAGCATGGCGTGGTGTTGAGCTGCGGAGAGTGAGGAGAGATCTTTTGTGTGCGAGGGTTCTAGAACGGCGCTCTGTAGCTCGGAGAGCAGCGGATACATCTGGAGAGGGAGGATCGCCAAAGATGAAGAATTTGATGAAAGCTCCGATGAGGATGACGATCGAAAGCTGGCCTAATAGTAGTCCTTGGGTAAATGAGAGTCTGCGAATATATATTAGTGTAAATCCATTCGAATTGACGTCCTCAGGAAAGTAGCAAGGGAAGAAGAACGAACGAGGATTCAGCCTTGTCCGGAATGGGAGCCGGGATTGTCATCTTAGTTATGCGATTGAAGTGCGAACTTCATGTGAATAAGATGTGGAATAGAGGAAGAAACAAAGAAAGAATCATGAAGCTCTAATGATTGACATATTATAACCAGAAGCTTTGCTATCTACTTGTACTCCGGTGACATATGAGGTAGCTAGCTTAAAATACTGCCGTAGCTCAAATGCGGGATGTGTTTGTATTTGGTTTTCTCCATTTCGGAAGCGACGTCATTCAGCCCTATCAATTGATACTACCAAAAAAAGTCCAAACCAAAGTCATGAAAGATCTTGTACAATTGACATCAGATATCGGCATTGATTGTATTGTCGATTTATCTGTGATTAAGTAATTGATTGTACGCTACCAGACTAGATGCCGTCAATTCTGCCATTACTTGCTGAAGGATTCCTTTTCACCATGATTTCTATTTGATATATACAATCCATTCAGAGGTTTCCTTGTCTCTTTAGAGACCGAAGAGTGTATACAACCCCCCAAAAGTCATATCATTGTCACACACACGACTTAAGTATATTAACATACTTTTAAGATTCCTAAAACACTACGAATTTCTATTATCCATTGCTCATGAACGCATTGTGTCCCATACATACGCCATGACTCAGAAAATCTCAGACCCTAGAAGTTATGCATAAGGTTGAAAGGTGTGTAAAAGAAGACCGGCTTGTCAAGAATCTCTGAAAATTCTTTCCATCTAACGTACGTCAAACAATAAAAAGTGTATAATACAAATATATATCTCCAAGCTCCGCCCCCATTTCCCTCGATTCAGATGTGAAGATTGGCTACAGAGAGCCGTCTTGTCGAGGCCGTCAGTCATTTTCTAGATCGTGCTTCATATTCTAGATTAAAAGCATTCAAAATGAAGTACTATTGATGGGTTATATTGCTAACCCATTTGATTAAGAGTGCCAGCACATGTTTATGCCTTTGCAGCATCGCGATTGCTCTGGGAGCTGGCGCTCATGACTGGTTGTGTTGTGGGAAGGATGTTTCCCTTGGATTGGTTTTGTCTAACCTTTGCCCAGGCATAAACGATACCACTGACGAAACCGATGAAGATGGCAGATACACTTCCGAATGTAACAGGGGCTGCGAAGAAAACGAGACCACTGACAGCGATTGGCAACTTGTTGAGAGCACCAACCATCGAGTAGGTTGTGGAGGAAGTGACACGGATACACCAAGCAGAGCAGTATGAGATGAAGATAGTAGCAAGACCAGAGTAGACCATGCCGAGAATGAGGTTGTTTCGGGTCTCGAGTGGGAAGTTCTTGCTGAGGTTCTCGGATGACCAGTTTTCGAAAATGAACGAGCAAACGAAGAGGACAGGGATGGTGAGGAGATTGTTGTAGAACATAGCTAGAACAAAATTAGAATTGAAGAGGAAGTTGCAATTGCATGGAAAAACTTACTGTCCCAATCCTTGAAGTTCATCTTCTTGATAACCTTACGCATAGACAAAACGTATGCTGCAGTGCAGAAAACGTTCATACCCATCCACGCATATCCAGCATTCAATGTGGAGAGAGCAGCAGCAGCCTCTGCGGATTGTGCAGCACCACCTCCATACAAAGCGTGTTGAATATCAGCCCAAGCAGCAACGACGGAACTGAGAACCATAAGACCGAATGAGAAGAGAGCTGAAGGAGTGACGCTTCCTCCAAACCACAAAACCTCACCATATGCGATCACAATGATTGTCAAGTTCTTGAAGATTGTGTAAACGGGAACGGAGAGGAATTGAAGAGCTTTTGTACTGGTGTAGATCATGCCGACGAGAAGAAGTGAGATAGGAAACCCTAATCTATGTTAGCCACCAAATTCGCTCCGTCAGGAATACAGATACTGACATGTTTTCGCCTTCTTGGTGTCGAATGGTGCAAGATTTGTGATCAATCCCGCTTGCTTGCAGATGATAATCGCAATGATACATACAACAGACTGCTGGCGTTAGTCAAGATCAAGCAGAACAATGGCATTCAACGCATACCTGAATAGCGAGATAGAAGAAGTTCAAATTCCAGTTTGAACCCGAGACGCAGTACTTATTGGTCACGGTCATAGAAATCGATGCCAAACAGTAGGCAAGAATGGAGATTCCTGGACTATTCGTAACATTGGAGAGGTCAAAGGCAGAATTTCCTCTTTTGGCTGCTACCCCTGGCTTGGCCAGAAAAGGATCGCGTTGAGATGGAGATGAACGCCCATTGAAATTGCGCATCTCGAGATCTTCGTTCTTCTTGTCATCCATGATTGCGATTGTTCTCAGTGAAAGAAATGGAATTTCTTATCGTGGTTCTGATGGTAGAGATGCGCAAAAAGAGAGGTAAGAATTTAGGGATTCGTAATCGGTCGGAGCTTCGTTAATAGATGCCCGTTAGATAATGTCTAGTTGTCGAAATGAAGAGACTAAAGATTAAAAGAGGATTCTGCAAATGAACTCCAAATGTCCTCGATCAGGTACGAGTAAGGAATACCTAATGAGATGAAAAGAAAGAAAGAAAGTGTTGAATATGGAGTTTAGAAAATTATGGTAGAGAGGACAGCCAGACCGAATCTTTAATCGTTTTAGTACAGGGGGCTTAAGATTGGGTGTAAGAAATTCTGTGTGGGGGATAAAAATAGTTCAGCAGCAATACGAATCAACTCGCCAGTCAGTTTTGACAAGAATCCACCCTTTGGTACGTGATCTACCAAAAAGGGGACCAACCAGGTGAAAATTCTGGAGAAGAGGCTCAATACGTTTTCGTAGTCACTCACAAGATTTCCATCTCAGAAATTCAAAGGGAAGTCGAAGCCAGGGGTAAAAGCAAGGACCTTTCGATTCTTGCAGTCACTTAAACGAGACCTTACTTGCGTACCCGTGGATTTGGATACAATTAAATTCACTACGTGAACAGAACAATTTCTAGCAAGAAGTCACACTTCTGGTCATAAGCTATTTCGTTGCATACAAGCGTTTGCAACAAGCGTGTCCCGGTGTAGGCAGGCAGTCCAACACAACGTTTTACCAGACCTCTTGAATCTGTTTCTTGATCATCATGTCGAATACACTTGATCCTCTCGTCGCAAAGGTGCTTGATCACGCCGATTCCGATGACGAAGATGCTGTGAGTGTTTAATTTCATTGTGTTCATTCCACTTGTCTATCGACGAAGTTGTCACTTAGCTCTCAAATTTAAGCCAAGAATTCAGTACATGATTTGAGTATCTAGAGGACAAGTCTCTCTTTTACTTAATCTCATGCTGGAAATGTCGAGTCATCTATCTATCTACCTAGCAGCCATGCCCTCGAATACAAAACCACACATGCCTTCACGTTCTCAAATATACATCCCTCCATCCATCTCTCCCCTCTCCCCAAGCTCTCCCCCTCACTCTTCTAACACCCTCTCAGCTCATCGCTTCCCTCGAAGAAGACCCCGCCGTCGACGCCTTCCGCGAACAACGCCTCCAACAACTGCACAGCGAATTCACGCGAGCCAAATCCCAAAAAACCCAAGGCTTCGGCTCCTACACCGAAATCAAAGAAGAAAAAGCACTCATGGACCTCACCGCCTCCGTCAAATACGCCGTGGTCCATTTTTCCAAAGATGATTTCGCCCGTTGTGGTGTGATGGATACTCATCTTTCCGTACGTCTCTCTTCCCTCTTCTCCCAATTTCCATAAACTTTATCACGAGAGCTAAAAACAAAAATTCAAACAAAATAGACACTAGCACCCAAACATCTCGACACCCGATTCCTCAAGATCGATGTCGAAAACGCACCATTCCTCGTCACGAAATTAAATGTGAAAATCCTACCATGTGTTCTAGTATTCATAGACGGTCGATCCGTCGACCGAATAGTTGGATTCGAAGGCTTGGGATACACGCCCGACACATTTACCACGAAAGATTTGGAAGCAAGACTCCTAGCCTCAGGCGTTATAAAACGTCAAACCACGGCCGGAACACTGTATCTTGATAAGAAAGCCAAGAGGCAGGAAGAGGAAGATGATGATGATGACTGGGATGATTGAGGACGAGGAATAGCTGTGAAAATGTTATTTGAGCAAGTGAATGCAAGTACTTCGTACATATTTTTCTCAATCGAAGCTAGATATCATGAAAGGATGTTCCCTCCTCATGCTGAATTGCATCTCCGAAGCCCCACGACGATAGATCTTCGTTGGATCATAAGAATGATCATATGAATCAAAGAAAATCATGAGGGATCTGAAAGCAAAGCTCGGAGGCCAATTTCGCTTGATATACAATATTTATGCTAGGAGAAACATTCTTCTGGCTTATACCTAGAAGTATTCAATCACAAATTTCAGGGAACACCGGATGCAAATTTTATTTCCCCCGCTTCCATCTCCATAATCAATGAGTTTTGCATGATAAGTTTAATCAACGAAACAATCGTATATCATTAGAGTAGGTAGCTCACAGCTACATTAAAACTTGACCAAAGCAAATTCGCTTGCAGACAATACCCATAAGTACTTCCACCAGAAGTACGCACCCACTACCAGGAGAGAATAATATGTGATGGTCCAGAGAATATTCAACTCCCCATTATTCTCCATGACGTCTTCACTCTTCTTGCTAGCTCCCACATCCGGACCAATAATAGTTTCTCCATCCACCAAACTACTAATCTTTCCCCAAAATCGTGGGAACCCCATCCAGTTACAAAAGGCATGCACACATATCACCGCCAACAAGCTCCCAGTTCGGAGATACAGAAATGTAGCGTAGCCTCCAAATAACGTCGTGTAGGAGAACTGTAGTAGGGAGCGAAGAATAGCTCCTACCATTGGGCCATGCGGATGTGTAATTCTATATTCGTAGAAGTGATGCACATGGGCTAGTCCGAAGACGACGGGGGTAAGGAATATAATTGTAGTATTGGAGGTCTTGGAGAGGAGGAGGAGGGGTACGGAGGCAGATCTGAAGAGTACCTCTTCTGTTACGGGACCCTTGAATAACTATCAGTTATATGCCACAACGAGAGAACATCTAGTAAAACTCACAGCAACAATATTCCTATAAGGAATCCAACCCTTCAAAGCTCCCAGTCCCCTCAAACGAATCCAATCGCGCCATTGTCCCTGCGCAATCCCTTCTTCAAACAGAGGTCCCGCAAACAGTATAGCAGTCAAACCTACACATTTGACCGTCTCGAGAAATCCAATGGGAAAATAGCCCATCAAATGGAGGGATTTCACTGCATCTCCATTCTTTACCGAAGACAAAATTCCAAATGTGCCAATACATACAACGACACAAGAGAGAGTGACCGAACGAATTCGTCCGCGGATAACCGTCGGTGCATCGCGAGAGAGCTGGGGTGAAGGACGGGTAGTCGAAGAGAGATAGAAGGGGATTACGTAGATGAGTGTATAGAGTACCTGGAATTGTGAGTGTTTGGACTAGATGCTTGGAATAATAGGCAAGGAGGTGTCATACCAACAGAGAAACCGCCGTGGTGGTACTAAATGGGGGAACTTCTTCCTCTGGAATGGAGCTTTGGTTAGCTGGGTTGTCCATGATTGATAATCTGCGTGCATGATCTTGCAGATGGATGCGAAAGGGTTCAAGGAAATACCAACCCTTTTCACCAGTATAAAGTGCCTTCAAGCGACTATATATCCCAGTGGGTGCCATGGATGCGGAGAGTATTCGAGTGGTGCAGGTATATATGTACCGGTATATTAAAGCACCCAGAATATCTTCATCCGATCTTCTGGATCCTCAGTAGATCAATAAGCGCAAGGATTATGTACCAAGATGAAGATCTAGAGAGATGAAAGGTATGCGAGTCTTGCGAATGGAATGCAAGTCTGTGAGTTGGTTACAAATTCGAAAGCCTTGTGGCTCGCTCGGCATTGTAGAGATGGGAATATATGATGATGCGAGGAAATGTTGGATTGTGGAGTAGAATCAGTCGATGGACAGACAGGGGCTGAGAGCATAACTTTGACAATCATTATGTGTTGAATGAATGGAATATGAAGTGAAGCGTTAACAAGGGAATCTTACTTTCACATTGTTCCATTTTAGTCAGATCTTACAATTGTTCTATTTATTCATCCAAAGTTTATTTTTCATACCATCTCTTATGAATATGAAATATTGTTTTTACTACAGAGGAATTTAATCTTTCATTGATCATATGGGAAATTTCGTGTTTCATGCTTCCATAATTATCTTATCGATAGTAACTATCATTATTATCACACAGGACAGGACTTTTCGCAATCTATCGTCAATCAATTGAGCGATGCAGTTCTGATATGAAAATTACCCAAATTTATGGCGACGGGACAGGCTTAGCTAACCTTTGCTCTAGATTCTCCGCGGTGCGATAGAGGCGCATAACTACCAGGTAGTCTGGACAAATTACGTGTTGCAAGGGATGTGTAGGAGTTGGAAGTGGAAGGTTCAGTCTTCGAGGGAAGAAACGTACCGGCGATCTACAGAATAAGGAGGAACAAGGACAAGTCCTGTAAAACACCGGACTCACATGCTAGGAGTATTCTCCGTGGAGAGAGCGTTATGTGATTATCAAAATTACAGAGAGGAGGGAGGACTTTGTCCCGCAGCTTCCTGTGTCGCGTTCGAAGCGTGATAGAATCGTGTTGGGTTATTTATTTTTAGGCATTTAGAGTTTTAGGGAGTCTCTGGATCTATCAACCTATCAATCCATCAAGCCATCAATCATGTATGGTATACAGATGACAGACGTGAACTCAATTGATGACAGAACTTTACCTACCTCGAGAGTCGAGTCTACCACACAAAAAGTTAAGAGGGAAACCTTATGCACACCATTTGTTTACTGAAGAGCTTTTTGCTTGTCTCGAGGTTGTCTAGACGGCCAAGCGAGACTCAGTCCAAGCTTCATCAATGCTTGCTTGCTTGGAAACGGAAATGATTCAAATGAGATGGTGAGCTTCCGGATCCACTATCGAGAATCATCGATGCTCCAACCCTGGTCAGAGATGGAGAAGATGTTTTCCTGGAGGTTGGATCTGCTGCTTTGTTTCTTCCATGAAAAACCCGTTTTGCATGACGATGAGTAGCGCGAGCTTAATGAGAAGCATGAAAGATTTCAGATGAACGAATAAACTCTGGAACTATTGGAAGGAATGGAAGATGATTGAAAGTTATCGATTACCCCTTTCCATAGCCACGCGCGCGTCCAATTGCAACGCGCTTTCTCGATTGATCTTGTCTCATATACGACCGCACAACTTCTTGCATCAGACTCATCATACGTTTGGAATGCCTCTGTGTACATCGTGTGTGTCCCGTCTCCGTGTGGACTATGTACGATTTACTATGTACGCCGCATGTACTCTCGTACTTGCTCCCTCCAAAGGTAAAACGATGTAGAAACCCGTTCCCCCTGTCGCGTGCAGATAATTCTGGACAATCTCCCCATCCATTAGACGCGCCATCAGCCACCTTACCTTGAACGGCATGGCTTATGCAAATTTCTGCAGTGGTATGCAGTCAACGGTTCCTTTTGCATGGCATTAAATTAGAGCCTTTCCAGCCTGTCGAATCGTTTCCCTTCATTTTGGGGGCACCGACAGTAGTCTTTACATGTTCGCTGCACAGTGCATACCTCCTGCGTGCATTGAGATTTGCACTTGCGTCTAATGTCTAATTCAGGATACATTTTGATCGGAGTATAGGACCAAGGGATCCTCTTTTGACCAGAGGATTTGTCTATGATTGACTGATTAGATGTGTGGAACTCTCCCATTCGGCCTCTTTGGCTTCACTCTGCTATTTGTGGCTGCCACGCTGTCTATCTGTTCATCTTATTTTCCTCATCTAATCCCACTACTTGGTGGCTACTAACAGCTAGATGGACGGATAATACCTAGGAATCGCTTGTCGGAAGAGCTTCTCCAAGGACACAAGGTATAATATTACGGATTGACGGTACGCTAAAATTCTAGACATGGGCCTTGGAATTGGAGACCTACCATATCTTTCCAAGGTTTAGACAAAATCCTTACATTATCCTCCGTAGTCAGCGGTGAAAAAGCTGGCTACCTAGGTATGGCTGTCGAATATGAAATTTTATGTACCGTCGCGATGAGTTGTACATTTGGTATAGACCTCTGATATCCTCTCGTTTCCCCCTCTTGCTCTTGATCTCTTTCTCGACCCTTTTCCATCTATCTTTGTCTTTGCGTTTTGCTCCGGGATCAATCAATTGACTCCTTACACTCTTTTTCTATATACTTAGCCTTAATACCGGGACCATTCTCGCCTTTTGATTTCTCACTCATTACCACACATACAGTGCGACGACGATACAATAAAGTTAATCCTATTATTTCTACTCTTTTCGAAACCAATCGCTGCGCAATACAATCAACTACGAACGATAGACATATATTAAACATTCATTCAGAAGGAAACAAACACGAAAGATTCAAATACGGGACGAACTACCAACTCACTACTGTCGCAGACATAGCACTCATTACAATACTAGCAAACACGTTGCGATTGCGATTAAGCATCAACTTCAAGGGAGGTCTCAAGAAGGAAACAAGGAGAATACGAACAAAACTCTTAACACCAAACAAAAAAAAGAAAGGCATTTACGAAGGCATTTAAGAATTTATTTGGGCGCATGGAGACACAATATGCGTCTGATTTAGAAGAATTTAGTTCGGGATGTCAAACTCTCCTTCAAGAAGGCCTTTGCATACAAGGTACGCGCAAACTTACTACCGTCATCCTATCTAGATTCTTAATAGTTTCCCTCACCTTAATTGGTTTTCCTCGCTCACTATCGCAAAAGATCAGATTCAGAGACGAATCGCTCAGCAGCGGTCCGATTGGTTCCGCCCGAACCCCCTCAACTTTTAAGACAATTGGAGGATGATGAAGGAGAACAAGCGAATGATTATTATCATGAGAATGATTTCAATAATAAGAATGATGATGATGATGATGACAAAATTTATTCACGATCTCCTCTTCCCACCCAGTCAGCTCATATTCTTTCTCCTGGTCATTCTATTGGCAAAGGTCAATATTTCTATGGTAGGCAAGGTTCCAGCCCCGATTCAGCCGAGTTTCACCAGATGCCCAAAACGCAACCACTGCCAGCCACTCCTAGAGGCACGTCCACCGCAACGCATAACACGCCTCAAATTACTACTCCTGCGACACGCTCCTCAACGAGGCCCAGACCCCAGTCAAGAAAGCGACTTGTTGTCAAGGTTGGGGACGGAAAGACATTTTCCCTCGTACCCCAAGATGAACTACTACCCAACGACGACGGTACCTCACAGTCATTATCCACTAAAACATCATCATCCTCTGTACAAGATTTGGATCATTCTATCACCTCATGCACCAATACCGACTCCACATACACAGCCGCACCTAGTGAGGCAACACCTAGGAAGTCAATATCTGCAGATCATATAAGCTGTTCATCCTCGGAGTTCTCGATTGTGGGTGGTGTTCGAAAAGTTCCCAAAACACCAGAAAAGGGAAAAGGTCCAGCGTTCGATTATCCTCTTCCTCCTTTGCCAGAAACTTCAGACGGACCAGAGCCCCGCTTCCACGATCTTTCCACCAAACCATCATTCATTTCAACAGCCTCAACTGCAAGCGAGGGCACTAATTGGAAAGTTTACAGTCATATTCCAGAATCGCCGACTTACGAATCTGTCTTTACTGCAACTCCCACCCAACCTAATTTTGAAGTTCTCGACGGTCAATCCGTGCTTGAACAGTCCACTCCTTCAACAACTATCTATCATCCGCGCGAAGCGTCAATTCAAGAGTCATTTCAAGAGTCATTTCAGGATTCAATTCAAGAGTCAGTTCAAGAGTCAGTTCAAGAGTCAATTCCAGAATCAGTTCAGGAATCAGTTCAAGAATCGATCCCGGAATCAAATCAAGAATCTACAGGGACTGTAATTCACCGACCCCAAACATCTCAAACTTCGTCTGCGAGCACCTCGGATAATTCTAATTACCAAATTCACGAAGAATCTGTCTCTGGCTCAGTCATCTATAGGCCACAGCATCGACCCCAGTTATCTACCAGCACTTCCGGCTATTCGACTTCGAACTATCCCAACTCGAACTATCAAATACATGAGCCGGACACTCCAACTTCAGTAGTCTTCAGACCTCAACATAGACCTCAGTTATCTACAAGCACAACTGGTGATAATACTAATTACGAAATTCATCGTGGCCGTACCCGAGAACGCTCTGAATCAATTGCCGATTCCTTTCTTGCAGCATCATTTTCTAGTGGCTCCAATTACCGCGTACATCAACACTCTGATATAGATTCAAATTCATCAGTTGTCCACAGAACTCGAGCTCGAGCAGCAACTACTTCTTCTAGCGAACACGAAAATTACGTATTCCACGAGGACCTATCCAGATCTATATCTCTTTCGAGTGGTCAGGGCCCAGCACCTAAGTATTCCCAAGAATCTCTTCGCATTCCTGCCCTCAGAACAAAAAAGAGATCGAACGATAATTTCGGCTACTACAAGTCAAGATCGCGAGAGACATTAAAATCGAGATCAAATCACTCGCTACGAAGTGCAGCACACAGTCGAGCTAATTCACTAGCGTCGTTATCAACAATTCACACACAACCCGACGCACAACGAGCAATCGTGGCGAGCGGATCATTAGTTAATTTATCCGCTCACGCTCAACTCCAAAAGCCAAAAGGATTGAGTTCATGGGCAGAGTTGCCAAGCCCCACGAGTCCCCATATGATCGAGACTCCGCATCAATGGAGCTCACAGCTATCGACTGTGCTCTCCGTATCCGAGGGAACCGGCACCGAACGCGGTTCGCAAGCTTGGTCCGACAGCATGGGAAGAAGGAGTGTATTCGGTCTACCCAGTCGCGGCAGTCGCAATGTTCTCAGTATCAGTTCGTCGCACGGAATCGAAGATGCCTTATCAAGATCGAGAAGCGAATCTGTGGACCCTCCACGTCCGGCTTGGACACGCACTGGTCGAGGTCTCAGCATCTCGTCTATTCCTGTTATAGGTGATCAAGATGAATATGGTGACGGAATCACCGCTATGCAAGATCTGCGCACTCGTCCATCCAGAAATAGATTATCCGGCATGTTCAATGCTGGAGCATCTGATACTTCCCGTACACACACCATGCGCTCCTCAATAAGCACCCGCTCTAACAGTTTCCTCGCAAACTCAATCCCAACGTGGGCAAAACTCTACTATGGAAGTGGAGAGCGTCGCTATCTAGGCTACAGACCCGAGAGCTCTAACGGCGGAACCCCAAGTCGCAACGGTTCATTCAGTTATGGAAGTGGTTCCCCCAATACAGAAAACTTCCCAGATGAATTGTATAGTCCCCGTCGTCGTCCACGAGAAGGCCATCCACATATGCGAGGCTTCTCCCAACAATCTATGGAAATCACCCCTGTACCCAGCGCAGCCCAAGGCAATGGCGCTCTCAGAACCTGGTCTCTTATTTCCAGCGTCTGGTCTCCACATCTCCGTACCGATCGTCGGGCTGCTCGTCAATCTGTCTGGGAACCTCCGCAAATCAACTTCTCAACCGAGGGCGGTTTTTTCGGCCGTCGTAACATCCAAGTCGTTCTCTTCATTACCGGATTTCTCCTCCCTTTTACCTGGATGATCGCCGCTTTTCTCCCTCTTCCCACAAAGCCCGTCCAAGAGATGCGCGAACGCGAAGATAGTACCGGACACCTCACACAAGCGCGGGATGTAGAAAGCCGCGGCAACAATGATTATGTCAAGGAATTTGGCCCGTTGGATGAGGCACGGTATGAGAGTGCGAGATGGTGGAGGAATCTGAATCGTTGGATGAGTGTGGTGGGATTATTGATTATTGCTGCTATTGTAAGTTTGACACGTCTATTTTTAATTTGGTGAATAGAAGGCTAATATATATCAGATCATCCTCGCTGTCATTGGTACCCGAGAGGGATGGTAATTCCATCCTAATTCGCAGCTTAATCATATTCACCTCCTCACTTCATCCCTCGCTTTCCATTTTCCACCACCCTCACCTCACTCCTCACCTCATATCCTCACAACGACACCCCGGACCCACGGCACACGGCACAGATATAACGACTCCTTGTATATTAGAGTAGAGCCCTCTACCCCCTCTCTAATAATGATTCTTACGACCAAATAACGACTCTTACAACAAACAGATGGGTCTAGACTTTTTTTTCACTTTACACTTTTTATTTTTATTTTTAGCGCGCGCAGATGATATATTAGCATTATACCCTTTCTTTACGGAAAGAAAAAGCTTGCTTGCTTGCATGTATGTATGTATGTTGGATAATTTTTATTATTGATGATGGTTGGGAAAAGGAAGATGCATAGGAAGGAAAGGGATGACACAGGACCTGCCATGCGATGCGATGCGATGGCAAAGGCGATGATGGCGCTATGTGTGCTTGCTTTGTATATATGGATGCAACGTTGGAATGCATGATTGATAGATAGAACAAGATAAAGAAATATTAATGTTCATGAAGAGCAGAGTATCATTCAAATAAATTAATCCAGAATAATACATGTATTGTGAATTTCTCGTATCGTATACGTCGGGTATATATTCGTATTCACCATGCTACATCTAACCAATATACATCCCTAAGAACTCCCCAAATTGAATTGCTCAAGCATGCTTTTGTACTCCTTCCAAGTGTTCTTCACTTCACTTCAACTCAAATTTTTTCCCCTTTCTCTTCCTCGCCTGAAGCTCCGCTTTTGCTTCTTCAATTGCCTCGTCGAGATCTCTCGATGGATCAGCCGGTAGCCCAAGAACCGGTTCTTTGCCCCCTAAACTCTCCATACTGGCTGAATGCTTCAATCCCTTATCAGCCTTATTGCTTCTCTCGCTTACCATCTTCATCAAATGCGATTTAGCAGGCGAGGCGAAGAAAGCGGTTGAAAGGGCAGTACCGATAACAGCGTAGAAATAGACACGTGACCAGACAAGGAAGGAAGCGGGGAGAGTAAGAAGTATGAATGGAGCGACTGTGAATGAGAATGCAAGTTGAGTTGCTAGCCACGAGAAGACATCGTAGTGAAGTTTGTGAGATGTGGGCTGAGATGTTTTGGGGTCGATGAAGAAGGGACGGAAACAACGGCGGAAGTCTGAAGATGGTCAGTTACGGAATCAATGTGAGATTAGGGGAGAGACATACTCTTTGCGACAGTTTGAATAAAACTGGCCAAAATGAAGGCAAGGTAATAGCCAGGGAAGAATCCGTGCCAGAAAGCACTGGTTACGAAAGTTGCCATGCTAGCTCTGAAACCAGGCTTCTTGCCCTTCGGAGTAACTCGAAGATAGATATAGTTTCGAAGCCAATTGTTCGTGTTCATATTCCAGTTTCCAAGATATGCGCGAGTATTTTGGGCTGTTTCCACTCCCCACGGGTCAACGTTGCAAAGTCTGTCCCAAGAGACTTTGCCAGTAACTGGATCAATACCTTTATACCCAAGACCTGAGAGGATACATGCACCCTCGGTCAATGCCCATACACCGTAATACTTCAATCTAGCAGTCATGCCAACCATGTGAAGAACAAAGACACGGCGAGCAAAACCATAAGTCATGTATTGATCACCAGTCAAGAGATCAGGCCAATACCACGCAGATAGCTTCAAAAAAAGTAAGATCCAACCCAAACCAGCGGCAGCTTTCCACATTGCAGGAGTGCCGCTCCTTGGGATTTTTCTCAATTTTCGAGTTGGAGGTTTCTTTGAGGGATCAATACCAGCAGGCACTTCGAACATTGTGGTTTCAATCCACTGCTTATAGTCCACATAATCAAAAGCTGGACCTGCAAAGAGAGATGGGAAGAAGAGGACGTATCCAGCGTAATCTAACAAGCTTGGAAGTTGTTTGATGGCCCTTTCCTTTTGATCTTCTGTCAATTCTTCATCTTTCAATCGGCCATCTGCAACGTTCCAACAGAATGCCGATAGTTTCATAACCATCACCATTTGAGCCCCCGTAATATCCACCACTCCTGGATTATTAGCAAATTGTCGAGCCAGCTGGTTCACTGACAAATGTGCCATCAAAAACACAAATCCAACCCATGGCATAAATGGACCTTGCACATATTTTGCGATGCAGTATGCCCCGATAGAACTAATAGCCAGTGTTCTTGTGCCACCCCATAAATCGAAAAGCCCGAGGAGGTAAAATGAGGAAACCCTAATAGTTAACAGGTCAGCAAATTGAGAAGAGAGTGTGCCCTTTGAGTAGTTTACGCACCCAATGATGAAGAAATTCTTCAAATCAGGTCTCGAATCTGGAACTCGTTTCAAGAGTCCTGCAAATGGATATGATAGGAGGAAAGAGGTAATGAGTTTTACTGTTTAATGTTAGAATGAAACCCAATCCTTGATATCTAATCCATATTGCTTGTATTAATACATACGTTCATCAGTCGAGGCTCCCAAGATGCCTGCGGCATATTCGAAAGCTGCATAGATACTTGTCAGACTACGTCACATATTGTTAAGGTAAAGCCTTACGAGCATCGATGTATGGTAACATTGTTGGAAATGGATAGTTTCAATGTACTATAAATGGAAGGGAGTTGTTGAGGTGCTACCGTTTCTCCATCAGTGAAGTAAGAATTGCGTTTTGAGTGACAGAAAGACAGAAAGACAGAAAGACAGATAGTTGTATCTTGTGAACTTCCTTGGTAATTATTTATTTATTCGTATTTGATCATGGCACATGTCACAATGGTTCGTTTTCTGCCGGGCGGTGGCGGGGTGGGTTGAATTCAGTGGGATAAGGATGGGCCGTGCCTTGCTCCCGAGCCTTGCTTCCTCTGCCTTGTCCTAGCTTGACTTATTAACACTCACGAGTAAATAAAGCTACTTCGTACATGCGAATCACCTACCCTTATTCGAAGCCTTGTTTCAGTAACAGACTACGGCGATCTGTACAGTATCTTCATCCTTCGACAATCTACAATTCGTGCGGCGATACAATACGAAATAAGACATGCTTATGCGCCCTCGACATTGAAACCCTCCAAGCTATTCGACCTTAACCTCCAAATAACAAACACCATGGATGTCGTTCAAGCTGTATCGGGGTATATCTCGAAGATGGTGGCTGCAGGAGACGGAACTTCTGGGACACCATCTGCGAAGATGAAGGTCTTATTACTGGATAGTGATACGGTGTCCATTGTCTCTACAGCGATCACACAATCTGCGCTTTTGAACCATGAAGTATACCTAATAGATCGATTAGACAACCAAAATAGGGAGAAAATGCGCCATCTGAAATGCTTGTGTTTCGTTCGACCGTCGGCAGAGTCTATACAATTCCTAATTGACGAATTTCGCGATCCCAAATATGGTGAATACAATGTGTACTTCAGTAATGTTGTGAAGAAGTCATCCCTGGAACGATTGGCAGAAGCAGATGATCATGAAGTGGTCAAGCTAGTTCAGGAGCACTTTGCAGATTATATTGTAGTAAATCCAGACCTATTTACATTTGATCTTGGATTTCCGAAGCAACGAATATGGAGCTCAAATCCAGACATGTGGAACCCAGATGCATTACAACGTACAACCGAGGGGCTCATCGCGGTGTTGCTATCGTTAAAGAAGAAGCCACTTGTTCGATACGAAAAGAACAGTTTGCTAGCAAAGAAGTTGGCTACGGAAGTACGATATCACATTGCTCAGGAAGATCAGTTATTTGACTTCAGGAAAGTGGATACTCCTCCAATTTTGTTAATTTTAGATCGACGGGACGACCCTATAACACCACTCTTGACACAATGGACATATCAAGCTATGGTTCACGAACTTCTTGGTATAAAGAATGGGCGGGTTGACCTTAGCGAGGTACCAGAAATTCGTCCCGAGTTGAAGGAAGTGGTTTTGTCGCAAGACCAGGATCCGTTCTTCAAGAAGAATATGTATCTCAACTTTGGTGATCTTGGTGGTAATATCAAAGATTATGTCGAGCAGTATCAATCAAGAACCAAAAATAGCTCGAATATTGAATCAATAGCTGATATGAAGCGCTTCATCGAAGAATACCCCGAGTTTCGCAAACTTTCTGGCAACGTCAGTAAGCATGTCACCCTTGTTGGTGAACTAAGTAGAATGGTTGGTTCAGATAATTTATTGGAAGTCAGTGAAGTCGAGCAGAGCTTGGCGTGTAACGATGCTCATGCTAGTGATCTAAAAGTAAGTTAGCAGCTCTCGTTTGACGCTGCCTCCCATTTACTAACAAGCATTGTAGAATGTACAGAGATTAATTCAGTCTCCCACTGTTACTTCCGACAACAAGCTGAGATTGGTTGCCCTGTACTCGCTTAGATACGAGAAACACCCGTCGAATGCTTTACCGATTCTTGTCGATCTCCTTGGCGCAGCCGGAAACGTCCCTCAAAGACGTATAGATCTCGTAGCTAAGCTCCTCATCTACCATTCTTCTTTGCAACTGAACCAATCGACGGGGGGTATTACCGATATGTTCGAATCCTCAAACATATTTTCTGGAGCTCGTGACCGATTTAAGGGGCTAAAGGGTGTAGAAAATGTCTACACGCAGCATTCACCACGACTCGAGCTAACACTTCAAGATCTGATCAAAGGAAAGTTGCGTGATCAGCAATATCCTTTCGTTGAAGGCGGGGGAACAACTCGAGATAAGCCTCAGGATATTGTTATTTTCATTATTGGTGGAGCCACTTTTGAAGAGGCAAAATGTATATCTCAAATAAATGCTTCTTCGCCAGGTGTTAGAGTGGTCTTGGGAGGTACCTCAATTCATAACAGCACGACGTTTTTGGAGGAAATGGAAGATGCTGTATCCTTATGGCCCGAACCCGCTCCATCAACTGCTGCTGGGAGGTTACGAAAAGAGACAGGAAGACGTTGAACGAGGAAGAAGCTCAAAATTCTTAGTGATGAGTCGGATATCACTTCTACTAGGGGGTTCCGCGCAATCCATTAACGCATTTCGATGCAGGAAATCACCCTCCAGCCCTTGAAAATACCTTCTGGCAGGAAGTATAGTTGTAAAGATAACTTTGTTGTCATCGGAGACATCTATTAAAAGGACAGGATCTTCAAATATACGGGGCTTCTTTAAGACATTGCTTAGTGCTATCGGTACTATATCATGAACTACATGATCGCATTTCAAAAGCATATAATATAGCTGCCGTCATCATGCGCTCTTACATGTAGCTGTCGCAAAACCTGAGAGTCAACTCCGAGATTACCCTGGGACTAGATAAAAGTATGCCTAGTCGGTTTCGGTTGGAAATATTAATGTGGAATCATTCGAGCTCATTGTAAATCTTACAGCATGGAGCCTTATCCACAAACATCGATTTACAAGTGGAACCATGGGGCCAGAAAGTCGAGAAGGATGGGTCTGGTAGTCACTGGAGGTGATAAGAGAAATATTTTACCTAAATGCTTGCTGAATATTGGTCAAGCCGCTCTGATCTACGGACACCATCGGAGTGAAGCCTACCTAGTATGAGCCGAGCTAGTCTTGTTACCAATTCATATCAGCATGCCAATAGGGCACCTTTAGACCTTGGTTACTACAGAGTGTATTGCCACCTCTTCGGCAAAAGGTCAAAGGCAGCACAAATAAATGATAATTCATATAGTTCTACTAGACGTCACATATGCTGTGGAAATACTTTGCCAAAATAAAAGACTACTTTTTCAGAGTTTTCGTACAATGTTCGATGCAGGTCTCTATTAAAGGAATATATGTTGAATCTGTGAACGTGGTAACATAAAACACAGATGTTTTCCTTGAATGCTGAAATCAGAGACTTGCCCTTCAAATTTAGGTTGGATGAGTTCTAGGCCGTCTATATAGCCAGCCCCGTTGATCGGTGAGACTTGTGGAAATAAATTGAATCGCAATATTCTAGACTCGACGAATAGAACAAACTCGGTTAAATGACATGATACCTACGTAGTAATCCGTCAAGTGATGGACTCGAGTTGAGATTAAAATCTATGAATAACAGCAAATTCATCTATCTATTATCAAACAATCCCACAAGTTCTGTATATATATTCATTTTCAAGTCGACTGGCCCACCAAGATTTCGTGGCCGAAAAGTTGTGAGGTTCTGAATGAGCTATGTACTTCTATGGTGATCTAGAATCACGCTTCACGGAAATATGAATATTCGGCCGGCCATGTCCTCTCTCTGAAAATCTGAATCTGTCACCTCGCATTCCTTCTACACTCTTTGATCAGTTTCGACAAGATTCTTTCAAGATTCCTGGAAAGCTTGCGACTCGAAGATGATTATGCTGTTCAGCTTGTGGAGTTTGCAAGTTTCTCCGTCTGCAGAATGAGGCCTGCTGTAGCTGTATTTAATCCTGGGTCACAAAATGTAAGAGTAATCGATTTGATTCGATTTCGCAACGCCCAAAATGATATTCGAGGTGTGGTCTTGAGATGGATGATGGATGGAGATTGATCGTCAGACATGAAACCACCATCACGCATTCAAAAGTATTTCGTGTTATGGATGGTATAAGAGATTGTGTCATCTGAGCTTTGAATATTGTCATTACATCGTATTGAGTTATGTATGTATGGGCTTTTGCTATTGCTGAAATAAACCTTCTAGCTACAATTAGAGGTGTCATGATAGTTTGTGCAAGCTGCAGAGGGTAAATCAAGTCGAAACCATTTCGTGCATCAGTACTGCACCGGATGGACGGGAAGACATGTTTCCGGGAAATGAAGTATGAATGTTGCAATCATTGGATATCTGAGGCCTATCGTTTACCGGGTTTGAATGTGATGCTACTAGACTGACATGGAAATATCGCTCGTAGAAATTAAAGTTAGGCGTCTTGGTTGGGACGATGGAAGGAAAGGAAGATGTATACTAAGTAGGTGCATTAGATTTGAGGATGCGTATTGTTTTGTTGGTGGAAGGAGGATTACTGATGTTGTTTGTCGCATCATACATGAGTACAAAGAGCGAATGCAATTTCAACTCAGAATCTGGAAGGTCCAAAGACATTGATGCACAATTCTATCATATGTTATCCATCCAAAATCTTCGCATCCAACAACAAAATTTAAAATCCTAAATCGCACTAAATTCATACATCTTTGCTCTTTTGAGATTTCTAAAATAGAAGCAAATAACAAGTAGACATTACTCTCAATAGCTATATATACTCTTACAGTAGGTACAGAACTCCACCAATATCGTCTACTGATTTTTCTGCTTCCTCCTCTTTTCTTCCGCTTTATATCTGAATCCATGGGAGACGAGCATATAATTACCAAAGAACTCCTCTGCGAAATCGTCGAATTTCACGTAGTCGGCTCCGAGTCGATAGGCGGCTGCGATTCCTGATACGAGGGCTAATTCGTGCATGTTCTGATGAGTTGTTAGCATCCTCAATTTCGAAACTTGAAACCAAACCTGAAGCTGAATTTCCCTCCAGACTGGGGAGCATAAAAGCGAAATCATAGGGAAGGGAGAGAAATACATACCACAAGCGTCCAGCTTCCTGCAAACCACGTTTGATTCTTCCCATTGATAAACATCATTCCAGGTACAACCCTAGCATAATGTTGCCAGCGATGACCAAGTTGATGCCACCATTTCTTCTCAATCACTTTATCTGGAGAAATCTCATCGATGGTCCAGAAATCGCGGTTCGAGGCGTCGAGGAAGATGGATTGGAAAACGTGGCGATCATATGGAACAGGTGCAGTTTCTGCATCGTGGTCTTGGCGGAATTGATGTTGGTAGTTCGTGCAGCTGGAGAGTTATGTAAGTTTCAGGTAGGAGAAAGAAAGACAGGGAAAGAAGGAAGAACGTACTCAAAAGACATTTCGATTTTTTTAGGGTCGTGTGCATAGGATTTGGTGTAATACATGGGTCGAAAACCACTAGGTTCATTGTCAACACCACGTCGTTCGCCTTTTGAAAAAGCGATTTGGTCTTTTTGGGCCTGTGATTTAGGATCGGCGCAGAGGGAGGGGTCAAATTCGGTTTCGTAGTGTTTGCGGAAGTATTCATGGTCGGAGCTGAGAATCTGTCAGTATCTTCACGGGGGTATGGGCGAGGAAGAGATGAAAAAGAAAAATGAGAGGGAAAATCTTACTGGGTCACTGTTATATCATCGTAGAATCTAATATGATGATTAGCTTATGAGCTTTTACATCGCCCGCAGTGTAAATGTGATAACTTACCTGGCTCCCCCAAGCACGAGTTTCTCCTTAAAAGTGGCAGTTTTTCCAAGGATTTTCAGTGCATCATCAGCTAATACACACATGACCAATTCATCGAATGTTTCGGATTTGGAAGTTGGCCCTGTGTGTTCGCCCTTTCTGTCATTTGCATCCGGATTGAACGGTCTCGTGGTCATCACAACACCTTTCTCATTACGTTGAATAATCTCCGTGACATCAGTGTTGAGACGAATATCTACACCTTTCGATTCGAGATCTTTTCTCCAATCTTCGTAAAAGTTGTGAAGATTAGGGAACGTTAACATTTGAGGTAAGTTCGGAAGAAGTGTATCTGGATCATAGTCCCAGAGCTTCATATTCTTGTCATCAAACAAACGCTCCAAGATCGCGCACGATACATTGGCAGTTTGGTTACCGGTACCGAGAAATAGAGCGATGAGAGGATACACCATCTTATCTCCAAAGTCCTTGCTGAAAAAGAACATCTTGAGCATGATCCGAATAGGTATTACCCCCATCGCAGGCATTAGCCACTTGATAATCTTCAACACCTTGCCGAATTTCTTGATATCACTCGAGAAGCGTTCGACAAGAGGACTAGGAAAACAATTCGTCCAGAATCCATCTTCGCCTTTCCCAAATGCGACTTGAAGTTTGATGCCTTGAGCTTCGTGACCATATTGTTTGAAGAAATGGCAAGTATGTTTGAAGATTGGTGAACCACCCTGGACACCATCGTTCATCCAGTCGGTGCCAAATTTCTCTTTGTCAAGGGCTATGGAGGTTGCTTGGCCTCCCGTTACACCCATTCTTTCGATCATGGTAACTTTGAATTTATCTGGATGCTGGGCAAGAGTGGCGGCACATGACATTCCTGCAGCTCCAGCTCCAATTATCACTACATGTTTCCTTTGATCGGAGGAGGCCATTGTGAATCGAAGTGGCGGGCGGGGCGGAAATCGAGACGACAGCAAAGTAAAGAAGACTTTTCTTTTGCAGCTTTGAGTGGATGATATAATTAAGATATTACGATTAAGAAACAAGAAAATGATGGATTGACAGCAATGAAAATTTGAAATTTGTGATCTTTGACGCAGAGTATAATATGGTTTCGTCAACGTTGTAGCATTGGCATTTGACTCGTCGACGTCATGATTTCAATACACTTTTCCCCACCAATTTCTAATTCCAACTCAGACATTGAGAACTCGCTTCGCCTCACCTCCGAAGTTCTTGCCTATACGAACAACGACATTTCTTGGATTTCTCAGAATCTCCCTATAAAATCAGTAATAAGTATACCTTTCTTGGATGATAGCAAATTTTGGTTGTCCTCGTCGATTAAACTGATTGTGTTTTGAAGAGTAGGTACTGTCAGGTAGGTACCTGTTGTACCCATTGTTATATGATTGCTTTTGCGTTCCCGAACCGAGACTTTACCCATCTTCACCGTTCCGTTCCGTTCCAAGAAATTGATTGAGGTATTATATACTACCGATTCTCAGTCACAACAATAAGATTATGAGATGTCAAACTTCTAGATGTTTAGAATCTCATACACATTTGATATTTGAACAAGAGATCTTCTTGTCTTTTGCGGATGTGCTTATCACAACCTAGAAATGTTTATAATGAGATAAGCTATCGTGCTGGTTGTGACACTCCATGTGCCCAGTCGGCTGGCCCCGACCAGCTAGCACTTTTTGAGGTTTCTGCCGATCTTCTCACCGCCGTATTTTTATATTGACTCGATTGGAACGTTGATCAATCTCTCAATCTCTCAATCTCATGTTATCGGTACGTAATTCCCATTCGATCGGGTTTTCGGGATACATCCAAATAAACCAATCTTACCCCTCTGATGATAAACGTGCATATTCAAATATGCGAACCACTTGGGTCTGGACTGTTGGCCTTTGCTCCAATGCTTATTTTTCAGCGTGGATGTCTCTGAATTTGCGGGGAAGATGCAGGAATCTTAGTACCGTTCACGAAAATGAAGCTTTCTGTCAGGAACCACCTTCCCAATTCGTGGTCCCAGCCGTTGGAAGCTGCATGAGTGACGACTACTTCACAAGTTACAATCTGGGAATGGACTGGCCAATAGAATCAACGCCACGTGCTGTGTTGAGGTGGTTATCATGAAATGGTAGGTCTGGCTCTAATCGGATAATAAGTATTGTGCATTTCCCTTCCCACATGTTTCCTGATATACTGCCTTCTCACACTGCTTGGATCTGTTCTTCATTCAAAAATGTATTTCCCGGTAGCTTTGACTGCGCTATCACTACTGTCAGTCACATCAGCACACAAAGGTCACAAGCGACGATCCGTCCCATCAAGTCCTCAAGCATTGAACAAGACGCTCACAAATACGATTCCAAATGCTGCTGGAGGTCCAATTCTTCACTACAATGGCACTGGGCCTGTACCTTCTTACAACGAAACTTCTCCTGTCCCAGTACCATTGCCTACTTTAAGGTATGATTGTTCATTCGTCTCGTGTCGCAGAACTAACAATCGCTAGTAAGCAGGAAATCGAAGATAACATCTTCAATGAGATTCAAGGAATCGTAAATGGAAATGGACTCACGACCGACTGCGCAAAATGTATTGCCGGTACAGAAGTCATGCATCTTGCAGCTATCATGCAACCTGCTGAGATGATTGTGAATCTCCTTATTCGTGCCTGTGAAACCTTTCCGAAGGTCTATGACAGTATCTACGCCGAGACCTGTTATGAAGAATACTCCGGAATTGGTGGAACTGGTCCGTATCTTGCTCAACTATTTGCAAAAATGAGCATGGCGACCAATGATATGCAAGGTTACTGTTTCTATGTATGGGATACTTGCAGTTTACCCCCGACGATTCCTATTGACGAATCTGCATATTTCAAACCTAAGCCAGCAGATAAGACAACAGCTCCTTCGCCATCTAGTAAGTTATAACGCCTTGGTTGACTACGAGTAAACTAATTCTGACATGACAACAGACCAAACTATAGATGTTCTACATCTCTCTGATTGGCATTTAGACTCACGATATGACATTGGTAGTGAAGCTAATTGCTCACAGTATATGTGCTGCAGACCATACTCAACTAACACTGACCTTGATACGACAAGTGACAACCCATCTACACCTGCGTCTCGTTTTGGATACTTCTATTGCGATTCCCCTCCTGACTTGGCTCTCTCTGCATTTTCAACTATGGACCAATTTATCAACAGGTCTGATGTGGCGTTCACAATATTTACTGGTGATATTGTAAGCCACGATAATGACGACCAAATAAGTCGAGCCTATGTGGAGTATGAGGAGACGGTCACCTACCAAACTTTCAAGGCTCAAATGAAGATGAGTCCCATCTATGCGACTTTAGGAAACCATGATTCTCTACCAGAGGCTCTGAACACTCCAAATTCTATCAATAACTCCACAGGACAATCCAATGTATTCTCCTGGAATTACAATCTCTTGTCCAGCTTATGGCTGAACAATGGATGGATTGATAGTGAAGAGGCTCAGTATGCATCAAACCACTATGGTGCATATGCTACGGTCACATCTCAAGGTTTAAAGATTATTTCTATCAATACGGACTTTTGGTATACAGCCAACATCTTCAACTTCTTCAACATGACAAATCCAGACACTTCTGGAATTCTTACATTCCTTGCCAACGAGCTGCAAAAATCGGAAGATATTGATCAACGTGTTTGGATCATCGGACATGTTCTTCCGGGATATGACGGTACAAATGCGCTTCCTAATCCCACAGCCTTGTTCTACAGTATTGTTGCTCGGTTCTCTCCGTCAACAATTGCGGGAATATTCTTTGGTCATACACACGAAGATCAGCTCATGATCTATTATGATTTCCTACCCAACTCAACAATCTCTAGCAATACATCGTCGATCATTCGCAACACCAGCTTGGTGGATTACAATAACCCTATTCAAGTTGCATACATAGGGCCTTCTATTACCCCTCTTACCGGACTCAACGCTGGATGGGTTCATCTTCAGGTCGATGCTTCGACTTTCTCAGTCGTTAATTCTCAAACCTACTTCGCCAATATGTCCAACGCCAACTCTTGGACAACACCAACATGGGAACTCGAGTATGATACACGCCAAGTATATGATCCAAATACCACTTGGCCCGTCAATGCTCCCTTGGACGGCGCTTTCTGGCATGGAGTGACTGAGGATATGTTGGCAAACAACACTTTAGTAGAAGTTTATAATTTTCTGGAGACAAAAAGTTCCGCAATGACGGAAAGCTGTAGCACAGAGGCTTGTGCGAAGCAAAAAGTTTGTTATCTGAGAAGTGGAAGTGCAACATTAGGTTATGCTTGTCCCGATAGCGACGGGCCTTTTTGAATGCAGTATTAGTACATTAGGAGTGGACATAAGCCAGTACAATGAAAATGACAAAGACTTTTGACGTAGACTATACTTGAGGACAAATTTGTGTTACCAATTAAGATTGGGTCTTCATCTCCACCACAATATCATGGTTGCTGTACCTCTTTACTATCACTCGATGTTACTCCTAGAGAAACAATTGATTGTTTGTCCTCCAATAAAAGCTTCAAAGCTCTCCTAGAAACACACATTTAAGATATAGTTCTAATGATAGTATGATACCATGAAACAAAAGAAAACAAAAACGCAACAAGGTGTATCTACGAGTAATGATACTAATCGGCTCTGACGGAATAAGATGTGATATGTAATTGGAGTAAGCAGCGAGACCCCCTGACTAGCAACTAGCGTCTGGCACAAAGTACATCAGCGCTAAAATCGACACTAATTATTCTTTCAGATCAGATAACCAGCGCATTACATAAGCAAGGGGTAGGGTTCACCAGTTGCAACATCCTAATTGCATCTCCAAATTCCTCATTTTTTTTCCATCTATATTCAACAATCACATCTCTCTCTGTATATCCTCATAATAAACCGAGGATAACAAGGAGACATATATCCACTCAAATCAAATCATGTCTCCGCACACCCCCGTAATCAATGAACGCGAACCCCTCCTCGCGCCTCTCACCGAACCTACTGAGGTTCGCGATGCGTTGATCACGGGATCGCAGGTTTATAGAGATGTTGGGGTTGAGACACTTCGTGCGGAAAACTCGAGGCGAGATGCAGAGGGAGGAGAATTCAATGGAGATAATAATGGAGACGAAGAAGATGATGATGATACACCGCTCCCCCTAGGACAAATTCTAGGGCTTTGCTATATTCGATTAGTAGAACCGGTAGCGTTTTTTTCGGTCTTTGCGTTTCTGAATCAGATGTTGTGGGAGATTGGAGATATTGGGAAGGGGGATGTGGGGTTTTATTCGGGGTTAATTGTAGGTTTTTTTTGGTTTTTCTCATCCTGTTCTTTTGTTTTTTGATGGGGCAATGAGGAGAGATGGAAAGGGAAATGAAGTTGCAAAATTAGAAAGAAGAGGCGAGAGAAGAGCACCATGGATCTATTATATGCTCCATGTCGAAAAACGAAAAACTAACAAAAAACAGGAATCCTTATTCTCCGTCACAGAAATGATCCTCATGGTCCACTGGGGCCGCGCCAGCGATAAATTCGGCCGCAAACCCATCATGATCATTTCGCTACTCGGCATCTCGTTCGCAACAGGTATTTTCGGGTTCGGTAGAAGTATTGGACAATTAATCATGTTTCGATGTATTGCCGGACTGTTCGCCGGAACAATCGTGTGAGTTTCTCTTGGTCTTTGTATTAATCTACTCGTGTATGGGAGTTCTTCAACTAATCTAATAGATAAAGTACCATCCGAACCATGATCTCCGAAAACAGCACCAAGAAAACTCAAGCGAGAGCTTTTAGTTATTTCTCCGTAGCGGGCAATCTGGGGATTCTGGTGGGACCGTTGATTGGTAATTGGAAATCTTCTACGTAGATACCTACGTGAGAACTCGATGGAAAGACTAACATTCTCAAGGCGGTGCCATGTCCGAACCCGCGAAACAATATCCGTCTCTCTTTGGCGGTGTAAAATTTTTCGAGGAATTTCCCTTTGCTCTACCTACTATCTGCACGGGATTGTTCGCGTTGAGCTCAACGTTGGTAGCTACGTTTTATATTAAAGAGGTGAGCGAATCATCAAGGCTGTTGTAGAAGCTCAAATCAAATCACTAATCAGGATCCAGACACTGGGCAAGAAAAGGTATCAGAAAGTAGGAGCGCGCGACGGGATGACTATGAGAGAACTTTTACAATTCCCCGGCGTAGCGAGGTGTATTTATATTTCATGCCACGTAAATCTAATGAGTACAATCTACACATCCGGTTCGTGTCACTTCTTTCCTCGCCTGTCCCTTTTCCTCCCCACAACTAACCTCCTCCCCACAAATAGTACTATCTGTCTTCTGGTTTACACCCGTTTCCCTCGGCGGTCTAGGTTTCTCACCCTTCCGCATCTCCCTCTTCATAGCCCTGGCAGGTTTCTCGCAAGCTTTCTGGATGATCGTCGTATTCCCTCCTTTGCACAAACGTGTCGGCACCGTTGGTATCCTGCGCGCGTGCGCTTTCTTCTGGCCGTTCCTCTTCGCTTTCTGTCCCTTTGCAAACTTCTTGTTGCGCATGGGATGGGAAACGACTTTTTGGGTCGTGTATCCAATAAGTATGTCGATGGGGGTAGGTGTTAGTATGGCGTTTAGTAAGTCTTTCCCTGTTTATTAATCACTCTACCTCTAGCTCTTCTATCCATATCCCCAGTCTTACACCCCGATTCCATCCATCCAAACTAACAATACCCCTCTGCAGCATGTGGGCAACTAGCTCTCAATGATATCGCTCCCTCCTCCGAAAATCTCGGCACCCTCAACAGCATCGCACTTGCCGTTACAAGCGGTACCCGCGCATTTGTCCCCGCTCTCTTTACTATCATCTTCGCATACGGCGTTACGCATCAGATACTCTGGGGATATTTCATTTGGGTATTTGAAATATTTGTTGCAATAGGATTGGTTATTGCAGTTCAGTTCTTACCAAAAGAGGCTTATGGGAGGGGAAAGAAATAGATGTGTGAAGAGGATGAAGAAGAAACATCAGATGAGAGTGGAGAGAGGAGTGACTGGATACTAGAGTAAAAAAATGATAGAATAGATTGAATTTGGACAGAGATAGAAAGATAGGTTTGAACGAGTTAATTTCATAGAAGTGGAATATCGGGAAATCATGAAAAATTATAGAATTATTTAGAATTCCAGCACTGCCTCAAAGAACTCACAACATCAAAACGTGAATTTCAATTCATAGCCTCATAAATCCTATTCATTGCAAAAACCAAAAAATAGATGGGGGCTGGTTATGAAATCCAAGCTTCCCGAGGCTACGCAGTATGCAACAATAGAACACTCCTCCACTTCTACCAATCACTATCTCGAAGTTGGGAACGTGTCATGACAAGATAGTCTTCCACAAGCAAAGATAGTGAAGTAGACTAGACGCCAAGGCTCTCACTCCTGATCTCTCGACCTCTCAAACAAATGAATAAATAACCGAGTCTGCGCATTATGATGATTCACTGTTGATTTCATCTCGGGCACCGGGTTTCGCTTCTGCTCTGGCTTCATTTTCATTCCTGTGTATTAACTGGCTGAGTGCGAAAGGGGGGGTGAATGCATTAGAGTCCATCATAAATTTACATCTGAACTCTGGTTTCAGTGTTCAGTGTTCAAGAGACGGAAAAGAATAGAAATTCTTAACTTTTGATTTTCGACATCTGGTTCAATAATAATCGAAGACAAATGTTTACTTGGTTAAAGAGAACTTTGGATTGGAAGTTAACTGTTCATTGTATCTAGGAGTAAGTCTTTATACTAGCTTCTCAGCATTCATGTTTGTGTTCGGGCTGAATGTGTGCCAGTGAATGGAAAAACAAGATATTTCACCGATGTCAGTATGATGGATAATAGCCGATAAATACCCGAGAGCCATGGTTGCCTATGGTGAGGATGTTAAAGATTGAGAAACAGCAAATCTTGATAGTATAAAGTATAGAAACAATGCCAATAGCCTTGCTGCCTGAAATGATGTATGACTGCAGGAGAGATCAAGTTGTTACCTGCAAAGAGATGAATATAAGACTGCTTGCAACCCTGGGAAAGGAGAATTTATGTTCAGATGAAGCGGAAGTATATCTATATCTACTCATTAATGAGTCAATTTTAAACCAAATGTACAAAAAGAATCAGTGAACGTATGTTCATCAGTGAAGGACTTTCCCTCCATCCCATGAGCTTGATCAAGTCCATCCTTTGATTGGCCAACTCAATAAGAACTAAATCTCAGGATCAAGAACCAAACTTAAGGATGACGTATACAGGATAGGAAGCCTATAGGCATGTCAAAGAGAAAGACCTCGATAGACCCAATATGAAACAACCGATATCGGTTCAATTCACCACTAAAGTCTCGAGTCGAGATGAGATCAAAACAAAGACACGTGAACACCCGACGCGAGGAGGTGAATTGCCCACCTGATACAATATTCAGAGCTTTAAAAGAGGTACTTAAGCTCCGACTTTCGGTTTTTGAGAATTTCTTCCCCCAATCTTTATACACTTTCAAATCTTTCATACAGTCATAATTTTAATAACTCCGACACTATGTCGTCCACAAGAATGGTAAGAGAATCCACCCTAAGGCTGAATCTCCTGCAGAATATCCTGCTGATATATTCTCATAGCTCCACAATGGGCTGGCCCCGTTGCTTGCGTCAAAGATGCTAAGAAGCTCTTCAATCAATGCAGACTTGAAATCCAAGCCAACAATTTCCTTCCTTCAAAAAAATGTAAGAACAATCTAATAGGCTCTCCCTCTGTGCGTTCCTGACGTATTCTCCACAGAGTTACACCAAGAGAACTGCTATTTCATTTTCACATACTGGCGTCAACACAAGAGCCATGAGAGTTTCACCTTTAAAGTTGTCTCACCAAACCTTCGATGAATTGACGGCAAAACTTCCAACGACAGCTATCAGCGATCACATTCTTGTCTCTTTGGATTTCAATACGACATGTCCAGTATTACTCAATAAAATTCTTGGATCAGTTGACGCAGCAACCATGGCATTACCATATATTAAGTCCATTTTAGAGGATGAGACACTTGAAACCAACCCCGAACAGTCATGCAAGCATGGCTTAAAAGGCATCGAACATCAGTGCGCATCTCGCGACCAAGAGAAATTGATGTTGGAGGATCAAACACAAAATGGCTTCTCTTCTGAAGATGGATGCCACTTCCGAAAGTTTTCAGAATTTCCTCTCGAAGTCCAATGTATGATATGGAATTTCTCTATGGAAGAAGACCGCATCATTGAAGTCCATATCACAAAGCGCTGCGCAAATTGGATGATCGTTTATGCGTCCACTGATGCTAAAAATCCAGCACTCCTTAGTGTTTGCCGAGTGGCTAGAGAACGAGGATTGAGATGTTACAAAGCATTGTCTGTTGCAAATTCCTGGAAACGAGACAAGAAGATGTATGACGATAGACAAGCTCTCCTGGGCCTTCCGTTAGACTTTGTTGGTCCTGAAGCTGCAACGACAAACTTCAGGTGCTACATCAACTTCGATCGAGACACTGTGTTCATCAACTCCAGCCATTTTCGTATCTACAGCGATGCTTTGGAGGTTGGTGACAACACTTGGCGCGAAGACTTTGGCTACCAATTCTTGAAAGACCTGTTTTTCTCCACGGCTGGTGATCGAATTCAAAAGCTTGCTGTCGACTACTTATTAGCAGAGAAGTGGTTCGATAATGATCGCAACAATTGGCAATACTGTCAAGTTTTGGCGGCAATGCCCAAACTACAGCAACTCGCCATTGTCTGGACTGGATATCACCACTTTCAGCGTGTAATTCAGAATGAGTGCTGCCGCACGAGACAAATCGAGATTCTGACAGATGAAGCATTATCTGATGAGATACGCTACAGTGCCAAGTTTCCTAGCGATCATCACCATCGTGTACTCAAGTTTCATAAGATGAAAGGCCTAGGCCCATATCTTGGAGAGGGATGGATCAGCGACCGATTTGCTTCCGGTGAAACCTCCATCACTTGGAAGGGCAACATTATTACCGCAATTCAAGAGAATCGACCGGCAAATCCAGCAAATTATCCACCCAATTCGTTTCACTTTACTGCAGAAGGAAATTCAAGATATCGAGATTTGTATAAATTGGAGTTCACTGAAGTCGCCGCCGAAAGAGAATGCTAGAAGGATGTATGGGGAGGTTTTCCTTTTTTTTTTTTTCTTTCTTTCAAAACTACCGGATCGAGTTAATATTAATGGGTTGAGGTGTTCACGGTGACCGATGTTGATCATTGGTGTAATCATGGACTGGATTTCCGGTTTCTTTTACTTGCTGGATGGAGAGATGCTGGGTTCGAATGATGAGATTGGTTTGAGTGGGCTGGTGTTTTAATGTATCGTTGATCTGGCCGTTTTGCCGTATTGATTTCTGAGTTTGCATGAAGTATATTTTTTCTTTTTCGTCCCTGGAGGATGGATAATTTGCGAGGTGTGTTAATGAAAGATGGCGATATCGAGGTCTGAGATTCGAGAGTAACTAATGTCTAATATATAAATAATGATACTGAAATTGATTCCAATCTGATGGTGTGAATGTTGAAGACGTGAAGAGTGAGTGAGTTGTAACTTTGAACTTTTTTCCAAATTCCCCTTCAAGTTGCTGGATTGTGAAAGAAGATGGATGTGATAAGAATTATTACGCACAGATCGCTTGAACTGCGTAGCGTGCATGTGTAACCTGCTAGGACGACGATAAAAAGAGGGCAGGAACGAACAATTACTGAATTGTTCCACTCGTGATATTGTTTACTTCCTGCCTTTTAATGTTATATGTTCTGACATATATAATTGCATGAATATGGTTGTGAGATGATGTAAAAGTTAGTACAGATCAAGCCATTTCAATATCTCTTGGTCCTTCACAAACAGTTGAATGTTGTGACAGATATCGCTTGTTATTGAATCATACAGCGAAGATCCATTGTGCGTGCAACTTTGAGTCTTTCCTCAGAGATTTACTTCCCAACTTCACTCGAGAACTCAATTCTCAGAATCGTGGGGAAAGATAGCAAAGATACCTAAGTAACAGATGTGGCCGGCTGGCCCGGTGGGATTAGCAATCAGAAGACGTGGAATGGATATTGCCAAGCCGAGGTTCCACAAATAGAACACGACAACGACAACAAAAATCAAACAGGAGTGGAGGGAGAATCTTTGACATCTCCAGATGATAAGTGATATAGCATCACTCTATATCACCATTGATTGCTCAATTTATTCTCTTCATTGCGAAGTCATCTTCTCCCAAAAATGGCGAGGTCTCTAGCCTACGGAGGCGGTATCGTTGTTGCCCTCATCGCTATTCTCTATCAGTTCCTCTTCAAACGCATTATATTTGATGTGTTAGGTGTTGGACGTCCAATTTCAACATTCGATGCATTCAACGCAACCTGTGAAAGGATTGATAATCTCGGCATTGAAGGTTGCGAAGATTTGTGGCTTCATCATGACAGTGGATACCTGTATATGGCTTGCTCCGATCTCCAAAGTCGTTTGCAGTGGCTTCCCGCGTTCGTACTTTCCTAGCTCTATACGTTATCCATGACCCTTTTCTCTCATCACTGGTGTGATACCGCTTGGCTGATTCACCAAACCTACCACAGTGCCGACCGTCTGAACATTTCCGGACGAGGTGTAGCAGATAGAATTGGTATTTTGGACACCCGAGGAGATGGCTCTTTGGAGTCTCGTTTTCAGTGGATGACAACCGAAAACTTCTCTGGTAACAATGGAGATGGTACTTTTAACCTACATGGATTTGATATCCGTCCAGATCCGAAGACTGGTACTTTGCGCATTCTGCTCATCAACCATCGACCTCCAATTGATCCTCTAACTGGTGCCCCGCTTGATGCAGTGACCCTAGGTGCAAATTCCACCATAGAACTATTTCATACCCAAGTTGGAAGTATTTCAATGAAACACATAAAGACATACGCAGATCCTGCAATTCAAACTCCCAACCAGGTGGCCTGGGTGAATGATGATGATTTTGTGTTCACCAATGATCATAGCATGAAGGTCGGATTTGTAAGTTACATCAAACTTTCATGGCCGTATAACGATGGACTAAAGAAAACTACAGCGTCGCCATTTAGATATTCTCCTTGGGGGTGGAAGTATTGGACACTGCGATTCACGTGCGAATCACTGTAGTCTAATCCTCTCTACTGGTCTTACTGGTCCAAATGGATTAGTTACAGGGCGTGATGGACTGATATATGTACCAAATACAATTTTGCACGAAATACATATCTTCTCGCTTACCGACGAGAAGACTCTGTTGAAACAAGATACGTTGCAAGCACCATACCCAATTGATAATATGAGTGTTGATGAGAACGGCGACATCATAGCTGCATCAATTCCACAAACTTATAAATGGCTTCAATATATGGATGATCAATCAATCCAGGTCCCTGCGGCAGTCGTACGAATTCGAAGAAGAGGGTCTGATTTTGATCGTTTGATTAAAGAGGGGGTAAGACAAGAGAAGGACCTCGGTAAGAGTGAGGAGGGTTACATTGTTGAAACTATAGTCGAGGATGACGGGAAGGTTTTGACAGCAGTAACGGCTGCTGTTCATGATGTAAGGAGAGGAACATTGTACCTTGGAGGAATTACGGTGCCATTTATCATGACTTGTGAGATGAAGAATTAGAAAGATCTCATTTTAGAGTCTTGAGTGAGTCGAGATAAGTAGATCTCGACAATGTTAAACGCAAGCCATGTCTTTTGCAGTTCTTTCAATGCTCTCTGAACACTTCACATTTTCCGACGTCTGGCTTCATATCTTAAAACCATGAGCGAGGCTCTTAATATGCTTCTCGATCAATGATTCTCATCCCATCTCTTGCATATGAGTTGTGGTGATGGGACGTATCGACGTGATGAAGTCTCACAATCAAGCTTCCTCTTTTCGCCAGACACCGCTTCATCTCTCATTTATTGGTATACCTTGAGTTTTGCTTTGACCTCTAGTTCGCTTACTAGAGAGGACCCAATTACCGCCACTAGCGGAACCGGAAATTTCACTTGTAGTACGCCTCATGAGCTTGCTGTCTTTCAAATATACCTGGTTTTTGCTTGGCGGTTATACATATGGAAGTGCATGTGGAACATAATGATCATAATTACTTTTTCGTTGCATTCCAATGCAACCAAAGCGAATTTTCTTCGCGGACACATTCATGATGGAAGTTTGATGCGAAAATATATAATTGAGAAACTTATGCACAATTAGCTGATTATATCTTCATGAAAGGTGGTCCTACCTCGTTCTCCTCTAAGCTGTTGTGTTTTCAGCCACTTCCTGTACTTCCTCTCAGCCTCTTCGCACAGCAGCCACATGAACCATTCGCCACTGAGCCCTGATTTGCTGGAAGGCATTACCTCAAAAGCTGTTTGGAAACTGTTCAACCACGTGGCTTTTTGTATACCTGAACTTCGCACTAGTAGGAACGATCATCCCATGATTGATCAAGGAAGAATGAGGTGTCATATATCACCACCCACCACTAATATAAACTTTATAATTAATCACATTATTTGGCCAAAACAAAGCTACCTACCATTGTATGGCATCTAGGCAGGTCTGTAGGGACCAGTCTGCCTTAGTGATCACCACTTTCGTTACAGCAGTTACTAAATGTTAGCTCGGATTGACGCACGGTTTCAATCCCACAAAATCACGTTCTCGGTAGTTTAGCGATGTCTATGATTTCGTGCATGAGTACACCCTGATTGTAGCTATTTGTTTTCAATTTCAACAAAATTATGCGTGGAAAAAACAGCGTCTTTCAAGTTCCCTGTATGTTTGAGTGCGTAATGGTGGTGCTAGTACGTTCGACAATTCAAAGTGGAGACTGAATTTTTCAGTACAAGTTTAAGGTTTTCGATGGCCTCTTCGTTCGTTATGATCGATAGCCTAACTTGTAGTTCTGCACATCTCTCTTACTACTCTTCTTCGTACAAAGCCCACAAGAGAAATAATCATTTGAACAACCTCTCCCTAGTTTCCCCCCTCTCCGATAAAAATATGAAACAAGCTAATTAATCACATGACATGAAAAGTTCAAACGATCAGCGCCGTACTACTAGAGTTCAAAACCTGACGTTAGAATCTACACTATAGAATCAAACTTAAAATCATGGATCGACTAATCTAGACTGGAATCTGAGCTTCAAAAGTACTCTTCATATGTCGGTATCACGTAATCAATGACTGTCTCTAGCTATGTTTGGCTCTACCCTTCATCGTCAATTCGTATTCTCCATAGATTCCAGTCTCTCTGAACCTCTATAACACGATTCAATGGATCTCTTCATCGCAGTTACTTTTATCACTAGCTATATCTTGTTGTGATCGGTCGCACTTACCTTTCTTGAAAAACAGCTGTAGCCTTCTATTTCTGATTAGCTCACTCTTACCTTCCTCTTCCTCACTTTTAAACTATCAGTTTAAACCATTCAGCCTATTAAGAGTCTCCCAGAGCTTTTCAAAACCTATCAGAAGATTTTATAATAGACTTTCCCACCAACTTCTACATCATATTGAACATCTAATCTTAGCTTACATTCATCAGTAGCACTTTAAGTTCATTTACTTGATTGACACTGTTCTTAATTTGACAGAATTATGAACTTTCTTCTGGATACAGTATCGCAAGAACTCGTTTCTAATTAGTATATCTTGATCTCCAGATTGTTCAAGTTAATTACTTTTCTAGCGTGCACAATAATTTCACGTCGGTCTCGCCTCTCAACTCATTGTCATAACAAATTTCGTATATAAATACGGCTCCCTTAACAATATACTTACATCTGAATCTCTTTTCACTTCTCGACGCTCGTATGTCTATTATACTCCTCATTTATTGAATAGATCTACATCTTTATTTTAGCTTCAAGGTTATTGGAATGTTTCCTGCACCATTTCATTCCCCAAAACCCTTCAAAAGTTCCAGCTAAGATGGATACAACTCTCGAATCGTCTCAAAGTCCTTTGGATAAAGCTATGATTGATGGTGGAATTGTAAACAACTCACCCGCCACCTCAACCTATCACGAAATGCAGGTCGTTACTCCCGCCGCAAGTTCTGTTTCGATTCAAAGTTCTTCGGACGAAGGAAAGACTAGCGGCAAAACTATCACAACTCCGCCCGAGACCCCTTTCTCTGGCAATACCGAGTCAAATACTAGAAAATCGGCTCCTTCCTTATCGGCATCATCGTCCCCCACATCTAGTTGCAACACTCCTGTGTTGCCATACTCATTCGATTTTCTTGACAGCATAGCAGCCGTAGATTCATACGCCGCGGCACCGCATCCACGGACATACACTCACCAGCTTCCGACTTCTAGCATTCGCACTCCAATTGCTAGGAAATGTGGAAGATGCGTCACAGGCTCTGAATTCAAGACTTGTAGTCAGAGTGTGTGTGATGACTGCATAAAGAATGGTCATGGAAGCGCCACTGATGTATCAATCTTTCGTGCCCGCTTGCTGGAGGAATATGACCAATTTCCATTTTCCATAATGGTCAATGCTACAACTAAAAATCCGGCAACTGGCAATGCTGTCATCGGTGACGATAGCGAAGCTACAAGTAGTTACGATAGTGATGCTACAATCTCTATCGCGAGTGATTATTAATGAGCACGAGACGAGACAAGCGAGGCGAATTGATTTTTAGGGCTTAAGATTCACTACTTGAACGGAAACAAAAAGCCAAATCTACCAACTCTAAAAAAGAAAAACGATTGAAGAAGGCTCATGAGGCACACACGGATCTCATACTAAAACTTTATGTGAAGGAGAAGGAGAAGAAGAGATCCAGTACTCAGCGAACCGAGTTTAGAAACAGTTTGATGGATTTCTGCGGGGTAAAGCGTCAGGGGCTCGATAAAGAAGAGGTTCCCACAACAGATGGTTCGGGGCCCCTACGGCAGGACCTCGAAACCATATCAGATCAGCACATAGTTTCATGGACATTAACATACTGATCCTTACTCCCAGTGCCTTCTTCTCTATCAAAATCGCCAATCTAGGTTTTATCACGAGAAAGGTGTATTGTATAATGGTGTTGTAGACATCGATTATTTAATAAATTGGCACGTAGGTAGTATGGTTTCTAAGAGGATTTATTTCCAGCTAGAAGATTCTCTAAACTGATGCGTATTGATCGCGTATTACACAGTAGACCTAGTACTAACTTCATTGTCATAAGTTTTGGCGCATCCATAAATAAAATTTATATTCTTTCACGGAACAAATACGAAAATTCTTCTTCCAATGGTTTGATCACATCCTGATATACTCCAGCCCTTGTTTCTACATCTTCCAAATTCACCCTCTGACCTGCTGGTACCCACGGCGTATCCAAACATGACTGAATCACATCACGATATCCAAGGGAGCAATCTTCAAGACTCATCACCACGCGGTTCGCGACAGTCAGATCCGTATTTGTGTTCACTTGTTGTCGCTCAGCCTCCGTGCGAAAACTTTCAATTAACCTACCGGTATGTATCTCTATGAGGAGAATTCCTAGGGCTAAGATACTCGGGTTGCGATGAAATCGGTTCAAATCAACAGGTGGATGTTTCTCATCTATGGCAGGATCGAAAACTGTTGATAAATAAGGCCGTTCAAAATCAAGGGCTCCGGCGGTGCCATAAAAGAAGAATATGTGATTTTTGCTCCACTCCTTGTTCTTCCAGTAACTTTCGTGCAGCTGCAATAATGAATGTGCGAAAATGACTGCCAACCTCCTTTTTATTATAAGGGGTAGTTTTGTCGACTTTTCTAGTACTGCTTGCAAAGACTCGGTTTGTGAGGCTGCTAATTTGGGTAGTCTTTTGGGAGTTGAGCGCAGCTGCCAGAGCATTTCGTCGCTCCCGGTATCTTCTACTAAGAGTTGGAGGCATTGATCAATGGGTCCTCTACATCCGACGGTATCACATATTTTCTGTAGGAGGGAGCGGTCATCTTTAACAGACCCGCTACAGTCAAGTAAAAGAATGTTAGTAATGAGCTGTCCCAATATTTGGTAGGGCAATGAACTAACCCGTTTGATCTCACAACCACGGTTCCTTCTTGCCATCTCCCCAATTGCATGTCTTCTTGAACGGAAAATAGGAAATCAAAATCGATCTCTGTTATCACTGGTTTCACCGAATTTCCTCGAGCTTTTAAGCAGAACTGTGCTTCATGTTGAGTTGGACAATTGCAACCCCAACATTTTGCAAGCGCCTTGTATAGCTTTTGTGAGAGTGTCCGCAGATGAGATAAAGGAACGTCTTTTGCTCCAGACGATAACTTTTTGGTAGCGGGTTCCTTTTGTGCTTGCTCTGTCAAACGGAAAAGTCTCTTATTCCACGTCGACAAGTTCTTCAGGCATATTTCCCGATCTTTTTCCTTTTTCCAAAACCGTATTCTTTCCTTGAAAGTACTGGTTGTATCGCCTTTCTCTCTATCAGCAGCAAATTCCGTCAATTTACTGAACATCTTGGATTGCCCCTACACTTCATCAGCTGTGAATCTTCTATATATTGATTTCTATACTTACAACATCACCCGATAGTATATGGATAGTAGAATCCTTTATTAACTGGGAAAGCAACTGAGCAATTTTGCCCATCACGTGTAAAAAAGTATCCAAATCCTCCTGAGATCCAAAATGATCAAAGAGTGCTTGAGCAACGTCTGCGTCAGTTTTCCAGGCCTCCAAACGAATATCCATCGTCAGCTCAGCCTTTCGTTTATCAGATAAATCGGGCAATGATTTGATGACCCCTAAAGTTTGACGATCTAACTGCACGATTTCCCAATAAAATTCGTCATAAAAATCCATGAGCTTTTCATCGCGTTCTCGACGAGAGACTGTCTTTCGAATGGTCTCAACTCCATGTGAGTATGCTTTTGCGCCCTCAATGAATAGCGGAAGCACGGCTAGAACTAGCCCAGTCACTTCGATACCACTCATAGTTATCTATGTCGTTCAAGAAATCGGAAAATTATAACTTCGATATTCGTTCCAAAACACATTCTGATGATTATGAGGCAGACTTCTGCGTCTACAATCAAAAATCATGGTCTTGGATAAGCAGCCTTGGAAACTTTCCTTTTGTGGCGAAGATCCCGGAAGACAAGACCAAGGGCCAAATGATTGGTGAACGTGAACAGGCAAACCTGCGGCTTGGGAGTTTATCCCGACGTTGCACTACAGGCATGTTACGAATCCACTTTTTTCCGCAGCGGCAACATCCTGCTCTTCTTCAACAATTTGTTTAAAGGATGGCGAGTGCAAAAAAATAGTGCATATGGTTTACTACCAGGAGATAAATTAGTAATGTCGCTACATGCGGAACCGCGACAATCCCCTGGAGATTCGATCGCTGAAATTGCTAGAAATGTGGCTACGGTATTCTCACGTGGGCGGGCTAAACAGCTCGAACCCCATTTACGATCAGAGTTAGAAAACGAACTTGGAAGATTCAAAATTTGGGCAGGGAACTTGGGTGTTTTTGCTCCAGGTCGAGCATCGGTAGATTATCGACTTCGTGATGATGCTGATGTTAAAGAAATTCTGATTCAAATGTTGGATCGCCTAAGACAAAGCACGAAACAAGCAATGGATCCGCCGGTAATACTAGAGGAAGCGGAAGAGGAAAGTGAAACGGATGATAGCTCAGATTCATCATCTGAAGATTCTATGGCCATTAGTTTGGACAATGAAACAGATGCGGGGTCCGAAACGGATAATTCACCCAGCCTTCATAGTGCTGATGTCGTAGCGACAGCTCTAAATACGATCAAAGACACAATTACTCGCCTTTATAGGCTTTCTACTATTATAAAAAAGCCTAGCTCAGCGAATGAAAACGTGAAAGTGGCAAACTTCATAGCAAAAGATGAAGTTTCGGCGGAACTCGCAGAGTTCCAAACCTCCGTCCGCTGGCAAATAGAATTCCGACTCCCTGATGCCTCACCAACCTTACTGAATAGACTGGTAGAAGCTGCAGTATTCCGAAGAAGAAAGTTAGAATACCGGGAGCGACATAAAGAAAAGCTTAAGCAAGGTGTTGAGCGTTCGTTCGCATCAGATTTGGTACTTCCACTTATACCCAAAAATACAGTAATTCGGCCAGCAGGAGCTCAGCATAGAGGTACGCCGATTCTTAGACAACAGGCAAGCTCGGTCAGAGGTTCTATTAGTACTATGCAGTATTCTGCTACTGAAGCTTCATCTGTCAACCGCCTCAAGTTTGCTTCTTATCCGAAATCAGTCGCAATTTCTGGGATAACAAGGTCAGCTGTTGCCCGTCGAGAACAGCTAGATATTCCCGCCCCACCTTCGAAGTCAGAGGGTGAAGTCAAGGAAGCAGTCTGTCCTTATTGTTTTCGTATTGTTGACAAGGAAGATATGATTCAAGCCCGTTGGAAGTAAGTAATCTCTTTATTCGGAGTTGAGAAAGATCGGCTGATTGTTTACAGGCGACACGTACTACGGGATATAGAACCATACGTATGCCTATTTGATGGCTGTAACAAGTCAACAGAATATTTCGCAACGGTAGAAGACTGGGTCAATCATATGCAATGGCAACATGCCGTGGTGTGGTGCTGCCAGGTGCCCGGTCACGAATCAACAGTCTACCGCTCTGAAGAAGAATTTAAGCATCACTTACGCGAGGAGCATAAGAATGCTTTCAACGAGACTCAGCTATCCATGATTGTGAAAAAAGCTTCGCAGCCCGTTTCGGACCTTTTCGCCTCATCTGCTCTCGCGTCCAATGGCAATGAAAACGAGTCCCATACAGCAGGAGCTTGTCCACTCTGCCCATTTTCGGTGGATATTCAAGAACATAATGCATCACCAGGCAGTTTGGAAGTAGCAAAAGCATCCCCACCTGTGTCCAAAGAGCTTTGCGACCATATAGCTGCCCACATGGAAGCCATTGCTCTCCTCTCGTTACCAGAACGCGACGATCTCGATGATGCGAACACTAATGAGCGGCAATCAGAGAACACATATCATAGTCTCGACCAGGATACCGTGGATTTACCACCAATAGCATCCATTATTGAAAACGACGACGACGAAATAAGTCCAGATCATGCTCATAATTCAATAGGGCCCACAAACTCGGAGTTTACATCCAGAGGCGATTGGAATTACATTCTTGAAGATAAACAAGTGAAGTCGAGGCAAGATCTGGAGCCGGCTCGGGATCCCACACTACAAAAATTTGTAAGAAGAGCCAGACGAGACGAGATGTTTCGGCGATGGAAAATCGATAGGGTCCCTCCTATCGTTCTCTATGACCCCGATGGAATAGAAACCAGTCCAATTATTGATGGGACGCAGGCATATTCCACGGCTGATGAGGTGCCTGATATGTTTTTGAGCAACGTGGATAACTTCGAACCTTTTGTCGAGCATTATTATTCCGTTTTCAAAAACCATTCCCAATTTGCCCTCGCTTTCTGGGACCATACGGCCTACAAATGTTGTTTTCTTGACGACTACTGTCAGGAAACATTCAGGGATGAAGAATCTCTACAAATCCACTTTGAGACTTCCCATTTCCAATTCACCCGCATCGATCCATGCCTTCGAACGATTTGCACTAATTGTTTGACTGTTGGTTTTGAATCCACTTGCAATTGTGGTGGAGATATGAAATTGTATATTGTTGGGAACTACATTCGAGATCCGTCATCAGAAAGTACTGTCCAACATACACCAACTCGTTACATTGACACAACCGGAGTATCAGATTCAACAGATAAGGCTGTGATGGAGGAGGCAGATAGAGCTTATCGTGAACGCACCAGGGCCAGGAGAATTGCTGAAGAAGAGTTGCGTTCCCCCATTCTGTTCTTGATAAGTAAATGGAATAATGCCCAGCCATTTGTCTGTATCTGTTAAATGTCTCAAACTGAGGTGCATATAAATTTATGCCAGCAGTTTCGTTTGGGCACGTACCGGGCGGCCTTATGTATGTGAATGTTGCCATACCAAGACTTAGGCCGGGAAGGGATAGATGTTCCTCGATGTAGATAAAAGATCAAAAGCCCATGAGGTATTGCGATATCTTTTTACATCAAGATCTTACTGCTAAGAACCTGATCCCTTAACAACGACCTATTTAAACGATGCATCAGGACGACGCATCATTGATATCAATCGTACATGAATTTATGCATAGCCTCTTTGACATAAAAACGCGGGACACTGTCATCGGATTATGATTGGTCGATGATCCACAAAACCGCTTTCGGATTCGTTTAATTTCATGCGCCCTCAAACTTACGGCCGTTGTCAAAGCTGGGCTCATCTGAGTTCTATGCCAAACATATTTTAGGAGATTATTTTGACAGAGGCTGACACGAACACACTTGGCTATTTCAACGTCTGCCAACAAGATTCGCGGATAAACGATAGACGGACAGTATTTGACCCGACTTGACACATTCTGGTCATTGTTGATTGTATCGTCCGTAGGAATGAATGCAAATGCGGCTGCGCGAAATACACCATGATGCTTACTTCTTGTAATATTATCAGAATGAATGAACATATATTACGAATGGAACTTCTCTTCAAATGGGCACTTTCATCTATTCATTTGTACTATTGCTTCAGTACAGCTATCAGGTAAATAGACAATTTCGCTACTATTTACAATATAATTTTGATTCTCTTCCAACACTTATATTTGTTACGGCATTTCATTCTATATAAGTCAAAATGCCCGGATCACTAAATTGTACCTCTATATCCCCAGAGTGCCCCGTTGAAGCCACTATCTACGGTTACACACCCTCCCTAGGTTTCAACGCATTTTTCCTCGCCTTTTTCATCCTAGCAGCTATCTATCACCTAGTTGCTAGTATTCGTTACAAAACATATTTCTTCGGTACAGCTATAACAATTGGCTGCCTGGGCGAAGTAACCGGATATATTGGCCGAATTCTCTTACACAACAATGCATGGTCAGACATCGGATTCGAGATCCAAATCTCCTGTCTTATTTTCTCGCCTAGTTTTGTTGTCGCTAGCGTGTATATTACGCTTCAACATATTGTGCAAACTTTTGGCACAGAGAAATCGAGGATTCCCGCAAGATTTTATACTTGGGTGTTTATTACCTTTGATATTCTCTCGTTGCTACTACAAGCTATCGGTGGGGGTATCGCTGCCAGTGCTGGTGAAAATGAACAGACGAGAGATTTGGGCACGAATCTTATGATTGCGGGTATTGTGTGGCAGGTCTTCACTTTAATTGTTTTTGCCGCCTTGGTTATTGATTATGTTCTTCGAACGAGAAAATCATGGGACCGAGTGCCCGAAGAAACGAGAATCATGGCTGCGAAAAGACCCTTTAAATTTTTTTGTGTTGGAATCAGTGTGGCTTTCGTCACTATTTTCGCGAGATGCGTGTATAGGATTGCAGAGATGGTTCAGGGTTGGGCAAATCCAATTATGCGGGATGAGGTGGGCTTTGTTGTTATGGAGGGATTGTAAGTTTTCCGTCCAGCTTTGTGTTGTGAGAAACTAATGAGTGTAGTATGATTGTTATCGCTGTATCATCTCTTGCGATCTTTCATCCTGGGTGGTGCTTCCCGCAAATTTCTAAAGGGGCTGATGCCAATCTTGTCGAAAAGGTAAGAATGGATTCCAAGTCTGAGTCTTTATGAATGGAAAACATAACAGCACAGTGATCTCGTGAGCGTTTGGAGTATATGGATAATACGACGGGTAATGCAATGACGCGGCGTTATTGCAATCTTGAAGCTAAATGATCAATTATATAGACCTGCGGTTGAACAGATTAAATGCGTTCTAATATGAAGTACGTTGAAACACTTTTAAATTGCCGACATTGGATTGTGGTTGGTGTGGATTTCGCTCAATGTGAAATCGCACAGCACCAGTACCACACAGCCTGGCAAGCTCTGAAAACTATGTCGGTGATTGTAAAAACTACGCAGTTTGAATTGTCAACATAAACTTCTACGCGCTACTAAATTTACGTCCGGAAGGGATCTCCTTTTGTGACCACTAGATCCATACTACAAGGCGTATTGACACAAGTTTCCATTTCTATTATTCTCTTCTCAACCTGATTTCTCCTAACCCACCCAAACCCCAGCACTATCCAGACAGATATAGCATACCATACCCAAACACTATCTTGCAAAGTGTAAAACATCAACCGACTCCAAGACGTCCAATAAAAATCTGAATTGTTGCCAAACCTCAAGTCGAGAAATTAAATCCAAAGAGAGCTCAACAGATTTTTAGGACATAGAGGTACATATCACGCTCAAAATGAGATGGAGCTTGGGATGTGGAGATTTAGCAAGCAAGAAGGAACGGTCAATGATACAAATCAATAATTCATTAATCCTGAGCGGCGAGTTGGGAAGAAATAATAAGACGCAGATGATAATGCGAGTGAGTCGTATTATTGATGTCATATAGATCGAAAGACCTGGTGCCATAGGATTATATCTTATTATGATATTCTCCAGCCATTGTCTAGGAATTCTTGGAACATTTACATATGCCAGCTCACCTGTGCCCTGACTGCCATGAGAAACTACGCAAACTTCCTCCAGTCCGAGGGACACACACTGACATCATTGCTCTTAGACCCAAATCGCCGCCACTGCGAAAGAGCAAAAGGCCTTGTCTGAAACAACTATTTCAGAGCACACAAGACTGTGGTATTGCACCTTGTATCAATTACTTTGTGATATCAAGATGACCAACGCAAAAGGAAAAGCTGGAGGAGCCCGGCATACATGACTTTGGCAACGGATGTGGGGAAAGGGTGCTGAAATCAGCTCCTGTCACCAGAAGATTGATCAAGTATACTGCTATGGTGTGGCAAACACGTACACTTGATTTATAATGTCTATCAAAATATGAATGTTAACCCTTCAAGGGAGGTCTATCAGTGGGGGCACATGAGGGTTTGAAAGCTTTCTGCTTGAAAAGTGAAGTATTGCGCAAAGTCTAGCCACTATGTTAAGCCATATTTTCAAGGAAGGTTTCGGGTGAGGGGACAACATATTCATGTGATTAAATAAACGGAAAATCATTCATGTCTCTTGAAACACTTCTCTAATTCTTTCTCAAAGGAGTTGAGCCCCTAGCAAATGCAGAATCGAATAAAAAGAGCTACGTTTCCCTTCTTTGCCTCGCTAAGAAATAGAGGAAATTGAAACATGGAAAACTCATCAATCCGTCGGAAAACCACCAGCAAGAGAAATTCACGAACAGCCTACTTCAACTTCCAAGTCATATGCCTACGAGGAGTCAACTGAGCATCCAGCGAAATACATATCATCGTTCGCGACCACTTCGAGCTGTTTCAGTATTTGACCTCCATCTGCACGTGATGCTGTGATCCAGATGTGTTTGCTAAACAAAACTTTTGCATTTTTCCCTGGGACCTCGAACTTTTCTGTCACCGTCGACTCACTAAATTCGGTGAACGAAGAAGAACTCTCGGAGGTAAATTGATAATTGAGACTGACGCTGTATTCTACGCATCCAATGCCAGAAGCGGCCGAGACTAGAAGTTCGAAGTCAGCAATCGCTCACCCTGGATGAAAAATGAAGGGAAATTTATATTAAACATTGAATATTGAAACAGAATTGATTATCATGGAAGTAAGATTGGTCAATCAGTATGGATTATACTCACTCTGAACACCCGCAGAGTGTGTCATTGACTCAGATTGTGTCTTACTGACGCCATACTTTATTTCTTTTTGGCGAGAGTACGTGCCCTCGCCACCATTTACCCAAACGCCCTCGACTTTCCATGCGATTGATCTGCTCAAATCAATAAAGGGGTTTTGGATAAAGTCGAGGCTTCTTTCATCTTTACTGTCGAAGAAAGAAATGAAAGGCAGAGCAACGCGACATTGCTCGCTAAATGAATATTGATCTCCTGTGGTGGGAATTTCAGTCGATGAGATCTTAGGGACCGAGGCCTCAAATCTCTTATACTGTTTCTCGTAAGGTAGTACCGGAACTAAAGCATAGACTGAGTCGGGCTTAGAGTAGCTCTGATGTCCTCGGAAGGTACCAGCAGTGATGGGAATGTTCTTGTCACCCATGCCTACAATGGGTTCCGGAACTACTTGCCACACGCTACAATCATAATTGCCACCGCCTTTCGAGTCGTCCCAATATGGGCTGGTAGAGTAGACAGCACGCTTTGTGAGATCAGCTCGTAAACACCAGACTTTGTCAGTACTTGGCTGTTGATCCCATGTCGTCTTTGTGCAATCCAAGACAACGTCACCCATCGACAAATATCCCGGTGGAGGAATTGGTCTCCATGTAGAGTTATCATACTTTCCCCCCATTCCTTTAGAGATCCAAATTCTCGTGTAGCCAGTTGGGGATTTGACTGCGGGGTTTGAATCGCTGGTGGCCCCTACGAGGAGGGTAGCTTGTTTCTTATTGATATTGTTGTAGTGGTCAACGCCGACAGTGCCCAAGGGGCGCATACCTCCAAAGTCTCCAGACTGGGACTTTGGATGCCAAAAAGTAGCGGCTTTAGCTGCACCTGTACCTGTGTCCGCCCAGACCCATTCATACTCGGAGGTCAAAGTGACCTTCAGATCACCGTAGGTGCGGGTTTGGTTTGGCATATTTACCGAAGAAAAGAGTGAGGCTAGAGATAGGTGTTGACGTTGATAGATTGTTCGGGATTAATCAATGAGTACAATTAAATTTTTGGTTTGGCAGAAAGATTGATCTGAGAGTAGCAGATATGGCTCTCATATAGCTACTGCCGGTGATCTACGTTGAGTCCCTTTCAGTACGACCTCTCGGACCTTAGGGGTAATGATTTACCAGGGTAGCTCTTTCCATATCAACCAGACATTTACCATATCCTAGCTAGTACCCCACTTTCATGGCATTGGAATGAAAAGAGTAATACTATAAATTCCTATGCCTGTACTACATGACTCTCGTCTCTGTAAATGGTGACACGCATGGCACTATGAAAGACATATGCAGGGCAGGGAGTTTGATCAAATGATTCAGATTCGTGTGAACTTCTTGCACACTACAATTCAAGTTCCTAAATTGATGCCATTATGACACTCAAGAGAGATATTCTGGATGTTGCGTGTGAGAGCATCACCAAGACTGTAGCTCCGTTATCTAGTCGGCATTAGCGTCATTGTAGGCGCCATTCAGCTCGAACAGATTAAATACACCATTAGAAAGTGTCCAGTAAGTATAACTCTAATACTTTGTCCTATAGAGATTCGAAGGAATGTTTCCAGCTAATCGATGGGTAGTTACTAGGGCTTATTTGCGCTATTTTCCCGGAACGACTTAGGGTGGGATTTCGATCAAAAGTATATTACTTAATCGTTGTTCGCAGTGATCAACAATCTTGACAGAGCGCCATGTGTGCAGCATATATTGCTTGTCTGTCATGTCAGGTGAGACTGTAATATATCAAATGACGTTTGAACACGAAGAACCTTCTTGCCACATTCATTATGCGATATCCCATCGAATATTAATCTGACTTCTCGACCCATTTTGAATCTATCGAACTGCACAATTGGTATGATATGATATAAGTTGCCACACGTTTTTGCTTGATCTTGGTGTAATGCATGACATTGGAACATTGATATGATGATCATTTTATAACCCTAGTATAGCAGAAAAAAGAGGCCATTCTCAGCTCTTTGCCTGACTCAATACGTAACAGTCCTCACTTTGAAATTGATTATGGATGCTGCTGTTGATTGAAGAGGATCACTCTGAACGGAAAAACGGGCACACCAAAGCCGCCAAAATCGAGACTCTTTCTAAAAGACTTATTATTTTGAAATTGAATAACAATTTAGAAAGATACCATAAACTATGGGCTTTTCAATATTTAACTTCAACTCAAAGTCAGAAATATTGATTATTTAGCAGTGATACTGTCTTTTTGATGTGCTGGTTACGTAGTTCAGAGTGAGAAAGGCTAGTCTAATGAAGCGAAGGTAGCATTTATGCGCGCCTTCACTTAGTGGTGTCCTAAAGCGACGACCTGCAGAAGCTGAAAAATGTGATCTCTTGTTTGCATCTTCAGGTGATGTGATTCACTTGGTACTCGGCCAACGAGCCGGCTTCGACGAAGAGAAGTCCAGGCTCTTAGCTTGCAGAAAAATTCCTACTATTCATACATTAGACCACCTTCAAAAGGAAATTGATTAAACGAGAGTGTTTTTGTACTTAGTGATTGATTACTCACGCTTTAATAGATTATAAACTAGCCACAACCTACTTGATTATCACCACCCAAAACTTCAAACAAATTTCGTTCGTAAATTGATTCTAGACCCGCGGAGCGAATAATGGCCTTAACAAATGATCGGCGAATCATCTATTGCGCGGTAGATAATTCAAAATCTGAACAAATGATCTGTGGGGGATTTGTACATTATTTGTTGGTATGAAGACAAACTTGGATTACTTGTAGATTTTGAAATACAAATAGTTCGCAAGTTATCTGTAGATTGTTTGTAGAGTATTTGTAGATTAAATTATCTACAGATAATTTGCAAGGCAGGTAAATGCTTTGACAAATACTCTGCAGAGCAGGTAAAACCTCCATCGAGTAATCTGCGAAATGGTTGATCTGTATATTACCCGCGGGTACGGATAAAATTTCCGCAGCCTAATTGATTCGCCCAATGTTAAGAGCCCAGATCTAGAAGGACTACGCAGTGATCTAGCAGGACTATGAAATGGCACCATGACGTAGTGTTGCCAGCATTTTCTATGCTGAAACATAAGAAGTGGTCTACGATTAGTTGAAACTAGAATCTAGTGAAGAAGAGACGGATGTGTCTCCGTCATAATCCTTGTTTCTATATTTACCGAGAACCTTTTCATGCAAGATTTCTCGGCATCGTTATCTAACTCTGCGGGTCGATGAATGTGGAAGCACTATGTAAAACTAGAAGAGGATAAGCTCAAAGGGAAACGATCGATCAAGGTTTATAGATAGCTGAGAAAAACACTACTATGGGTTATGAATAATGAATTTGGATTAGATGGACCTAAAATTAACCTTAATATCATTGAAAATATTACCGTTTTACTCAAATTTTCTGAATCTATATTCATTTCTTAGTTTCAAATGATTTGTTTCAAGAATATTATACACGAGCTGACATATCTATCTTTATAAAAATTCCCAAAATCATTCACGATGATAAATGTCAGAAGGATCTAGTGTGAATGCCAAAACTTTCCCCTCTAATTTGCATCGCTATGAGGGGAATTACTTTGCATGGACATTTTTACGCAGCTTGACTCATGTATTTTTTACTTGTGCTTTAGTACAACGTGGGGCAGGAGAGTTAACCAGGTTTATCATGGACTCACACAAGCTTGAATGGATAGTTCAATACATGGCACCTAGCTTTCAGGCGCTCTTCTTGTTCTAATCGTTCAGCTTCTCGCGGACCATCTTCGCTCTAGGGAAATTGTTACATTCAGTCTAAATCTTTGCTAACGTGGGAACACATCACCATCAATTTATCACTCTCGCGCTGTCTCACGAGCTCAAGTTTGTATCGTTCTAAAATTGCGAGGGCATGTATCGAGTCGAGCACCCCTCACACTGAGTTTTCAATCCTTGAGCGGTCTCTGCCACAGAGCTACCCGTGGTGGAAATACATCTTTGTTGATCAATTGCTACTCCGAGCTTCGCACATGCTATCCACAGGAATGTTCTGTCTAAGAGCTTCTCAAAGGCTAATGTTCTTTCTGGCTGCCTTTCCTGTCGAAGTTCACAGGCGGTGCTTTGAAATCATGCAAGATTGTTTTTCCACGAGTTGGCAGTTAACAAGCTTCATGAACCTTAAGGTGTGTTAAAGTATACTTAAACACAATATATGTGGATGCAAGAAAAGTTCAACCACCAAGTCGATGCACATAGTGGAATAGCCTCTAGGATGGTTTATATGTATCCTCTCCTGGCTCGTACAGTTGAAATCATCTGCAATTCACTTGACACTGTTTGATAAACAGCCGGTAGACCGGCCAATTAATCACAAAAATTGTGGGTTCTGTTACGGTATAATTTCTCCTTGAGAGCTTTTCGCCAGAGAGTCTGTAAGTGTTTTGGAATAGTCCCTATTACAGAAAATATTAGACGTAAGATCCCGTTTTTGGTAATCACCAAAGACTTCGATACTAGGGCAAACTAAGAAGGAAATCTCAACTACAAGATGACACGAGCAAAACATTTCGCCTTGAGATACAAACCAGCGGGGTAGCTTGTATACTCCCCAAATATCGCACCACAGAACGGTCGTGTAAGGTATGATGTGACGACATGCGTATCGTATCCAGAGAACTTCAACGGCAAAAATCAGAAGCTATTCAATACGTCGAAACAACTCAGCGACAGAGTTATACACCACTTGGGAAGTTGCGAAACGAAGTACTTGAGAATGGTAATGTATGAAAGGTAGTGCTATACTTAGATGCTCCAACTCAGAAATTTCCTCTACGGATTGCTTTCGATGGACCATTGTGCTTCAGATCGATACACGAATTTTGTTCATCAGAGGGTTCGTGAGGAACCCGTAGTTGTTGTTACCGTTCGTGAGTAATTCTCCCGGTTGCAATACTTGGACTCTTAGAACAAATACCCCAACTCAAACAATTCCGATGACAAACTCCAAACCTTTCACCAGAACGCATAAAAATACGCATAAAACACAAGTTAACATAATATGGCAACTCCAATGTTTTATACACACAATAAATATACTTCCACCGTACAACGCACCAAAAACCCCGCCTCAAACCCCCAATTCTCGCCAGCCAATCCCCAAGCGATCCGCCCCTCCATCAAAAAATTTAAGCGCCCACAGCGCATAAACATCTATCCATAGGTCCTCAGCCTCTACTGTGAAACGGTAAATAGTAGCACTCATTCATTTTCGATACACTAAAAAACGATGGTGTGGGCGGGTATATTTTGGAGGACCAATGTCGATGTGTATTTCGATTTTCTTGAATGATTTTAGTAGATCGGGTAACGGGATTTAAGATGAGGATTGGAGGTTGGGTTGCATGCGGTGGCATGTTTTATTGCCATTTGATACTACTTCGTGTTTTGATGCTATACTTATACCGTTGTGATCGCTCTTGATCTTGATTTTTATTTGGAACTACCTATACATCTATTACTCGCTCGTTCGTTCATTCCTTTGATTTTGCTGATTCATTTAATATCTCGAGTTTCTTTTTGCTTTCCCTTTTGCAATCGAGGATTGATATACATACAGTGCTGGCACTATTTCTTAAAAATCATTAATTTTGATTGGTTGCTTGTTTGGGTTTCCTACGCTGTTTCATTTACCTTGCTCTTTTCCTATCGTTGCACATTGGTACTTTCTCTGGATACTATATCCTATTGTTTCATTAAAATATCACGAAAACTGCCGTCTCATTGACGTTGACATATCCATCATGGTCGATAGAAAACACGTTAGAAAATCGAGGAGTCAGGGGTACTTTCATCGAAGAAGACCAGATGAGATATATATCCAACATGCCCAAAGTCATATGTTTTCATATGCCAACATGGAAGAAGTCATGCCAACACCCGAACTCCTTTTTGACGTTGATGAAAGAGAAAACGTCACATTTCCCCGAACTCCAGATAACGAGGCCTCATCACCCCGAAACTTTTTTCTCGAAAAACCACCGGTGAATTGGAGATCAGAGGAAACACCTATCTCTCCTGGTGTAACGGTGTTGTTGAGTCCCGCGTATGGGGATGAGAACAGTGATTTGGATGTTATGGAGTTTTTTCAGGCGTATGTTGTCACCTGTCATTATAAAACGTATTTTTAGAGTTCTCGATACTTATATTTTTCATTTTCAGAGCGACCTATCCAGGACCACGGGCGGTGCGAATTACTTCAGAAAAGCCACGAGATACGCCCATGTCTCGAAATGCAAATAAGAAGAAAAATTCATCGAAAATGGGGCTTCCATCGCCAAAAACTCCTAAAGCTTGGCCTTCCATCGTGGAGCCTGATATTAGTACTCTACCCTCGCCGGAAGTAATTGAAAAAAATATACTAGGAGCTCGTCTGAAACTTTCTAGACGGGAGACTTCAACTGAGAAGTCTGTAGATATTGGACAAACTCAACGTCGTATGATTGACAATCCGCTTGAGGCATATCTTGTGGCACCAAGGCACATGTCAGGCCGGAAACAGACGGGCTCGCCATCTCCGGAAATGAGAAATACTCGTAGCCAAAATAATCTGCTAGAACCGACATTAGCAGCCAGCGGAACCATTTCAAGGACGCCTAGTCCAGTGTTTGATTTTGACGATTCGGAAGTCACAGATATTGAAAGCGGTGACGAGTTTGAAGAGACACGCAATGAGAGATTGAGCAGGTGTGAAACATTATCGAGTCAAGATCTTCATAGTCCAATGTTCGACAAGCCTCCAAAGCCACTGGAAAAAGATTGGAAGTTCCGTCTCCAACAAGATTGTGCTATGGGTACTCTTGGTGCCTTAGAGTCACCTTCGATGTTCTCATCTGCTAGCCAAGCTCCTCGAAAAATGCCCAAGTCGACAAATAGAAGGCTCGGCGAGATTGAATTACCGAATTACAATGCCGAATATTCAAAGAGCTACACAAAGGGTATACACACAACTCGTCCTCGTCAAACCAGTGCAGAATCAACACGCTCTCAAACCTCGCCTATCATACCACCACCTCGAAGGAACAGTCCACCTATCATGGCACCAATTCATCGAGACCAGAGCGAAGCAAGAGGAGCATCATTTGAACCAGAATCCCGCACACCGAGAACTGTAGTATCGAATTGGCTCACGAGTATGTCTTCTAACGCTGGACGTAAGGAACAATCGCGAGAGCATGATGTTTTTTGGAAGAAAAGTCGAAGTTGGGGTCGCAAGACGAAGCCTAAATTGGAAGGCTGGATTTAATGATATAGGCGGGGAGCATACTGTTGGGTAGTTTTGGTGGGGCGATTTTTAAATTTACGTGTTGACGGACAGGGTTCATCAAAATTGTTAATGAATATCTAGGCATCTGGAAACTCTTTAATGGAGAGCATTGTGGAGAAAGATTATATGTCAAAATAGAAAGCCCTTGAGAGGGAAGCTTGGGAGTGGGAGAATGGGGAAGAGGCTGGATTATACTCCGTAAATTCTTAATGATATCAAGTTGTTGTTCATTCCTATTTATGCTTAGTTTCTCCGAGACTCCTGTAACCCCAAGTACTTCTTGACGTTAAAATAACTAGGCATGCGCGCGGCTGCTCGCTGTCACTACCAGCTAAATTTCTAGACCTTCTTGACAACTAATAATGTTATGTCATGCTCTCATACTCTCATACCATGTAACTCTGGCCTCTATTTGCTGCGGAAATTGCGTGCTGTTCGTCAAACCCTTCACTAATCTTGTATATACTCGTAAAACAGACAAATGATAGATGTCCAGGATAGAAACAAGAGTAAAGGGACCACTTGATGATCTTTGAAAGATGTAAATAAAGCGGGGCATTGCAAATGCTCCCCGGTTCTCTCAGCGGCACAGCACACAGCACAGAGCACAGAACACCAGCGTGATACCAGCGGCTGTTTGCAGATCGGGAGTAACCATTCAACAAATCCCGATAATAAGCTTTGAAAATTAGACAGAATACGGGAAGGCCAAGAGAACCAAGATGAACGGACAGAGTAGAGAGCAAGCAAACAAACAAACAAACAGGAAACATTCTCACACGGCAATGTAAACGTACGATGGAGGGACAACAACTAATTCATGCCAATGCATACCTAGGTAGCCAATCAGATTGAGGTTTATATATAACTCTCGAGCGAACGATGATCAATCAAGTATTCACTTATCATTCAGCCTTAAGAAGAGACCAATCGAGTACAAAAATCCAGAGGCTGTGTTGAGACTCTAGAAGTGCATCGATCAATGATAATGATAATACGTATCCAGCGAGCCAGGTAGGTATTGACATCACCCACCAAAATCTGACGAAGAGCTACCGGGTTACGACAATAAGGCGCAGGGAATCAAACTGCACGTAGTTAGTCTGGTACCGATTTCAGTCCTGATCTGATATTGAGAGGGAGAGAAGAACCCACTCGAAAAAGTTTCCCGTTCTTCAACCAATCCTTCATCGTCTTCAACCAACAATTCGGATTATCGTGGTAAAATACAGCGATCTTTATGTCGGTTCCAGACCTGAGAAAGAGTGAATTACTGTAAATGAAGAGTGCCAGACCCACATCCATCATCTATTTGTTAGTTCAAGGTTGGCGGATAAAATAAGAAAGATAGGTAGGTGAGGTAGGCTTTTGCTTTGCTCCCCTTTGCTTTGCTTTTCTGCTCTAGTATCCTTGTGGCGCACACCTTTTAAGCATTGCTTGCTGTCGTGGTAGTATCCCTATCAACTTGACGTCTCATTATTCTATAATGATTGATATGCCGTTCTCTGTCGATCTTCTGTTACACTACTGATACGATACGAGATATCGATCCGCAAACAATTTGCAAGATACATTCAAAATTGTGAACAAAAAGGAAAAGAAAGAGAAACAGACAGAGAAAGGAGAAATTTAGATTCACGACTAAAATTTGAAACAACCCACATTCAGTCAACATGAGTGCCAGTCCGGCTGAGCGAAAAAGTATATTAAAATCAAGGGACATCGATCTCTCAGATAATGCAACCGGCGTCGCATCTTCTTCGGTATCAACCAGTCCACCGAGATTGACCCATCAACGACACGGATATCGCAGAATGGACTCCCAAGGTTCTGTTCAATTTTCTCCAGATCTCGAAAATGTTCAAGAAAATACTCACTACTCTACAATTCCCTTAATAGTCGAGGGCGAATCGTCTGAATCTGCGAACATGTCTCAAGGATTGGGAATATCTCGAATGCCTACCTCTGCGAGTCGCAAATCGCCAAGTCCGCCCAGTCCCTCGAGCGGATTTTGTAGCCCACCAATTGGCTCTGCATCTTTGATGACCTCTCCTGCAACTTCGACAAATCGTTTACTGGCATCTCCAACCTGGACGGAAAATAATACATATGGTGGAGGAGGAGAATTTTTGGACGTAGATCAAGGGCAAAGACGCAACAATGAATCTCTGGATGAACAAGATATTTCTAGGGGAAAGATTTCAGCTTTCACGGAGAGTCTGGACCAGGCTTTTGACACCCCGAATATGTCAAGACTGAGCAGTATCCATGAAGACCATGTGCACGACGAGAAACACATTGGGTGTGGGTGCGCAGCGAATAATGATATTCATTCGCATGTCAGAAGTTGGACCTCAGTATCCGTTTTATGCCTCTGCATATATTCAACCATATTTTCCGGTATCTGGTTTTTCATAGCCATTCTTCGGCCGCGATATGGTGAACATATCAAAACTAATGGTTCGTTGACGCCGTCAACTGCTTCGATTTTGTTTGCTGGTTTTGCGAAAAGTATTGAGTTGTCTTTCGTCACTATATTTGTTAATTTCCTTGGGCAAGTCTTAAGTCGGAGGTCTCTTGTTAGAAATTCTGATGGTGTCACTGTTGCGGAGTTGACAATGCGAACTTGGGTAGGTTTCCTTTCTGCTTTGTTTGATGTTAGGTTTCTTCCTTGAAGCCTTGAAATTTTTACTGTGTGGAATGCTCGTCTGATATTAACTGCCACTGTTAGGTCATCCAACCAGGATTCATGATCACAAACCCTAAAATTTTGCGAAGAGCCGCATGGTCAATCTTGGGGGCAATTACGTTGACGGCAGCTTTTGTAGCTATGTTCTATACCACGGCATCAGACGCCATCGTTAGTCCTAGTCTCCAATTTGGCAAGTGGGAACATGCAGTAATGAAAGGATTGGTTGAAACAAGCTATGGAAATCCTTTCTATGTTGCACAAAATTGCGAAACTCCAATTACAACAGCAATGGATTCGGAATACTCCGCTTCCACTTGTGTGGATATTGATCACGCTGGAGAAGGTGTGTGAATTTTTAAGGAGGCTATTTCTAGAACACGCTAACTTTTTAGCCTATCATAATTTCCTTGAGTATATTCGTACTTGGGCCGACATTGCTGCTGCTGGAGGAAAGGGTAACTCATCTAAGCTAGCAGACCGTCCAATTGTGACAGCCAACCTTTATGACAATACTACTGTTAGGGCATCATGGATTCGTACCGATACTAGCGATATGGCTGCCAGTTATGAAAAGTACAATCGTGTTGTTAACAACGTTACCCTTGCTATGCCGCACGCTGGTGTCATTTCCGCTGCGACTGATTCAATCAATGGAATCTTACAACCTTCTGATCTTGAGGGTGTAGGAGAATACAAAGTCAAAGCATCGGTAGTGAGCCCCACTATCAATGTTTTATGTGTCAACATGAATAAAACAGAACTCTCGCCAATCATTTATGTTGACTGGCCTAATGCAATCACAACTAACTCTCCAAATATTCCGGGCCAGAAAATGGCTTGGAGTGGTTACACATCGGAAATCAATCTACTACCAGGCCAGGAGTATCTCAATAGCACTGCCGTGGATGATATATTTGGCTGGGGCGTAGATAAAAAACAGCCTCCAGTATTCCCAATGGTAAGCTTACGTTGCATAACTTTGTTTGTCTGTGTCGGCTAACCCCTGTAGTTACCCATCGACTACAACACTATGACCAATATATCGGTATACATGAGCGACTATATATACATTCTTGCTAAATCAAATGCCACAGCCGACTATACTGTATGCGAAATGAGTAAGTCCTCCTCATTCCTTGATTCCTTGATTCTTTATCCTTGTGACTCGATTTTCAAATTCAAAGCGAGCCATTAAAAAATATAAAATGTTATGAGCAACTTAAGATTGCGATAGCTGAGATGCTAACAATCATTCGCTAGGCTCCTTTCTTGCAACCGACTGTAGCACGACGTATTCAGCTTCTGGAGTAGGTGGAGTTTTGGAAAACACTTGCGAAGATCCCAACGATGAGATCGCTTATGACAAGTCCTACAACCCACCACCACCTCCTCCAGCTCGACAACAAGATTTTCGAAACATCATTTCGGAATGGGCACTTACATTGTCTCTCAACACTGGAATTTCGAATGATAATGCTTCTATCTCTCGATTGCTTACACAGTTCGTGACGACAGCTCCTAGCCTGAATACTACGTTACCCAGTCTTGCAGAAGCCCTCGCTTCGCTATCCGGCTGTACCTTATTAATCAGTGCTCAAGGCGCTACCTACAGACATTATATGGGATACAACGCTACAAACGAAATCGTAAGTCCCGGGGTCTACGAACCATTTAACGCATCGATCTCCAGTCAATCCTACACCTCCGGCCCGGCTGTTCACTGGCAAAACATGTTCTACGTCGTTCTTCTCCTCGTCTTCCTCACCAATATCTTCTGTCTCGGCTATTTTATCCGTCAACGCGGTCTCGTCACCGATTTCACCGAAACTCAAAACTTATTTGCTTTGGCGGTAAATAGTCCTCCTTCTCAACGCTTAGGTGGAAGCTGTGGGGCTGGTCCACAAGGTGATCAGTTGAATGTTGATTTCCATGTTCATCATGAAGAAAATTCAAGTCACTTCTATCTGAAGGAGGGAAATAGTAGTAGTGTCTTTGCGCCTTCGAGTTTTGAGCTGAAAAGCAGAATAGGCTCGGTCACGAAGTTGAAATCGAGAACGGCGAGCAGTTACAGTATGTTAAGTAATAAACGGAGGAGTATTTTGTGAGTGGGGTGGATTAAGGTTTCTAGAAATACAGGCGAGATGGGCGGAGAGGGACTAATTGCATATGAGGGGCGTTTTATATGGTCGGGATGTGTAGTGAGGGACTTGGAAATACCCATGATATAATGAACTCATGAAGTTTATTAATTGCTGCTTGCTAGATGCATCATAAGTTTTGATGGCGTCAGTTTCTAGAATAATAACTGAAAAAATAAACTTTAGCCTTATTAGTGGTTTACACTATAATTGAAAAAAAAATGGAATCTCAGTGGGTGGGTTCTAGGTCTTTTGGTGATGACTGCATTCTGTATCGTGGAAGAGAATCTTGCTCTTATTGCAGGAAAGAAAACAAAGGAGATGCTGAGTAGCGTTGTTTACTTATGGGAAACAGGAATCATATAATGAGCTACGATAGAACGAACTGGCGATGAGATATACTTACGAGTTGAGATCTCAAAGCCCACGGCAGAAGAACTCTGTGATGCGAGAGCCTCGCAACAATCTCCATGTTGAGTCAACGAGCACGTTTTCTCTTCTCGTCGGAAAGTGAAACGGGATGGGGTTATCGGACATTGTTGACGTCGCTATGCGGTTTGTTTCTGGAGCGGAGTCTACGCTGAAGATATGAGTGGAGGGGAAGGGCGGAGATTCTTGAATGTGGATATTTCGATCGGAGTGGACTTTTGAGATGTAGTGGGTGGGTTTCTCTGTTGTGATTAGGTGGGATGGGTGAATGGTGAGTGAGTGAGTGAGCGAGTCTGTATATGTTTTCTTATGATTTGGATTGGCTATATGTATCTTCACTTCAAGTGTTGTACGACTTTTAGAGTTCCAGCGAGTTTGAATGAGAAGTTGTTGTGGCTTCATCTTCTTATTTGATAGTATAGTAATACTTCTTTATAAGCATAAATTCTTTATAAGGATAGCTTCTTTATAAGCATAGTCTCTTTTTAAGGATATATATATTTTGGCCCAAAACTTTTAAAGTTCAAAAGTAATATACATCCTTGAAACCCTTCTATCAGGATACCCTTACGTATCCTTATAGAGAGATTCCACTGCATAGAATAGCGTTTCCCCCATGCTTCTATTCTCGTATGTCCCTCGCGGCATCTAAAGTTCCACGCATGATCTAGCATTTCACTTCATCTCAAAGTGGACATGGCATCTGTAGGCGACTAGCCTAGTGGGCAGTCAATATACCTCATGATATGCCTTATTTGATTGGCCTCTGATGGAAAAAAAATGCCGCGTTGACCGGGCTCATTCAACCAATTCTAGAAGGCTCGGCATTCGGCGTGCCTACTTAATCCGATGTATACATAATATATGGAGTATATCTGGGGAAATGTCAAAAATTGCGATATGTCCCGGATTTGCATTGCTGGATAATTTTATTCTGGTGAGGCTTTAATTGCATTGAGGGACTTGCACTTCAGAGCAGCGCGTGGATCCTGCTCCGGAGTCCGGCGGGGTTATCGGATTTGTGTGGTTTGAGACCTGGTGTTCAACTAATTGCTGACACCAGTGGCCTGATCGTCGTTCTGTCTTGAGTGTGGAGGCAGCTCTTGTTTCGGGTGATGAGATATTATTTTTCTCCGTAATGGTTGTGGACGGAGTATAGTGGTACTTAGAAGTGTACTTATGTAATCTGGTAGTTTCCAGTTATTCAATGTAGTAGTTCCAAGAGTTTAACAATTAGCTTCACCAGAATCAATAGATCACCTTCTCGAGATTTTCCCAACATAAATATATTTGAGCCGAATATAGTAATATTTATCAGTCATCTCTTCAATCAAGATGTCTTATAGTTCACCATTTTCCCCCGAGAGCGGTAGGATACCAAGGATTCCACACCAGATCCAAGATAACTGATCTGTCAAAAGGATTGCCAGAAGAGTTACATGAAAGTAAGATAAGACAATTCCCTTTTCTTCGGTTTCAAAGGAGTCTCCAATGGAATCCTGCAGTATTGGTGGCATAGGCGCGTTGCAGCTTCAGCTCTCCAAGGAGTTTTACTGATTTACATCCAATAGTTCTCATAGATACACCAGAACTTGCTGCCGACACAATTTCATATTTGACTTCTCAGAAGAGAAAATGGCTCGCTGGTAGGTATCTCAGTAGTAATTGGGACGTGAATGAAATCATGAGCCGGGAGGAAGAGATAGTCGATGAGGATAAGTTGAAGTTCAAAATGAACTTATAAGGTTGAAGAGATGATAGAGCGGATATGGCTTTGCTTTTGGTGGTTTATGGGTACATTTCTGCTCTTATGCTATGATTGGTTGGCCAGATTTTTATGAGAAAGAAGTTCAAACGCGGTTTTATTGTGTAACCCAGTCTTGTCTTTGAATGTATGGGTGGCCGATGAATTCCATGTTGTGATGATGCGATTGGGAATCATTCACAGATGTGGTGATTTCTGTACTTGTTATTATAGCCGCTGATCTCTCTCAACTACAACTTAAGTTTTGAAAACTGTAAAACAAAAAGTGCAATATTGATCGTACAGCCGCTCTAGGTGGGTGGTTGCTTCTTCCTATTCATGAACTCTTTGCACCTGATGAAACAATCAGAGAAGGAAGGAACGTCCAACATGACCAGGTCACTAAGACAATTTTGTTTTCTTCATCTTTCTGAACAATACAACACAATCTTGTTACTTACAGAACACTACACTTTGCTTCGCATCACTTCGCATTCCTTTTCTTTGCTTTACTATCAATTTGGGTCCATCATCTCTCGTCTTCAATAGTCTTAAATGCACTGGGTAGCACATCAGGACATGTGTTGTAAGTTCTGGGTTCCAAATATTTCATTCAAGCCATCATGTCTCGGTATACATGCTCATATCATTGCTAACATAGTCGAACCAACAGATCCACGATTCGCAAGAAATATGACTCCACAATCGACTGACCCAGAGACAATACGACTCGTAAGTATCAGAAATATTTTTTCCGTTTTCCATCATCAAGACTTTCAATATTCGATAAACGTCCCAAGATTGAAGAGTCTCATCTAGTCAACCAACTACGTAGTGTATCGATAACTTTGATACCAATACACACGGATAAATGCTGAGAAGTTTTGATTACTCAACCCAAGGTTCCAAAGTTTCAGCCGTGGTACAAATTACTAGTTTGAAAAGTCTCATCTCTCTCACCGGATCCACATCATATAATCAATCTCAATATACAGCACAAAAGCGTCGTTTCTTCACCTGCCACATCAGTACTTTATATGCCCAAAATAAGTGTGGAGATTAAGTAGTCTCATCTTCTAAAGTTCTCATTTCGAAATCTCGAACATGGAGATACAAACGTGGAAACGGGGAAGTCTTGTCTCGTCTCATCAAGTCATATATCAGCATCTTCGATTCCATCACACACTCCAGCACCGAGAGCTCAGATTTAATCTAATTCATTACAGAAGTCAGCATTCAAAAAAATCGACCAACAACAGGAGCTTCCTTTCGTCAGATTCTACCGATGGTACGTTCTTCACAGCATTCACAAGCGTGCTTTCAAGAATGGCCTCTTTCGAGAATCTATCCCCTGGGTCCTCACTGGCGATTCCGCATGGAGCATCGAAAAAATCCTCTTCAAACTTTGTGATTCACCCGAAGTCACTGACGAGGAAAGAAGAATCATCTGCAACTTCCTCAACAAATATCATGAACAAGTCCTCGAACAGAATAAGAATGGTGCTACTTCCACAGGCCTAGGAATCAAGATGATCGCAGAATGGGAGCATACTAAGCGATTGTTTGATTTGAATGATCCCAAGCATATGGCCGGGAAGTCATGGGTCAATGATCCACAACTTCACATCGATTGGGCTGCTTCCTGCGAATCAGATCGTCGTGAGGGAGAAGCCGCCAAGACTGCTAGCCTCCGTCTTGAGCAAAAAGTCATCAATCTCAGTGACCACTCATGTGAGCAACACACTACTTCTGAAGCCAAGCCCCTCGAAATGAAAGTCTCTTTGCGCAGCAAGAAATCCGCAGATATGGGTGCGTTCCAACCCGAACTTTCTAGGAAAGGCTCAGCAAAGGTCCAGAGAGAGATACAAGAGATAGAGAGAGCCAAGAAGATGAAATATGAGATGGAGAGAAGAAAGAAGAGAGTTATTTCTGGAACAGCGAGTGGTTCAACCAGTCCAACTAAGAAGGTCAGAGCAGAGGTCGTTGACTTGCTCTTGGATGAATTAGACTTGAGTGATGGTATGTAGGTCTTCGTAACTCGATGTGTATAATGCTAATTCAACTAGGTTATTGACTTTGAGTTTGGGGTTGCTTCGGGAAGTGAGGTGTAGTACATGGCTGTGTAGAGATAGAGGAATTGTGTCTGTTGGAGGCAATAGGTTTATCAAATGGGTTTGGTTTCGTCGAAGGTTTGATTCAACGAAGTATCAGAGTTGCAAACAAAGATTATTGATTAGACTAGTTTTATCTCATTGCTTGAAACGACATCTCAATGCCTATTTTTAATTGCGGCTATCAAATTTGTGATATTGCGTGGTGGTAATAAAAGATCTGCAAAGTCGGCACTAAACATGATAGAGAAACATTGAAATTCGTATCTCTTATTCTTCTCACCGGTCAAGTTCAATTGTGCAAAGTAAAGGTCTTGATATCATTTCGCGTTGTAAACTAAATCTTCATACATATTTGGTATCCAACCCAATCCATCCAATCTGATCGTGAATGCATTTATTCGTCTGTTCATTGTTCATTGCTCATCATTCGTCTACTCATCTGTTCATGGCATTTGAGTTCGTGTCGTCATCATCTCATCATCCTTCCGGAATTCCGATTCCATCTCACTCGTGTCTGCCCAACCAGGCGCGTTTTCAGCATCTAAACTGAGGCGAGATTTCCAATATAAACATTGCAGATAAATCTCATCGAATCCAATGCCCCATAAATTTGACTTCTACCGAGTACCGTCCACCAAGCCATTGCTGATTCAAATTCGAACGATTCCTCGTCACTTCATTCCCACTTTCTCCACTCATCATTCAATCTTTGAATCTCTCTCCCTATTCCTGGATTCGCAACCATACTCTCCCTACTCTGCCTCTTGGTAGCCGCTACATTAACCTTCCAGGCCAACTCTGCATTTCTTCTCTCTCTCGCCTTAGTAGCCAAAAGCATATAGTCATCCGAATTACAAGCTTTTTGGAAAATGACTCTCATTCTTGGAGAATATAATTGGCAACTAGCCTTTTGTATTCGCTGTGGAGTTTTATTAAACATGAGTGGAATTGCCTTTCCATCTTCTAGTTCCGGGAGGATGACATCGTCAAAACATTCTTCGCAGACGGTAAATTCGGGCAATTGAGTGATCATGTACCAGCGGCGATCAGGGAGATCGGTAGCTTGTTGACATTCTTCTAGAATGGAAAACTTGCGAGCGAGTTTAGCGAGAGTGCGGGTGTCGGGTGAAGAGTTGTGGTAAGCAGCGTCATCTGCAGTAGTTTCTAGAGCATCGAAATATTGAACGAAGCGTTTACTGTCGAAACGAAGGTCGCATATGCGGGGGATAGAGCTAGAATAATCCGTTTCGATGGTACGGACAAATGCACCACGGATAGGAGGGAGAAGTATTTCAATCGATCTAACACACGAGTGACAAACATCAAAGTTTTTGATCGGTAAGCCTGTCTTGGGGTCGATGATTGAGTTCCATGATCTGTTAAACGCTTCACGCTTTCCAGGACAGGGTGCCTCAACCGCTCCCACATTCGCGAGACCATAGAAGAGACCGAGATCGTTTCTTCGCTCCTTAAGCGTTAAAAGCCATGCTATTCGATACCAGGGCGAACTGCCAAAATCGCATATGATTGCAATGTCTGGTCTGCGAGCAGCGGGTATGAAGTGGTCTCGAAACCCTGTTGGCGCTATGATCGAGTTGAAGCAACTTGGACAAATATCGAAGTTGGGACACTGAGGAAGCGTCAACCAATCTAGATAGCCAGTAGTAGGATTCATTCTCGGGCACGATGGAAGTGGCGCAACGCCACCTCGTCCTACATCCTCCGAATAACGACGATAGCTACCGACAGGCCTCTCTAGTTTATTTGAAGGGAGCTGAGGGGGTTGAAAAGGGGGAGGTTGCCAATAGGGCTTATCGTTGGGAGCTGCTGGTCGTGTGCTAGGTGGCCGATTTTCCTCATACTGAGGCACAGTTGGTGTACGTCGAGTCTCACTCGGGGAGTGTAAATCAATTCTAGTTGGGACAGGAATTGGGACAGGAATTGGGAGAGGGAACGGGGCCGGAATCTGTTGCATCTGTGGCATTGATATTGGGCCCGGGACACTTGACTGACGAGAAGAAGGTCTTGGGACTAAACCTGGACTCAAAGGATTGAGTCTCTCCGAACGAGGAAGCTCTTGTGAGCCATATAAAGGCGAAATAGGTCTTGAACTAGGTCTACGACCTTGTGGAAACGTCTCCGCTCTTTCGAATGGCTCTGTCCTAGGGAATTGATTGGGAGAAAGCTTTGGAGAAGGAAGTGGAGAAGAAATTTTCGAGTGATTTGATGACCTATTAGACCTTGGCGAGTCTACCCGACGCTCATAGTCATCTTCTGGCTTTAAGTCCTTAGTCCTGCGGTGTTCATGCCGTCTACGTCCAGAACCTCGTTGAGAGTCTCGTTCAGAACCACTGTCTGCAAGATCGTCTTCACTGCTGCTATAATACTGCAAGTTGGAAGTAGCCGATCTTTTAGGAGAGCGTGCACGTTCTGATCCAGATCCTCGCTCCGACTTGCCAGATCTTAGTCTCTCCAATCGTTTTACATCTTCGGGTGTGGGCTGTGATTGTGCAGTTCTGTCGTTTGAATTCCGCCTTGATCTTGAAGGAACCTCAAAATTTCCGCTGTTCCTCTTTGCTGCGAGTGGTGTTCCCGATCGTGATATACTATTAGGAAAGTTGCTCTCACTATTTCTTTTCTCATTTATAGAATTGCCGCGTTTTCTCGAGTTTTCTTGTAATGAATGGTGTCGAGGGACGGGCTGCGCAACGGATTCGAAAGACTCTTTCTGGCCCCTAGGAGTGTGCATCATATTAGGAGAGAGGAAGTATTCGCCAGTCGAGGTATGAGGAACATCTTGAGCTTTTGGAGTTTCGTCATTATCCCTGGAACCATATGCAGACGCACTCCTTCGGTATTTAGACGGAATATCTCGAGGAACTTTTGTCTGTATGCTTGGCAACTCTTGCCTACTTCTTCTCCTTTCCAATGGAGGGGGCTTTAGCACCGGCTCCTTGTTGATCTTGCTCCTCTCATGCTCGTCCCTATTTGGTGCGGATTGGCGTTCTGATCTAGCTTGTTCTGGCCTGCCTCTGGGTTGCCTATCTTCATTTCTATATTGATTGGCGGATTCATCGTTTGAGCTTGTATCGGTTCCTGGTACAAGAACAAAACGTCGTTCGGAATTGTCATCACAGTCTTTCGATTCTTTTGGTCTTGGCGCAGCATGCAATCTCTCAGCCTCACTCTCACTGACATCAGACTCGAGTATGATAGGGTATTGATCGATAACACCACGACAGGGAGGATCGTATGAGGAAACAGAAGATGGTGCAGATTCTCGTGATAGTGAAATGGCCTCATCTTCTACTGTTGGTCTTGGTGGAGGTGGCCCTCGATGTCGAACACGACTTCTGCTTCTTGCACGTCCAGCATCACGATCGGAGGTGCTCAGGAAGCTAGATGTATAATTGTTTTGTGGAGGAGGGCTGGGAGTTCTTCTTCGATAGCTATAGCTAAATGATGATTTAGCGGACCATCAAAACCTCCGAGGAAACTTGGTGGGGAGAAAACATACGGCGAAGGACTTCTTGCTCTAGAGGTTCGGAAGAATCCATTTGCCAACAATTCATTGACATCCCTTTCTTGTCGTCTGTCAGGCCTTTCCATGCCGGTATGTGTAAATTTTGAGCTAGTTAAATTTATGGTGTTATTGAATCAAGAGGACTTATAAGCTACGAAGCTTGTGTCCATGCGATTTGAGTGAGTATTATCAGATGAGATGAAAGATAATAAAATTGAGACAGTGCCTTCAATCTTTGATATGTAGATATTCAGGATTATTATTATTATTGTCTCTCGTAATAACTCACCACTATCAATTCGTATAAATAGGTATTATTAGCAATGTTGGCAGTGGTAGTGGTAGTGGTAGTGGTAGCAGAAGTTTATTTTGGGTGAACTGAGAGTTTGAAGTAGGATATGACGGAACGAATTACGAGTGATGACTGGATTCCTTCGTTTTCTGAGACATCTATCGCACACAGACATTTTTTCCATGCGGCTAAAATTCTTCATGACCCCTCATTCGACCATTTACATGATATTCACTGCATAAAGATCCTACATATAAAAGAGGGAGCTGGAAAGTTGTATATAATATAGAATACTAATAGGATAATAAAGCGATCTGGTGACGTCGTACTAAACGGCGGTGGATCTAATAAGTAAGCAATGTAGGGCAATGTAAGATGTAGGCAACGGCATCGTCAAAAGGCCACCAGGGCGTACATTTGAATGGTACTTTGAAGATCTTGCCTCAATGATTGGGACCATAGAAGAGCTTGATCAACCCTCCATTTCGAACATCTGTCCAGTAAGAATACAGCACCAAGTTTGGCCCCTTCCACCCCAGACTTTGGATTGACAAACTAGTTGCCGCAGGTCCATGGGGATTTCCAATCGTTTTTATCTCGATTTCCTCGTAGTGTGTCCTTTCTATCTCCTTTATTACTGGCTGACTATCTTCAAGGGGGATATGATAATCTCATGATAGCGTGAGTAGACAATCGGGAGCGAGTACATCGTCCTCTCAAAACAAGCATAAAGGAAGGTTTTCGCAGAAAGACGAAGATGTGTTCAAGGTCCATATTAAGATTGACAATATATAATCCCCCCCTTTATAATATACATCCCTAGGTATTACCCAAGCAGACTATTCACACCTCTACCCCTAATCGCGCAAGAATTCCTGAATATCCTTATCCTCATCGTCCTCTTGTTGTTGTTTTCTCAACATCTCCTCCTGATCCAAAATCTTCCTGATTGCCTGTCTTTGCTTCTTTCGTGCCTTGCCGCCCCATTTGACATCACTCGAAGTGACCTTGGCATCCTCCTCGCTGTCGGTATCCTCGGAAGCCTTGGCCGAATCTCTAAAGGAATTTGCGCCAACGTGCTTTTCCTTTTCCTTCTGTTCCGCATGTTCAGCTCTTGCTTTGGCATATTCTTTCTCTTGTTTCTTCGCGCCAAGATTGATGAAATATGGCCTGATGAGCAGGTATGCTCCAACCACTGCGACGATTCGAATCCATTTCTGAAGTTCCATATCTTTCATTTGTGCGAAAGCTCCTGTTGTGTTTCGGTAGAAATTGGCAGCTCCCATTTCTAGGAGGTTGGTGATGAATTCCGCCATATTTTTTGAGGATTGAGGGTGAGTTGAACTATCTAGTACGGTGTTGTTTGAGGACTGAATTTGGAGAAATGAATGATGAGGGCGATGTATAATGTTTTCGAGGAAAGTCGGTGGGTGTATGTAGAAGATTATTTAAGACGAATTGGATTATATCATACAGTAAAATGAGTCGAGACTTGCGACACGGCGTAACTTTGAGATAGATTATGAGATCTCTGGACGTGAAAGAAAGATAATGTAAAATGTGTCTTTTTGAAGAGATTATTGACAGCGCAGTGAAATTGAGGAATTGAAATATAAATGTGGATTCTAGAATTTTTAGTTCCGGAGGCGGTCGAGGTACTAAGGGTTCCGGCTTGACTTCGGTAAACGCGTTCTCCCTAAGATAACTTAACGCGACAGTGATTTTTCAATTTCGACTGATGGAGAGAAAGAAGATAGAAAGGCAATTCTCGAAGTATTGACATTTTGACCTTATTACTTTGCTTTACCACTTACGAGACCGTATCATCTCTTCAAAAATGCCTCAGATCGATGATGAACTCCATGAAGTGAGTAATCGTATATCGTAAGCCTCATATTTCTCATGTTACTGACAATATAACTCGCAGCGACTCAAAGCAGCTCTTTGGTTTTCAATTGGGAAGATCGTGGAAGAAGAAGCCGTACGACTTAATTCAAATGCTACGAATCAATTCATAGGAGCATTGACTGAGATGGTATGGCATCAAATAGGTATGTTGTCTCCATCTCTATCTATCCAGCAATCCCTTCTTATTGAGATGCGTCTTAGAGAATGTAACGACGGATCTCGAGAGTTTCTCCCGACACGCTGGACGTTCAACCATAACGACCGATGATGTGTTACTCGTTACAAGAAGGAATGATGCCTTACACGATATAATCAAGGATTTCATCGATCAAGAGAAAGCGAAATCTACCAATGAAAAAGGAAAAGGTCGCACGAATACCAAATGATGAGTCGCTTTTCCAACCTGTTTCCAACCCTTATAAGATACCAAGATACCCAGGAAGGCGGCGTTAGGAGTTACGAATATCATCATCTCGCAGTATAGTTGACAACCAAAATTTACACATACACATTCGACATTACTGCCAAGAACGATCCCTTCCCCTCTCAATATATTGAGTCAGTGACGTGTGTTGTGTGCTCGAATCGTTTGTTCACATTCAGCTGCCCATCAAGGTTTCCCGCACCAACCCCCGCATGAATGGAACAAGGGATTATTGGTCCCGTACATACATGCGATGATCTACCGTAAGACAACACCTATGGGATGCTGACACTGGTGTTGTCGCATTTTCTATCTTTATTCCGTATCCTATATACTTTTCAAAGCTTTCCTTCAATACATCAATATTTCAAATCAAATCACATCAAAGCAAAGCAAATCTATTTCATTCATTATGACTGAAATCTCAGCAGCATCAAGAGTGTTCTCAATACCGGAGCTTCTCCACGAAGTCTTATCTTATCTTCCCCAGACTTGTCTTTTATCCACAATTCCACTTGTGTGCAGAAGTTGGGGGGTAGCCCTTACCTCACCGTCACTTGAAAGAGCTCAATGGTTTCGACCTGCGATACATAATGGACCGTCGACATGGTCAGATCTTTTAGAAAAACAATTTGGCATCTTTTTTGATTTCAATCTTATATTGAATCGTAATGTCCTTGACTCATCCGCATTCGACACTTTACCATGGAAGCGAAATCTCGACGCTTTTGTAAGTCTGCAATTTATGGGACTCCGTCCTGCTTTTTTTCTCCTTCTGCTTTTGATGCTGTGACATGACTTGGTTTCTTGTCTCAATCCCAATTAATTTACCGTGGAAAGCTACCATTCCAGCTCCTTACTAACATCAATTACAGCAGAGAGCCGATGCAAGCTGGCGTAATATGCTCGTATTCCAACCTCCTTGTTATCAGTTTGCGATAGAGAGGATTAGGTACGATCGAAGTGGAATTATGCAACAAACTGTCATTCTGCCATGTCCTGATGGTCTTAGAATGGGAATGGTTTGGGACATAGCACAAGAATGGTGTTTGAGAAGAAAACATTGGTTACAAATGTCTGGTCCTGAGGTCGAAAAAGAGTATCGAAATCCTGAAGTTGGATATGATGAACCGATGATTCCAAAGATGATACTGCACTGGCACATAACTTGTCCTCGTCGAGGTTCTCAGGCCAGTTTGGAAGACGATTGGGTCAGCAAGGGCAGAGAGGAATTTGATTTATTCAAAATGTAAGCGAAGCGGTTCCTCAGAAGCAGCCTCTCGGCAAAAGAAAGCAACTTCAGAACCCTCGACAGAATCAAAAATGGATCTCCGCGACGAAATATATTCAAGCCTCGATACAAACTTAACTCACGAAGAGAGACTCTGAACAACAATTGGCATTTACTCGCATGGCGGAGGTTCGAAGGCTATACAAGCTAATTTCTTTGAGACTCGTGCGCATGGGCGAGCAAATGGATGCAACGATGATATGGAGCGTATTGAACATTATCATAATCTTTTCCTCTGTGCGCGAAATTTGAGGGTGGATCTGAATGAATGTGTTTATTTCAAAGGCGCAATTTGTCCCACAATGGTTTTTTCAGTCTTGCAGGCTCGGGTCTCTATTTGGGGAAAGTTATATATATGATGGGTTTCAGGATGATGGGTGTTTCAGGACGGTTGGATCCTGAATTCACTTGACAGGAAATGGAATTTCGATGGACTCCGCAGGCCTGGCATCTTGATTTTGGAGATCCTTCGGGTATTGATCTTTAATTAGGCGTTCAAGAACACCTTGGTCAGGAAAATCTGCCACAAGCGCTGAAGAAAGGAGTTACATCAATCTAGGAATTCCAATAATCGCACTGTGTAAACATCATCTATACAATGGAACTAGCTTTTTAAGCCGATACTATTAGACGTTGTTTCTCATTTGATAATGTAATGTTAAGATCGTGTCGAACTCAAATACCCAGGCATCTTGAATAATAAAACTACCTCTCAGAATACACGTTATAAAAACCTACAGCTTCGAAGCGAGTTCTGCAAGTCTAGATCCTCAATACAAGGGACTTCCTACCTAATTTTTATCCATCTCGCATTCATCACTCACCATATTTTCCGTCTGATAGAGTAGACGAAATAGAGAAGAGAAGAGAAGAGGTGATTATTATACACCTGAGTAAAAAAAAGTGCACGGGATGGATATCCTGCGGATGATAGATTCAACCTTTAAAAAGTATGTAATAGTCTTTTACTTACTATACACGTATATCTCACCCCCCCCGTCGGTTTCCGATATGAGTGAAGTGTCAAATCCATCGCACTTCCAATTGATCTGTATCCAAGGGAAAGGCTTTTCCGTTCCCTCTTTTTTTATTTAGCCACGAAGAGCTGAGGAATATAATGTAATGTTATTATACGCTCGCTTGGTACTTGCTGTGACATCTTCACCTCAGCCGATACGATGCTTCTCTCACTCGAATTCATTCACTTGAAAGGAATTTGGACACTATTCACAAAACTAAATGTTGCTTCATTAATATCTTCATTGCTTTTGTCGTTTCATAACTAATGTACAGTGTAACCATTATTGATATAAACCCACTCATCCATCTCATAATATCTCAGAACCCTATTACCATTATTTAATTGTTGTAATCAACCTTAGTACCAAAGGCCTTCTCAAATCCAGTCAAAGTAATGCGGTATCTGACATCATTGACCTTGACCTTTTCAACTGCCTTCTTGCAACCCTCCTCACTAATATCAATCGTCTCAATCATAGGCTTGATCTTCTTATCAGCTGCCAATTGCAACATAGCTTGAGCTTCCTTGCGCGAACCAATATGCGATGCAGCGATCTTGCAACCATTGCTAACGAAATCTTGCGCCATCAATTCAGGAAGTGGCTTATCTGGGAGACCGACGTTGTGGAATTCTCCATTGACGGCAAGAGTAGACATGTAAGCAGTGAGATTAAACTCATTGGTCATATCTGCGCAGTTAAGGATGAAGTTAAAAGTAAAGGCAAGAGGTTTTTGCCAATCCTTGTCTTGGGTGGAAACGAAATGATCAGCTCCCAACTTCAAAGCCTGTTCTTTCTTGTTTGGGGAATGGGATAGAGCCCAGACTTCGGCTCCCAAGGCTTTGGCCCAGAGAACACCAAAATGTCCAAGTCCACCAATACCAAGAATGGCAACTTTCTTGCCGGGTCCGGTGCCCGCACGGACAAGAGGTGAATATGTGGTGAGACCGGCGCACATCATTGGTGCTGCGTCAGTTGATGCAAGCCCATCTGGAACCTTGAAAACGAATTGTTCGTGCACTCTCGAATGACTGGAATAACCTCCTTGTGAGAAGATTTGGTTTCCATTGCTATCCTTCATGGGTTGATCACTGTGACCCTCATCCTCATTATATGGTGCCATATATGTGTCAACCATCTTGGGACAGTAGTTTTCGTTATCGCTCTTGCATTGTGGGCATTGCATGCAGGATTGGACTTGAGCACCAACTCCAACACGATCACCGGGCTTGACGAGTGTTACTTTCTCGCCGACTCGGAGGACTTTTCCGATGATTTCGTGGCCGACACAGAGAGGGGTAGTGGCTAGATCGCCCCAGCCACCGGTGATGGTGTGAACGTCAGAACCGCAGACTCCACAGCACTATATCCAGATGATAAGTCAGTAAACCATCATCGGAATGCATCAAAGAATGAATTGGGAAAGCAGAGTATGCAAAGGATTACGCACCTCATTGACGATATCAACATCATGTGCTTCGAACTTCTTGGCGGGGAACTAAAAGAGCAGTTAGTAAATGGTATTATGTGGAGTATCTCTTGCTGAGCCCGGATTGAAAGCCCAACGAGGAGAGTTGTTTTTCTTTGAATTTCTTGAATGTTTGAGGGAAACATACCTTGGCTTTCTTGAAATCACTCCAGTTCTTGGTGGAGGAGATAGTAAATCCCTCGATCTGTTCTGGAACGCTTGAAGACATATTGGAGGATCGTCTGCTTTGGATGAAAAGATTAAACTGGTTTAATTGCGTAGAAAAGTGTTGATGAAGTGTTCGATGGTAATTTTGGATTTCTGGCTGTGGTTTTTCTGCTTCTTCAAACATCGAACAGACGGAATTCAAGTTATTATAACCGTTCGAAGTTGGGATTTGTAATATCGAGTTCACGTCAATTCACGTCAACAAACAAGATAAATCCTACCTAGTCCTCATATGCTACTAATTCAAAGCTGCAGGAGCAATGAGCCGCCAAAAATCATGGATGAGGTCATTCTTTTCGTATCTAGAATTCCCATAATGGGGAAAGAGCCAATTGGGAAGGGAAAGAATGAATTGCCATGTAGTAGAGAATGGAATTCTAGAACGACAAGTAATCTTTGCCAAGAAAATATCATGGCATTTACACATAAAACGATTGACCGAAATCATCGACAGATCATCGATATCATCGAATCATCGCAGATAGAGTTGATGGTTGATGGTTGAGAGTACTATCTCCGAACGTCTGTTGAAATCGACAATCGACGTCATGATAAAAAGTGGATGGCGGTTAAAAATGGTGACGTGAGTGAAAGGGTAATACGGCAACCACAGCATACCGGCATAAGATAGATATCTCTTTGACCTGATTGAGAACTCTTTGCATGAAATGGTGGATGAAGAGGGGAGTCAAAGTTCCGGAAAGAGAAAGATAAGAGAAGACTGTTTTCTCAACTCTGAGATATGAAATTTGGATTTCACATGTGTAGATGATTGATATGCGTGTTGCTTGATTCATATTTTTTTTTGGAGAAGCACGTCCATAGGGTCCGAACGTTCAGTCTTTGTACCAACCAAAACGACAAAATTCCAAGATTGCTATAAACTCAAATAGTACCCAATGTGTACTGCAGTATTGATCGATCGAGTGAGCGTGAATAATGGCGTCGGGAAGGAATTACAATTTGGAGTAGATAGTTTGGCTTGAACTGCAATTGGGTGAGGCCTTGGATACATCATTTGCTCCTACACCTCTTCTGTCGAAACTACAATGCCGGATGTGTCTATTTCTGCTGATGATCTTTTGCAAAGAGAGTTCGATAGTGTTTGGCAGCTGTGTCCTGTGACCTCCATGTAGTAGTATATGTCGTATGGAGACTCATCAGAGAAGTGAAACCTTTAGAATAATCCAGCCAATATGCAGTCCATCCGCATACTCTGTACGTGTGTAGGTTCTTATATCATTTTCATAAAGAACCTTGACGTCCATCATTAATCTATCAAGGTACGGATGGCTAGTACTAGCGTGACTCGTCAACCAGATTCATCATCCCTTTTCTAAAGACAGCTCGTAGACGGCGAAGACGGGTCTGTCCAGAACCATTAATTGCCATTGAAGAAGATCTAGCACTTTCACAGTATTGGCAAGAAAAGCCGACAGGCACCATGTTCATCCACCTCACGGGAATCTCGAGGACGATAGCCGGATACACCGTATCGTGTTCATACTCCTATATAAACCCCTGACTCCTGAGGAAGATCTATCAAATCCTACGGACGTAGACCACTCTTCTCCATCAGACGTCCGTCCATCTCTGCGTCCATCACATGCACATCTTTTTATTCATCACAAATTAATTGTCTCAAGATTACGAAAGCACACATGCCCGGTGCTGGTGCACGCCCCTTTCGTCCGGATAAGCTCGGTAATCACCAAGTACGAAGCACCAATTCTACCATTGCCTACTTGGGAGCCAAGACCGAGTATTATCAAATGGAAATCTCCACTGCGCCGAAACGAGTCGTGTGAGCGATTTGTTGATGGCTTTGTGCCAAATCTTAGAAAATTGAAATTGAGAATATACATCGGGGGATGTGTCAAACTTTTCTTTCCGACAGGTGCAGCTAGATCGATTATGTTGTCAAGGTTTCTACATGGGGAAGCTGGCCGCCGGAGATTTGTTGAATCTTATTACATTCGGCGATGGTTGAAGTTCAAGATGCTGCAGATGTGAAGGTAAAGGGAAAGGTAAAGGTAAAGGTTCTAGGTAGATATCGAAATTGAAACGGGAGGAACACGAAAGCCATGACAAAATGATCGGAAATCTTCCCTTGTTAGTTTGCCTTTCCTCTATTAAGTGATTACTAGACAAGCGTTCCATTTCCGCTAAAAGCCGCTCAAAGCATCAATGGTGGGGCAAGTCCTTGCTTGGGGTCACGAAACTAATACCCATAAAGATACCTAGCAAACATTTTCTCTTTCTATTTCTGGAAAAAGAGGGAAAAAGAGGTAAAAAGTGGTAAAAAGTGGTTGAGACATGGGTGAACTCACTGCTGGTACCTCAATCGCAAACATTCTCCATGAACTTCCAATGCCGATTAACATTTCAAATGCCACATGGTCATACACCCGTTGCACCCTACATTGCCGTTGATCGTCATAAGCCGTTGCTGTGCGAAAAAGGCGTTTAGCTACCTTTTCTTTTCTCACATCAACTCGTAACCTCAATCTCCATATTTTTCGTCTTTTTGCGGAGATGTGGGAGGTGGGATGCCCAGTAAATGAATCCTTGACTCTTGTGCCGTTCTGTTCAAGGGGGAGCGGGGGATTCCAGGAAGGGTTACCATTTGCGCTATCGTCCATGAATTGTGTTTGATGTGAGGCTTCAAATCTAGGCCAGAATAAACAATGCCTTAGATCTCATTGGATACTATTAAGTTCCTTAGCTCCCAAGAAGAACTGTGCGGAGTAGGAGGGGATCGAGGGGATTTTAGCTTTGGTGGGGAGAAGGAAGTTGTTGATACCCCAAATGAAGGAAGGAGATGCGAAATGCTATCAGATTCCTTTCAGATCGTCTACCTTTTGAGATGAGTTTCAGACGAGGAAGAACGCATGGTGTGATTCACGAATAGTTCTATGCTCGCCACACGCAGTACAGCAGGCTTTCGATAGATGAACTTGGTTACTTGGAGCAGTTCTCATTGGTAGGTGTCTATCTGCCTTTGCTATGTACCGGTACTCGGCCTAGCGGTAGGTGCAGGTGTATTGAGGAATGCTGAGTGCGATTATTAGATATGAATAAGATTCTGATCCACGCGATTCAAATTTCTGTTTCTACTTAGTCTCATATGCCTGCCTGCGATCTCCCAACTTCCCTCACGATAGAAGCTTTTTATCCTTGCTCTGTCCTCCACAAAAAAAGAGTTCTCCAATAAATATAAATACCAGGTGCTAGGTATATGATTTCTTTAGTGTCCTCTACAATCTCTACATCCTTATATAGTTGGGAGCTCCCTTCCACACCTTCCGATCGTTTTTAATTTTCCCGTCGGTCATATCATTATCGTTAATTCTAGTTGGGGATATGACTAGTGTGGAATCAGAAGCCAAAATTGAAATACACAATCTCAGTATTATTATCTTCAGATCACATGCCAGACAGACCCCTTCATTCTCGTCTGCATAATTATTGGCTTTTCTACACCTGGTCGATTTTCACATGCTTCCCGTACTCCCCAAAAGTACTTAGTCAATAACATTTTCTTGTCTCACGCAATTCTAGCAGTAACACAATGGATCCCGCATCTTTGAGCTTGTTGCAATCCGCTGTGCACGACGAGGAGCAACGAGATTTGGCAATGGGAGAACCTTCCGGAGCTCAATTATCACAACCACAATCTCCCGGTGCTAAGTCGAAAAAGAGGAAGTCATTAGATGGAGGAGAAACCGCAGTTCCCGAAAAGAAAAAACGTTCTTCAATCGCATGTACAAATTGTAGAAGTCGAAAAGTACGGTGTGATGTGGAGCGTAGTGAGCGCGTCAATGACGCTGGAGAAAGAGTATGTAACAACTGCGCAATTGATGGAATACAATGCTTAGTCCCGGGAAGTAAAAGGAGAAGGTTAGTTATACAGACGCTGAAAGCCATAATTTTAAAATTGTACGTTTTATTGACATATGCAATGAGCAGAACCAAACGAGGTAGTAGCGATATCGCCGTCGAAGCAGTTCCTCTCCAAGCCTACACGGACAGTACTGCATATTCCCAACAAGCGTCAAATAATGAGATGAGACGGGCATCTGGGCCCAGCGTTACATCCCAATCTCAGCATTTACATGAGCATGTGCCTCATTCAATCTGTAAGCAGAGGCTCGTCCAGAACGCGATTTGTGCTGGATGATGTACTAACAATACCAGACCAGTCAGCCCTTCATTCAAAAGAAAGCGATGATATTGATGGGCAACGACTAGCACAGCTTGCGCATCGAGCTTCTATGACCGGCGACCTGGTTCGCACGCGTCTGGCATCATCCCCACCTCCTTCATTGAAACATTCACTTCCGGCATACATCAACCCCCTTCCTTCGAAAATGACCTCTGTCGATATAGACTACCTGTGGGCGAAAAGCGCACTACTTATTCCCGAGCCTCCGTTACGAAACGCTTTGCTCCAAGCTTTCATCGAATACATTTATCCATATATGCCACTTCTAGAATTACACAAAGTTTTACAGATAATTAATGATGAAGGGGGATCTGGCGCAATGAGTCTCTTGCTTTTCCAATCCATAATGTTCTCTGGGACAGCCTTTGTGGATATGGAAAGCTTGAAGCGCGCTGGGCATCGTACGAGGAAAGCAGCGAGGAAAGCATTTTTCCAGAGGGCCAGAGTATGTAACAAGCTAGCATGGGCTTACTTTGAGCAATACTGACTACGTTTAGGTTCTGTATGATCTAGACTACGAAAATGACATGCTAACTGTCGTGCAATCTCTTCTTCTCATGACATACTGGTACGAAACGCCCGAAGATCACAAAGACACTTGGCATTGGATGGGCAGAGCGATTGATCATGCATACACGCTTGCGTTGCATCGGGATCCGAAAGGAATGGATGCTGACCACAAACTAAGAAAACGAGTATGGTGGTCATGTTTTATGAGAGATCGACTCATCGCGTTGGGAATGAGACGTCCGACTAGGGTCAAGGATGAAGATTGTGACGTACCAATGCTGGTTGAAGGTGATTTCGAGATCAAAGCACTCGATCCACGGATTTCAATAATTTCTTCGAAATGTTCTTTGATAAGAGACATTGAGGCCCAACGAGAGTTGGCTCTCATGTGTATCTCAAAGGCTGAATTGTGTCTATGTATCAGCCAAATCTTGGTGGCGCAATACTCGGTTCTCGGAAGACATCAAAGTGCTTCCAGTCAATCTGAAAATACTACGTCACAGATTATGCTGTTTCCCAAAAAGTCGGCGTCGTCAGAAGAGGTCGAGCAATGCGATTTGGCACTCGATTTCTGGAAGCAAAATCTTCCACAAGCATGCGTCTACTCGAATCAGTTGAGAAAAGGAAACAGTGGGCAACCATTATTTGTGGCATGTTCATTGTTACATATGATTTATTTCACTGCGACCTCTGCCTTGCACAGACCACGAGTTTTACCTGCAGGACCAAATCAACCGGAACCACAGACGCTTTTCGCGCTTTCACGTGAAGTGGTGACCAATGCTGCTATTGGGACTACGAACATTGTTCATGACATGCATAATTATGATCTGGAGAGATACCTTCCTACTACTGGCGTGACAGCTCTACTTCCAGCTATCATCATTCATTTATTGTTGGTCAGGTCTCCACAAGAGAATGAGAGACAGCCTGCTCTAGAAGGCTTTTGTCTATGTATGACTGTTCTCGAGAGTTTGCGCGATAATTACTCTTCAGCGGATTACGCTACTCAATTCTTAGAGGCAGCCGTTCGAAAAGCAGGCATGGAGGAAATTATAGGCCGTGCTAGAGAGGCGGCAAGACGTGAAGATGCTAAGCGCAAAGCGGCTTTGGCATACGAGAGGAAGCGGGCACAGCTCGAGCGGGCACAGCGGTCTTTGGATGAAAGGATCACGCCACCAGTTGACACTCAATTAAATGGTTTCGAGTCTTTGGGAACTCTCGTTGATAGTTCAACTGCGATATACAATGGCCACTTTGCTCATTCGCCTCCAGATAGTGACGCTGTTCTTGGTGGAACAGGCTCGAAGGTCTCCAATGATCCAAATGATATGTTTGAGTTCTTGGACATCAACTATAATGATGGTGGTGAATCGGGAGGATTTTATGATATGGATCTATTCAGTAGAGAGATTCCGGGATTCGGTAGCAGAATGCCTAGTCCTCAACCTGGGGACAATCTTACGCTGTTCGATCAACCTTACATGGATGTTCTGGGCATTTAAGCATGTTTAATGGCTTTAGGTGTCAAGTTTTCTTCATTCGATCATTCCCAAATTTGGCCGGTGGAAGCTGGCAGTCCTGAGTAAGACTTGTCATATGGTGTACTATGAAACGGTTCGGTCGGATAGCTTTTGATGAAGCCCTCAATGGGCAACTTTGGCGCCAATACGCATGGGATGGGGAAATAATTGGCGTTTGGATCTGAGATTTCGAGGTACTATCGATGGACACTCGTCTTGTTATCCAAAATTTGATGTTAAACATGGACGAGACTTGAATATGATGATAGACCCAATTCTTGGGAATTATATCTTTGCATCAAAAAATGGCGTCGCTTCTTATATATGGTTGGGTTAGGTTGGGCTGGGTTGGTACTCGATAAATGATTCGGTATCTGCATTCAACTTTTTGGTTTCCAATGTTGAATGAGAATGATGGATCTGTGGTGTATGGTTTGCGCTCGGGCGGCGACTGAGGATCTGGGATAGAATATAATGAAGAGAGAATGAAGATAGACTGTCAGACCATATTATGAATGGGTTTGAGGCGTTGTGTTTTGCATTACAAAAGTTGCTCAGTTAGCAGGTCTTATAATAGAATGAATGAATTGATTGGATACCATTATTGTGTTATCTGCCTGATACTGCAATGATGAATTTTCTTTTCTCAACGTTGTGAGACGATAATGAGGTGGAGTTCTAAGAAGTGGGAGAGGGAAACTTGGATAGTATATATATATATATAGATTAGATATGCGCACGCCTTATCCTCGGGTAGGTATCTGTGCTATAAAAAAAAATACAGTTACTCATTGGACGGTGCGGCACGGTACGTACTCGGCCCCCGGCAACGCTATCCTCGGTATTTGCTCGGTAGAGGGTGGTTAGTGCGCTAGATTAGATTGGGGTAATTTGGGGTAATGTAGTGTAGTGTGGGGAAAGGCCTAGGGGGGAACCGAGTGCGGGGTTCGGGTTGGGGGTCAGGGGATGAGATGAGATGGGATGGGAAGATTTAGGTTTGTGGGGATTTTGAGGTTGCATGGGCTGGTCATTTGAAGAAGAGGGGGGGTGGGGGTGGATTTCTATGGTATGGTGAGAGGAGATAGGTAGGTAGGTATGATTATCCTAATTTTCTTTTTTTTTGGTCGCAGAGGAGTCGGAGGAGGAGGAGAAGGTGTCTTGAATAAGGTTAATGTTGATTTGGAGTTCACAGAGTTTTCTTGTAGCGAAAAATTTGTCAGTAGGTGGATGGTGTTGGTCTTGTTGAATTTGAAGTCTCGTGGGAACTTGTGAAATTTTGTTCTTTTTGTGGAGTGGAGTTTTATCTTTGCTGGAACATCCATGGATGGACTGACCTATAGACTGGCGATTATTGAGATGTGGAAGAGCGATCTTGGTGGGGGTTTCTTTTGGGGATGGGATTTGGAGATTTGCGGGTGCTGGTCTTCTTGTGCGAGTCTTCCTATCTGTTTACATGGCAAAAACGCATTATCCATTCTGGACCCGGGAACTCACACACACTTCAACTCTTGGATGAGTTTCATCGTGTTCTATATTTCCATATATCTTCCTGGTAGTTGTTTGTGTTTAAGCTTCTCTTTTGGCTTGCTAAGGTTAGGCTCAGGTACTAATCCTAAATCTCTCTGGTTCTCTCACTCTCTTTGTGTGTAATCAAATCAGCTTTGCGATTCCGGTACAGGTGAGGTGTTGTTTGAAGGAGAGGTTTGTTGAGATGGATTGATTGATGTTGGAGATAGCAATTTTGTAGAGAGGGTTGAGGTTTTCAATCATGGGACGAGAGAAGAGGGAAGACTGGGCTCCTGCTTGGAGAGAACTTGTGTGATGAAAACATGAAGTGATGACTATTGTAAACATTAGAAACATTAGAAACATTTTTTCCGCTAGGTCTATGTACTTTTAAAACTTGGGCTGAGATTCTGCTCGTTTCAACCACTGAAGAGTTCTCATCCTCTTGTATACTAGAATCCATATCCCAAGACTTGCAACTTGCAAACCCGAGTTTGCTATAGAGAGTTTGAAATTGACACCCTACTCATAGGAATAATCAGCCATTTGTTTGTGGATATACAAATTAGATCTTGAACTTACGCTTCGATCGCAAACGTTCTTAAAATTGACGACATTCTGAAAGGTTGGCTGGATCTTTTCAGCCAGTGGACTACAAGCCCACCCCCAAAGGTCCTTTCCATTCTTAGCCACTCGATAAGCTGTTGCCACTGCAATCCAAGTCGCAATATGAATGCTTTCAGTTGCGATACCAAACTTTGTATTCATACTACTGATAGAATTTGCGGCTTTGATGGAAACAAGATAGGAAATAACCGAAATCAGCCCGAGAATGGCTGTAATCACGCAAGTGATGAAAAGAAGGACTGCTGACCAAAGCTGCGTTTGGAGAGCCCAAGGCCCGCGGGGTGTTGGCGATCCAGGTGGGCTTCGAATATCATTGTGAGTCTCGAGGAAGTTTAGAAGTGTTCTGCCTTCTTCTACGGCTATCGCTACGGTGAGGCCAGTGATGAGGACTCGAGAGATGAATCGGAGGATACGTATACGGCGCTTGAGTTTCTATAGACCAATAACGTTAATTATGAGCTCAAACTATGAAATAGTTTTGCTCACTTGATCTTGCTTCATCAGGTCCTGATGAAGGAGACTCGTAGGTTGTGTACTGGTTATAGGATTATAGGAATTGTCTGGCTCGAGGTGGGCCTCGTTAGTCAATCGACTATAATGATTGTTTGAAGGGGGTGATGCTGGATAATGATGACTTGGATCTCGCGCTGTTAAAGGATATGACTCGTTATATTGTGGAGTTCCAGGTGTCGAAGCTGTTGAAGGTGTTCTCGGAGACAGTGGGGTTTGTGGCACGGCATCATATGGCGATTTCAACATTTTGAGATGTGAGAGTATTTTTGATTCGAATTGTCTCTGGCTAAACACAGCAGTCTAAGAATCTAAAGTTTTTTCGTCGTAAGTCATCGAAAAGCGGAAAGTTTGCAGAGACTACTCCCTCTTATATACTTGGCGAGTTGGGCAGTGTGTTCAGCCATGTGTGGTGGTATTCACTACTAAACCCAATATGAGAGGAAGATACATTGCCTTTCATCTCGCTAACTCAGTCGCACCAATACAATGGAAAAGAATTGTTAGGGCAGAATCCTTAGCGATGCCAAAGGCCAGGAGCCCAGAAGTTTCTCTGCGTCTCGAACTATGAGAAATCTTCAGCCGCACAAGGAAGGTGACAGAAAGTACATCTCATTCGCTTAAGGGCTTGAAGAGATGACTTGTGGACTACCAATGACCATGTACATGTATAAGCATGACCCATGCATTTGCCATTTTGGGAAGAAAGTCTGTATTGGGGGCTAAACGCTAGCCAAGCCTAAAATGCTACATTAGTGAGGCTCGTGAACCTTAAAAGATGATTGACAGAAGTGTGAAATTTGTCATGTGGCGAATTGATCAATAATATGCATCTTGGTGAGTAAGCTGTCTCTTTCTCCAAGTTGTACGGCCACAAATCTCGTCTATTACGGCTTTAGTAAAATTGATGGCAATATCGCAAGTTTCTCAACACTTCACCTTTCCAAGCGCAATTGCAGGTGATGATGGACCTTTTCATGATTCGAGACTCCCGTGACTCTCGACTTCGAGATATTGAATCTAGCTTTTCTCGCAAGCAAAGCCCGGGATTCTATGGCCTGCACAAGTGTCTTTTGGTGTTGAAATAAGGTTAGGTTTTTTTAGTCCAACGAGATCTAGTACAACAAACACTACCATCATTTAATTGTTCAGATTTTCTTGGCAAACCATGCTAGATCTATTAAGTTGATTAGATTTCACCTTTAGTGTTGCCCTGGAATATGCTGTTGAACTTTAATTTGACAGTTCTTGGCTGTAATGACACTTTTAAGTGAATCTGTTCTTCAACTCAATGAAAGGGGTGAAATCTTTGGCGATCTTTATTCAATCGTGAACTAATATCACTAGTTCTAGACTTGCTCACGAACTACTTTAGCCCTCTTTATGATTTACACGAGATACAAATTTGAGGGTTTTTTTACATTCCAAGTTCAAACCAACAACCAAACACCCATCACGAAGAAGAGAAATCACAAAATTTCGAAATAATGTCGACACCCACGGAGAAAGTACTCGACCTTGCGGGGTTCATAGTAGAAGTAGATAACTTGACCAAAACAGAATCAGGGAAATCAGAAGAACAAGTCCAAAACGTGTCAAAAGTGGTTTGATGGCTTTCTTCACTTCTGACTACCTGACGTAATGGCTAACCCTCACGCAGGATCAATTGGCGGCTAAGAAGAATGATACAACAATTTCATCAGCCAACAATAACTATGCTAGAACAATATCTACCGAGCTCTGGCTTCAAGCAGTCAGCTATCTAACGACCAAGGATCTCAAAAACTTCAGGTTGAGCTCCAACCGATGTGCAGTACTTGGTTCTGAACACTTTATCCAAACTTTCACATTTCAGACCAATAGACTAGATCTTGAAAGGTTGGAAATGATCTCTCGAGAATATCCCAGAACGTTAAAAAATGTCCAGGAGATCAGATTCGAGAAGGGATTTGTGCCTATAAAAGGCATGTATCGTGTTCTACATAAGGAATATAGGGAATCCTTTAAATGGGATGCTGAAGGCAGATATGTGGAACAAAATGCTAGAATGGAGCCCATCAATAGCTGGGAAATACTATCCGAATACCTTGTTATCAGTTACTCTAGTTCTCATTACTTACGCTTTCTATTTTTTGCTTGCATCGTTCCCCTCTCATCCCTGTTTTGAGTTTGGCGACGCTGATTATTCCAAAATTGATCCGTTCACTGACCAACCTTGTATACAGTGGTATACATCATGGAACAAGGCAGCTCAAAACTACAATGACCTTACAAGGATGACCAAGGCATCTGAGGATTTAAAGAATGCCACTTGTATTCGCTTCTCGGCCAGCATTCCTAATTTCAAGTCGGAAGCTTTGACTCACGCATGGGCGAAAGTCACCCTTCCTAAAGCTTACGGGGGCCTCTGGAAGGCAAGAGAATTGGAGACAGTTATGCTAGCTGCACACAATTCCAAGGTAAAAGTCCGTCAATTTGTCCACGATTCAGCCCCAACCGCATTTTTCACGCAAGATTTAAATCAGCTTGAAAATACTCTGAAGCCTTTCCGTGATCTTGAGAGTCTAGAGCTGTTGTCTGATGGAATGCAACAACCAATAAGCGGATTTGCAATGAGCAAGAGATTTTGGACTGGACTGTGGAAGGCGGCGCAATTAGCGCCGAATTTGGAGACTTTACACCTGGGATTGCTTACCGGCGGGTACTGCGATTTCAATGTTTACGAATATGTGCCTCTCAGAAAGGTCTTGGGGAACTTTACCTGGCCTTCGTTGACTCGCTTACGAGTCGATAACATGACCTTATGCGAGAAAGATTTGACCAATTTTCTCCTCAGGCACGCCTCTTCCCTGCGACATCTAACATTGAGTCATATTTATTTATGTCGAGGGTCATTTCAGGGTTTATTCAAGGCCCTAAGAGAAGGCCTCAAACTTGAAAGTTTGCATGTCGATGGTCCAATCCACTCTGCCGTCGGTCTAGAATTATGGTAGTAAGTATCTCGTTGTCAATTTACATTCAATTTTAATACTAATCAAACATTTTAGTTTCTTTTCGAAGAACAGGGAGGTCATAGAATCCTCTGAACTTACTGAAGCGGAGAACTTTCGCGAAAGACTACTTACTGAAGCTAAGCTTCAATTTTACAAGGACAACAAGGACAGACAACCGGGAAAGTCGTGGCTACTAATGCAGGAAGACGGCCTCGCTGATGAACTGTCTGCCCGACTCTCGGCATTTGTTCTCAATAAAGGCGATTGGCCTAGTGAACTCATAAGTAAATTGGCGAAAGCAATTGTCTATAATGGTAGGGTAGGAGGCTATGGTGGCTTGACTGATGGGCAAATGGGCGCCAGATGGGATGATGGGCTGGCTGAAGAACTGCTAGATACCGACACAGCCAGCTGGGCGAAGTTCAAAGGTGAACTACCCGAGCATACACACTGGCTAATGCTTGATTGGGCGTGGAAGAATGAACCGAGCTACCCAAGTAGTAAGTGGGCTTTGTGGGAGGAGTTGGAAGAGGAGACTCGGGTTCGCGCATTGCACGATGCTTCATTTGCGCGAAAGAAAGCGAAAGGAGGAAGTTAGATTTGGATGCTTGTCTACGTAATTTGTATATCCTTGCTTTATTGTTTATAGTTTTAAGTTGATATACATATAATTTAAACTTTTAAGAGTTTTGGTCATTTGAGAGCCAATGCATCAAAATTGGTATTCCTAATGTCCTCTTACTTTTTACATCTAGTACTACCAACGAGTTATTATTGCAGTAGGATCATATCAAAATCGCCATAAACTCATTGTATCCGAATAATCCTTACGTATGCTCTCATCCGTCATGATTGCCTCAATTCCGTCATGTATCGGGTAAATGAATGTGCCACCTCGCGCACCCAACTAACGGAACACAGCATGAGGTTTCTGCCAGAAACCATTTCATGACCATCATAGCCATCAATCTATCGCCCGCTTCATGTTGTGACTGCTACAATTCCAAACTGATGTATCTTGAATGTATCTTGCATCTAATATCTAAATAAGTGTTTCTAAATATCATCAGAGGCATTCAACATTAGACATCTTCACCGTCACAATTTTCCTCCCTCCATTTACCCACAATCCTCTCATCTTCATCAATTCTTAATTTACCGTCTTCGCCAATGCCCATACTGTATAGTTTACCCCTTGAAATAATTCCAGCATCTCTCTCCTCTCTTTCGAGTGAAGCTAGTCCATCAAGACTTCTCAATAAGTTCGAATCGTCCACCTCACCAGTTGGGTCTAGATACTCTAGCCTTGCTGCAATTGTGCAAGGCTTTTTGGGAAGACTCTTGACACCATGACGTGATCTAAGGAGGAGCAGCATAACGCCAATAATCATGAGAGAAAGTATAGCCATGGCGAGATAAAAACAGGTTAAGAGCACTAAACGCATCTCTGTATTACTGTATGGTATATTTGCCAGAGTTATTGGTAAGAATTCGGATAGGATCGAACAAAATGAAATCCAAGAGACGAGATAATGCTTCCGTCCGATAGAAGGAATGAGGGCTGAATAGGGACTCATGTGCACGGGAGCTAAGATGAGGTTCTGAGGCTTGGCGTTGCCACGAAGGAGCTGATGATAAGGATCCATCTTACGGAAATCTATGTTCTAGTCAGTGATCACTGTCTATCCCGAGAAAAGCAGTTTCTGATAAATTCAGAGACTAACCATTGTCAATACGCGACCACAGAAGATTAGTTCCCGTTCCCAAAGCCGTCATAAAAAATCGAACTCCGAAGCCTTGTGAATTCATGAATCGATTGAATCCGGTATCCGCATCTGTTTGGTAGTATACGGCTACCACGCTAAGAATGCCGCATAACAAACAAAGCATGCAAATGTGAAGTATTCGAGCCTTAATTCCTTTCAGCACTTTCGATAAGAATGTCTTCTTCGAATCTTCTCATCTCTTGGACCTCAAGAAAGCTGAGTCTTGTGTCGTACTGGCCACTTCTCCTTCCGCTATCATTAGAAATGTATATCCTTGAGTGGGGATCCGAATCTCGTCTTCTTCTAACCTTGTCTGGCTATGGCTTATCGCCTGGAATGAAAGAGGAGTCTTGCGATGTATGATTGCCAACCCAACCAAGCTCAATGGCTCGCTGTATACTCCACTATCTCGACGTAGTCCTGCAAATATCAGGAAAATGGTAAATATTGCAATGGAACCTAGTAATCCTTCGAGAAGTCGTGCAAAACTAGGATATATTCCCCAGCTATCGCAGGTGGCAAGACCGGTTCCTACGCAATAATCACTTTCAACTATTATCATGTTTTGCGAAGCAAGAGGTGCGACTGCAAGCATGATGACTGATATAAGACTTGTCACGAACATTGTAAAGTGTATCCGGGACAAAGATTTGAAAGGGAGAATGAATATCGATGGACTCTCGTAGTCGATGTGCATAGCTTTGTACACTGTGGAATGCGAGAATGGCCTTAGTTGATAGAAGGGTTCCATGTATCGGACTGTGTTTTCCAGAATGCGCCATGGAATCGCATAAAATATAGCCAGGAAAAGTGGTAAAAATTAAGCTGTGAGATATTGTTGATAAGTGATCTGATCTAGTGCAGTGACTGCGCCGTTGCTATGATACACGAAAGTTCCACTTGAATTAGCACTCGTCGCTACCGGTCTGTCGACAGCAGTACTAGAGCTAGTGGGAAAGATGGTAGTTTCATAGACATTTTTGAACGTTGATACAATGACTAACATACTTGAGTCGTTCGTGGGACTATCTATCGTTGGCACATTGCTCGTTGACGGTACTATTCGTAACAGTGACGACGACGTGATGATCTGTCCAACCAATGTCCCGTCTGGATCACGGGAAGTTGATGTAAATGTGATTATTTCGATAGTGGTGCTGTCCGAAACTTTTATGGAGGTAAATGGGATTTTATTTACTGCGGTATCTTTATTGCTAGGTGATGATCCCTTACCTGCTGTGGTAGGATTTAGAATAGAGATAGGTACTGTGCTGGGAGGTTGAGAGATCGTGATTGTTGAAACATATTCACTAGTCATAGTCACCACGGTTGGCACCGGTATGATTGTTGTGGCCCCCGGAGTCAAATATGGAGACATGGCAGTGGCGAAATAAGAAGTAGTGGTAGACTTTCCAGATGAAAGTATTGGAGCTAAGGTTGTAGCTAAAGAAGGAGATGCTGTAGAGCCTACTGAAGTAGAAGGGCCTGTCTCATTCGAAAGACTGATTTCTCCAGCCCTTTTTTGATGTATATCTGCATCTCTCTCATCCAACTTAGAACGAGTAATGTTGGCAAGTTCTTCTGCACTAGACCCAAACCCGGAGTGTTGTGGAATCACATGGCAAGATATTCAAGCAACGCGATGAGCAGTAATGTGGCTACCAGCAGGAACATGAGAGTCGATGTTCTTGTTGCGAGAGGCCTGTAGTATTTGTTCTTGCCGGATGACGCTAGAAAAGTTAATTTTGAACAAGATCTGATTGAGCGCGTGAGGTTATCAGAACACTACACATACGATGACTCTTCTTGGATGGATGCATTCTTGACACAATAAAATCTAGACAGACACCTCTGATGTATATTTGTACCAGATAGTAGTTTCATCGACTTCAGATGCATTTTTTGACCCAAACGAATCGAGAAGTCATTGAATCAACTCACGGCTGCCTTCATTGAATGAGAGAAATCATATCTCCACCTTCTTGAGATGAGGCTTAGAATAAGAGGGCCGCTGAATACAGAATCTTCGTAGCATAATTTGAAAAACTTCTAGATCCTTGGGGCCTGCATAACTTTGATCCCATATTTTAAAAAAGATAAGCTTCAATTTATAGCTTGGCGAAATGGTCGAAGTTCAGAGAAGGGCGCACAGCAGATTATGAATATTACTCGTCAGTTTCAAGATATTCCGAGTTCCTGGATACTCAGATCAGCTGAGTCAGCCAAGTTAAATTTAGGAAATTTCCCCTGCACAGCCCTCACGGCAAGAGGCTTCCGCACATCCATTGATGGAGGTGTGATGTTACAATGCACCAGTATAATTTTGATTCGATCCGACTATAATGTGTTCGCTTGAGGGGAGATTCTGGGGACTTGGCATGCTCAGGAATGCGTGATAGGGGCCAAATCTCGACCCTAGCAGAGACAGAAACACGTCTATGCAATTTATTGGAGCCGGCTCCTACTCGATAAATTCAAAAAGAGTCATGAAATCTCAGCACAAACGTCATTAAGGAAAGGCAAATTCGAGAGCTCTGGCATAAATCTTGGACTTCTGGCGGTCAGTTGGAAAAAACTTACATAGGAAGTCTACCACGACACGACAGCCGAAGCCACTGCAGTCACCATTCACAAATCTCCGTTCGAGAGAATCAATGAAGACAAACCAGGGAAATAGCGCCTAAGATGATAGAGCTCGATTAAAAACTGATATTTCCAGAATTAACGCTTGCCCAAGAGTGAAACCGTCTCTGGGATAACAATGCCCCCAAATGCTGTTGATACACAATCAACTTTCCTTCTCGAATTAAACAAAGTGATTCTTGTCAAAATCTCAGCTGCCCTATAGCCTAGAGCTCACTGCTCCATTGTTCTTACTCGACCCCCAGGAATTAAACAAATGTCCTCTTGATCTCCACCTTGACACATTCTACATGTGGATTTCCAACTCCATGATACCAAACCAGAGTGGGATAGCTATTGATGGAGAAAGGAGAATATCCACCGCAGATGTACCATCGCTGCTCTCTATGGTCTTTGAGGTGCAAGCGATCGTGGTGGAAGGCAAAGATACCTTCCGTGTCGTCAGGATGTGCAAATAAAGGATGGGCAAAATCATGCCAATAGCGATTAGACTCCATTATTGCCGATTGGGAAAGAAACTTATCCGTGCTATATGGCAAGTTATAGACTAAGGATCCTGAGGGCTCATTGGCGACGCGGGGAGTAGAGACGTTGAAGTAAAATGTAGTCTGAACATTCATATCAGTACATCATTCATATGAATTCAGAAATTGATGTAAATTTAAAAATTGGTATTGGTAGAATGTGCAATTTAATCACAAGAATTGACAACATACCGGAGAGGTTTCCTCACGATGAGCATGACACTTGGGGAAAGCACAAAGTGCGGTTCGAGCAGCTCCAATGTGACAACCGTGTATATAAGAGCCATCTAGATACTTGTTATCAGAAATAACAGACAGCGTAAATGGAGCAGATTGATCCGGTTTAGAAGAGGGAGAAAAAAAATGGATAGCTAGAGGTGCAAGAGCACTGAGAATGTGTTGTTTGATTTGAACCATTGTTGCAATCGTAATAGTTACGATGAATGTTTTATAACTGAATATTGCAATATGAATTGTGTATGAATGTTGTAATGTATGAGTTGTATGATTGAGAACGCAGATGAAAGATGAATTGTGGACCTTTATACTCATTTATGTGACCTTTTCTCCCACGCAACTTCCTAAACCCCCAATCAATGTAATAGCAACCATGTGCATCGACGACTCTTGATTTGCACCTTCTGTTTCATTGATATTTTGGAACCAACAATAATACTGAGCCTAGCAAAAGAACAATTCACCAACTTACAGACCCTCCAACTCACTCTATTTATCTCTCTGTACTGACTTCCCAAATAGCTTTTCAGATTGCGAAGAAAAAATTGAGAGCGTAGGCGCGTACAATGTAATCCAAGTATGTTAGATAGCCTCTGATTTCAATTTGTGAATACTTGAAATATCTCACTTCCTGTTTCTAGCCTATCTCGCTTCAAGAACAGAAGTGCTAAAGCGTCGGATACAGGGAAAGCTCTTCAGATGTGCATACCATAACTTTATTTTGATCTAACCAACTCGGCCATGGCCGAAGACACTTCTCCAGGTGTGTAGGCATCTCAACGCATTTTGGTAAGCTCACAATACGGCAAGATCTTATGCGTTCTTGCGAACTACGGGCCCTTGCATGTAAATAGGCAATGAGTCTTTTTGCATGACCTAGCAAGTCCCGACAATTTGGGAAAGTACTGTGGAGGAGTGAACGGACTAATCGATAGAGGGTTGTTGCCAAACTATTCGAGCCGCCTCCCGGAAAGAAGCTTCATTGCGAAGAGAGACAAAAGCAAGGGAAGATCCGACATTTTGCGACTTTCCATCTTAATTAGTCACGCATAGCGATCCAGACTTCTGTATACTGCAATTAAGCAGTGAGCAGATGAAGAGCGACCAGAATCGGTGTATCAAGATATAAGATTGTCCGGGTATGATGCCCCTCACACCACTCCAACCATACAGCAATTGGAAAGAGACAGTCTTCCCTCATGTTGTATGAGAACCGATTCCCTAAACATGACATTGTTCGAACGTTATGTGGATGTAGCATGAACTCGGAAAATGCTATTCATAAGGCAGGGTGAGAGATGACTGCCGTCATCTCTAACATTTCTTTTGGATTATCCATAGCAGACATCGCGTGGCATTTGGTCGATATCTCCATTTCTTACGGGAACACGAGCGGTGCTTAGGTTCTTGGTGCGATTTTCAGTAGTTATAAATTTTCAACAATAATGTTGAACAACAAAGAGAGCTACTGCGATAGAGCTACATGGTCCTTTATCAATTGGATGACTAATCTCAATATGTACTAACCCACTGAATGCATACTAGGTATTGTGATGCAGCCAAATCTGTCATCTATTGATTTGGGGGCCAAACAGCGACCATTTTTGGACCTGCGCCTCTTTCTCGCATGAATTACATTCATTTCCACCAATTGAGATGTCGGAAAAAGAAAATTTGTATCTGAAGCATTGCATAGATACTTGCAGCTGACAAGCGACAGCTTCGGTCATGATTGCCCATTTGAGAATTCATGCTGGCAGCCAAAGTTGGTGCGACAAGCATTTCCTGTGTGCAGTTCGTGCTCGTTAATTATATAGTTCAAGGAGAACCAAACACCCCTCTGTCTCTTTGTATTTTGCATTTACACAACGCGAGTGCAGAGTGGGGAAATTGTTTGGTATCACATTCATATCGCAGTCATCCTTATCTCAGCTTCCCTTCCTTCGCGGGGTTCTGACCAACACGACAGTGTACGTACATATCTTACATTTACTGCTGCTCTTTTCCGGGCCACACCACCAGCCACGTCCGATGACAATTTCTTGAGTCCTTTCTTATAGTCCTGCATACACGATCAACACCACCTTCACTTCTACTGGCTAATTGCATCAATGTATCTTCTACTCATCTTCAATTCCTTCCGTCCCTAGTCACTCTGATTTGTTGGAATTGTCTCAATACCCAACACTGTGTGGCAGAAACACCCAATCAGACAAGGCTACTACTACCAATCATCAGCCAATGCTTGTCATCGATCCCAAAATGGAAACCTTGGAGGCTGAGATAAGTGCTATGGAGCCTCAGCGGGACAATCTTCTCACTTTGCCAAATGCCCATCTGTGACTAAATGCATTTCTCAGTAAGGATTTTGTCGGTCTTTCGATATTTTTCTTAATTTCTCATTCAGATATCGTTGATTTATGTTCCTGCATCACGTTTTACCGAACGTGAAATTTTCGACGTGGGATCCGTAAGAGGCGCCCTTCGCGATATATACCCTTGTTTTGGTTCTACTGGGATTTACAGCGTGGGAAATCGAGATCGTTCACTCACTATACTGCAGTATTTCTGTGACCAGAAGGGCACAATCGCTTGATCTAAATTTCGAAGCCCTCCTTTCGTTGATACAATCAGGCTTCATGACATTATAGTACAGACCCCGCTGTTCGAAGTGCAAACCTCGCGGGCCGATACCAACTTGCATGCTGCAGCTTCAAGTCTTACAGCATTCAAATAGTTTGGACAGAAATATCGGCAGACATTAGATGCTTGTGTTGCACAATTACGCTCGCGATAGGGAATATTCAAGAAGCATTTGCAGGATAATATCTAACGAGAGACGAACAATTCACATTGGTAAAGTCAAAACACGCATCGCAAAACAATGGCAAATCAAATGAATAAAGTCGACAATCAATACCCTGAGGGCATTGGACGATGTGCAAGCAATAAGGATGGGCATTGCTACCCCGCTGATAAAGTTTGCGATGGAGAATCCTGCTCGGCAACCACCACAACCCAAGTTACAATGACGACGAAGTTTCCAAAATTATCATACCCAGGCATCGTAAAGAGAAAATTGGGTTCGAATCATTGGGATAAAATACACGAGGCGATTCAAGGGCGAAAGCGGGATGCATCAGAATGTCCGAGCGATTATCAATTATGCCCTAAATCGATGAATGGAGGATGCTGTCCAAACAACAGATCTTGCGGTACTAGTAGTTGTTATCTCACCAGTGCAGCTCCTGCTTCGGCTTGTGGAGCGTCAGGATATACAGCTTGTGGAATTGATGCCGGAGGTAAGTTCTTATCACATGCCAAATTATATCGCAAATTATCTGATAGAAAATCAGGTGGATGTTGTCCAACTGGCTACTCATGCGCAATTGACGGATGTAGCGCTTCTCCAGGTGTTTCTTATAGCCAAACTTGTGGAGTTAACTCATATTTATGTCCGGCTTCATTGAACTACGGTTGTTGTAAGAATGGTATGGGCTGTGGGTTGAGTGATTGTTATTCCACGGCAGTAACGACTTTCACATTGACCGAGACCTTGACCACGACAGATAGCAATTCGCACACACAGACTATTACATCCACACTAGTTACAGCCTCCACTCCAGCGTCACCATCAGTCCCGGCGAATACATCAAAAGCTTCGGCCGTCCCAAAACTCACACCCACGGCTACCGCAATACCAAAAGTCGAAGCAACAAACGGGAGTACACCAACAAGCAGCGGTCTCACGAAACCGGAAATAGGTGGCATCATAGGTGGCGCAGCCTTTATTTTACTCGTGATTCTAATCGCCGCTTTCTGTATCTTAAGGCGCCTAAAGAAGGCCACAAAGGCATTCAAGGAAGCAAAAACACGCAGTGGTTCTAACGTCCCTCGATCACATAGACGTCGCCCTTCATACCCATCACCATCCGATATGAGTTCAATATCAACCGATCCTCTGCAAATGACTAGTTCAGAAGCGTCGCGTAGCGTCCGAAATTACTCTCACCCAACAACCGAACGATTTTCATCTGACCGACACGACGGTCCTGAAGTCGTAACCCCGCCTTCCTTCAACCCGTACTCCCCATTTTCCCCGCACGCCTATCCTGGTAACCGCGCTCAAACTCAAGGTCGCGGATACTACCCAGTAGCCACTTCGGACTCCGCTTATTCTCAGACATCGTCGGGACGTCGCAATCCCTCTGTTGAACCCACCCCTCCTCTTCAACAACCACAATCCTATTTCGACATCCCCCCACACCAACAATCTGAACTTCCCGATTTCAGAAACCAGAATTTGCGCCACGGTCATGATGTAAGTCCAATCCGTCGGCCAAGCCAACATGGAAGAAATTGGAGCAATGCCAGCGATGTCAGCGCATCATCGTCTAGTCCCCTCGTCGAACTAGATGCCGGAGACGATGGCGAACTGAAATTCTCTCTTGGGAAAGCTTGGAAAGTCTTAGGATTAGGAAGTTGGAAGGGAAAGGTTTCTGCAAATAGGAAACCAGAAAACCTATCACTCAAAGACTCTCCAACTACTACTCTCGATCGGGATCTCAAAACTGTCCTTTCAAATGTGCCGGAGGAAGCGGGCAGTTTTATGAATGCCACAGAGGCAGAACAAGAGGTGGATGATGATGATGAGATTAGGGCTCAAAGACCTAGAAGTAGTGATACGGGGAGAGAATCCCGTGCTTCCAGACCGAGGAGTGGTCTTAGTAATGCGGAGCTGAGGGAAGCGAGTATTCGGAATGTGGCGAGAGCGAAGCCGAGTAAACCGAAGGAAATCATGATTCGGAACTCGGGAGGTGCGGAGGCGAGTGGGAGTAGGAATGCGAATGGCAAGACTGATGAGGCGGGATTTTAGGAATTCTTTTCATCTGGGTGCTGGGAAGGGGGAATGGAGGTATATACATCATTGTCTGGGTATGGTTTAATGGAATGGCTGAGAAGTTTTGCGTGCGGTTATGCGTGCGGTTATGCGTGCAAACGGAGGTTTACAGGTGTAATAATAAGGAATACTTAGCAAATACGGATGGATGGATGGATTGGGTGTAATTACCCCATTAATACATAGTCATGCACACAGCATCAGACATTTACAGCCAAGATTTCAAACATCTGAGTGAAAATTCGGTACTAGGTAGTAGGGAAGTTCTGTGTAATGATTTAGGGGGTCAATTTGGATCTCGGTTGACTTAGGGAGATGGAATTGTGGATTTCGACAAGCGGCTTGGATTTTGCTTCTTTGCTATTTTCTTTGGAACAAATATCTCGAGTGTTTCACGCCGTGAGATTAGATTAGATGTAATCAAATTAAAAAGATTTCGAAGTCTAAGTAACTAGTTTTACCATTGTAAAAATCAGATTGAACAAACACACTTGCTACTCAAATGATGCTTTATTCTCTTTTCTGCATGTGAGTCTCTGCCACTCTAGCCACATCAAAGCTTTATTTATACCATATACTTCGAACGCAACACGCCAAAATCACACCAATACCTCAGCAAGTTCTCCCAAGCCTCTACTCCTCATCAGAACTAAGCACAATTCCCTCTGCCCTTACCCATTCATCCCTCCTCTCCAACTGTCTCCTCACACTCTCCAACAACCTCCTCGCAAAAATTGGCGGCACCGCATTACCCACCTGTTTCTTAATTTCCAACCCGTAAAAAACATGTTTGAGCGGAAATCCCTGCAGCGCGGCCAATTCTCGGTTCGTCATTCCGCGACTGCCGTTCGGGAGACCGACGCCGGCACCGCTGGTGAGGATCGCTCGGCAGATAACGTTGCCGTCCCAGGGAAGGTAGGTTGCGCGGTGGAGTCTTTCGCTGGACGGATCGTGGTTGGGAGCGTTGGGGAGGATGGCGGAGAGGACTTTGTTGGGTGTGAGGTAGGGGTTTTGGGAGGGGCGGAGATGGTGTGGGTTGTGGTGGGTGTATTGGGGCATGTGGGGGAGGGGTTCGCCTGGACTGTGGGGGAAGTTAGATTTGTTTATGTTGTGAGCGAGATTGGAAAGCAAGATAATGAGGGTATATGAATCGAGGGAGACACTTACCAAGATGCAAGAATAATCAATCTAGTTCTACGACTCGGCGTTCCATATCCCTGAAACCGCACCACCTTCCACGAAACATCGAAACCTAGATTCGTAAAACAGGCGATGAGTCCATTAAAAGGATCTCTATGTTTTGGATGCAGGATCCCAAAAGTTTGTTCTAGAGTCACGATTCTTGGTCTAGCTTTTTCAATCGCAGCCATAACTCCGAAGAGAGCCGCATAGTTCATTTCATCATTGCGTCCTGGACACGTGTGGATTGGCGAGAAGACTTGACAAGGAGGAGAGAGGTGGAGGATGTCGACCCAGAGTTTCTTGCGTGGATCAGGGAGAGCGGCGAATTCGTGGACGGGCAAGAGATGGAATTTTGCATCGGGGAAGTTCTTTTGCCATGTCTCGCCTGCGTGAGAATTAAAATCGAAGCCCCATTTCACTTTGAGACCGGCTGATGCAGCGCCGCGCGTCATACCGCCTGCTCCGCAGTCTGAGTACTTCTGTTAGATGATTCTAAACATTTCAGGGAGTTTGAACTTACATCCATCGCCGTATGTATATTGAGAGTTAAAGTTGAATGCATTTCTCCCATTTTCAAGATTTCCTGAGCCGCCCAAAATAGTTTCTCCTCTCCATCCCTTCTTTTTCTCATCCGGATCGATATAATAACTTTCCGTACACTCTTCCTTATGCAAAGATCTCAGGATTCCCGATTCTCTAGGTCTATCCACAAGCGCACCTTTCCTTACCCTCGCCTCTGCGTTCGGGTATCTAGCCACAAAAACACTTCTAGCCACCAATACCATCTCATTCTCTATATATTTCAATATCTCATTCTCTTCTTTACTTCGAACCTCCACAGGAATGTCTTCTTTATTGTATCTACATTCCGGCAGAAGTCTATTGGTACAAATCAAGCGGCGGATCCTCAGAACCTCATCGACTCGAATCGTCTGTACAGATTGCTCCCATACATCTCGTTTGTCATCCCTATCAACCTCATGAATAAATGCAAGCTCATTCCTCTTCTTTCCCGCAATGCCACCAAGCATAGCATCTCGAGTACGTACGAGTTTCCACCCTTTGATCGAAATTTCATCACTTGCGAGATTCTTGACGATTGTTTTGATCTTTAGGAACGTTCCGTTCTTCAGCTCTATTGTTTTCTCTGGTCTGAGAAGACTAGACTTCCATGCCAGTGATTGAATTTCTACATTGGGAGGTACGATGTCAGGATTTCTGTCGGCAAGAAACGCACGTTGAAGGTTGCTTTGGGCGCCAGCATGTTGCTCCATGCCAAATATATCTTCCTCAAGCTCATTTTCTTTCTCATACTCGTCTAGGTCAATGACCTCAACTCCGGGAGGGATTTGAAAAGCAGGGAAATCTTCTTCATCGTCGTCGAGATTGATGATTTCCTCCGGGGCTGCGATGAATGAACCCTGGCGAGAAACATTGGTATCGGCGCAAGCAGCTCTGGACTGATTTGAAATTGGAGAAAATGCGGTCTGATGATTGGATTGGTGAGTACGAAGGCTATTTAATGGGATTCTCTGGCCGAGCGAAGCAGCTTGTGGAATGTTGCGGGACTGAAGGGGTCTAGAACTCATGTGGCAAGTACTATGAAATGCTGCGATTGGAGTTCCATTGTGGCGTTTGGAAGCATTGAAAATCTCTAGATTCGTGAAAGATAGCTCACTTTCCTCCAAAGATCGTTTTTTGGCTGGCGTTACAGGTGTGTCAGACATCTCGGGCGATATGCAGAGAGATTTGAAAGAAGGCTGCGTGTCGAATACCGTGGAATCTATTGACACGGGATTTGACCCTGTTTCTGGCTCCGGTGGGCTTTCTCTCAGAGTACACGAGGAGGCATCCGATAAAGCTGGCGAGCATGACCTGGTCTCAGATGCGTATCTAGAGGAGACTTTTGATGATAACATTAGCTGGGTGCTCTCTTTATTGGCAGGCAAGACTGCAAACTTTCAGATTTCGGCTCCTAGATCGGAGGCGGCTGCCAAGTAATGAGAGAAACTCTTACCATTTTCGATTCCAAAAGACACATCTACGCCTTTTTCAACGTAGATCGCTTTATTTGAGTCATCCATCGTGTGCTCTTGATAATAAGATAACTCAATTAGCTAACTTCAATTATTGAAGACGTTCATAGAGAGTTGACTAGAGACATTGAGAATTGAGGAATTGAATCAAGGTTCTAGGAAGTTGAGAACTTGCCCCAGGAAGATTTTCTCTGGACAAGCTCAGAAGGTGGCCTTGCCGGATACAATTCTAGAAGGTGAAAAGGGGTGAAGGTAGATTTTTAAAGTGAATTGAAAGATTTTTTGCTGAATTCACAGAACGTTCTGAAGTGTTTTGTATACAACAAGTAGTAATGGCGCCGTCGTGGTTACAGTATGATATGCACCTATACCTACCTAGTACTAACAACATCGTATAAGGCAGGTTGGATTTTCACTTGAAAGCCCGCAATTTTATAAACTCGGAAAAAACTCTCCAGATCTATAAAAGTATTCTGACTCACCACGTGTATCATTCCCAATGTCAATACTGTAATGATCTCTTTTGTCGTTCTCTCTGACTTGTTCTTGCTCGTGACCTTGATCAAATTTCTTCTTATCAAGGTTGCTCCCCATCGTCCCGAGATCCTTCCAAATTTGAAGAAACCCTCTATAAAGCTTCGCAATCTGAAGGTGCTGGATATGAACAGACTCTGGATCTGAACTGGCGAAAGGAGATGACTGCCTCCTTCGTATGACTCCAAGTCTACCCAAAACTAGCTGCCTTCCTTTATCACTACCTCTATGATACCCAATTTCTTCAAAGGGATTTAGTACACTACAGCTTTACGAGAAGAGTTCCAAGCTTTTGACCAGCAGATTGGAAGAAGGCTTGATTGAAGGTTGCCGCCTCAATATGCCACAAGGCAAACCCCGACCCCTCCAACGCTTTTCTTTTTCCGGAAAAAAGAAAAGAAAGGAAAGAAAGTACATCCATCATTCGGCATTGAGGAGCCGGATTTGATGATATCGAATTTGGAAGTACAGTACCTACTAAGTAGACATAGTGATAGAAAGAGATGTCTTAGCTTTAGGACAATTATTCCTGAAGAACGACCATCTTCGACCCAGTGCGAGGTTGTCCGCCCATTTTATGAACAGTTGAATTCAGGAGAACTGAAAATACTGAGTGAAAGAAGAGGAAGATTGTACAATGAACAACCAATCATTCCGCCTGTAATACATCTATATATATGTATAGATATTCTCTTCGACCTTCTCGCCCCTTGAGATCCAGGAACACAAAATCAAGGAATGAAAGCTACATATATCAGCCACGGCATGGGCCCCTGGTATCATCAGTCTTTGCCCCATTATCTAGGCAGATGTTGTTTGTAAAGCCCACCAGCGAATGTTGTACATATTGTACTTGACTCCCTTACTGACCTCCCTTGCCTCCCTTTTCAATTACATAAGACTTGGTTAATTAATTACTACGAGGTACATTGTACGGAGTGTGGGCCCGGTTCTTTCAACTCTTCATGAAAATCTTTACTTTTTTCACTCAATTCGTGCGGCCTGATGAGAGTGGCTTGGCAAGTCGAAAGGATTGTTATCCAGACAAGTGTGTATTTGGTGGGGACCTTCAAACTGCACAGCTTCATTTCAATATTCCAAACACTGCCTCGTTGCCGTGTAGTTCCGAATCTTCCTCTGAGTCTGACCGCGTTTATTCAAGGGGGGGGACGATTATAAAATCAGAGGAGTAGTCCCCGATCCTCAAATGTCGACTATCCATCTCAAGCACCCATCGTCATCCTGATCAATACTTGTTCCTCAATTCGTAACCAGTCCTAAATGATAAATCTTCCACTCACAATCAACCAAATTCAAATCCCGTTCATTACCCCAAACTTCCACCTACTTTCGCAATGAGGGAAAAGGTTAGTCGGGCTTGGACAAAACTTCTTATATCTCTCAAACGCGTGAATTGTGCTTGCTAAAAGTGCTAAAGAGCTTGGGGATGTTTCACGTGACGATCGCCGCTTCCCGAAAAATGTTAAGGTTTTGAGCTTAAGCTTTGTCGACCCCACCCCCACATCCTTAGGATATCTACCTACACACCTCCTGAATCACGATCGGCGATTGAACGACGAGCAAGATGTCACACGCAAGAATTGAAGAGGTCGAGGATAGCGACAATGAATATGGCGCCAGTGATCCATCAGAAGGCGATATCTCAGATGTGGCCTCGGATTTCTCAGACCGCGATATTATCAAGAAGAGGACAGCGGCACCGCCAGCTGCAAAACGCGCACCACCTCCCAATGCCCAATCTTCTCAAATGAATCCAGCAAACATACCATTTTCTGGCTCTCAAATTACCACCGGCGCAGATGGCACACAATTCCGCTCAACGGAAGACAGCTCCAAGTACAAAGATTTTCAATGCGTCTATCCAATATATTTTGATGCGACCAGAAGCCGAGCAGAAGGTAGAAGAGTTGGTATGGAGCTAGCTGTCAAGAATCCAGTCGCCCGAGAAATTGTTGCTGCATGCTCTCGACTTCGAATCGAAACACTATTTGAGCCGGTCAAGACTCATCCTAAGGATTGGGCAAATCCAGGTCGAGTTAAGGTCAATATTAGAGGTGGAAACACAGCTATTAAGAACAGTACGTTTTGTTTGGAGAGACTCTAGGGCACTTTGTGAGGCATTACATTGGCATAAATTAACACTTGATGAATTACAGAGCATCACCTCTATACATTGATCGCGAAACACCTGAAAGAAAACCCGACTACAGAACGAACAGCCATGCAACCTCAACTTGCTGGCATACCACCACCTGATCCTAGCAAGCCATTACCCAGACCTGCAGTACCAAAAGGATGGAAGATGGGAGAAATATTGCCATACTATAGTGCAGCATTATCCGGCGGTGGTATTAGTGAGAACTTGTTCAAGGATATGTTGGCTGAGATGGGAGGGCAAATGCCTGGAATGGCTGGAATGATGGATGGACCATCGAGCAGCGCAGCCTCAGAACCAAAGAAGAAGGACAAGAAGAAGAAGATTAAGGGTTGAAACATCTTATCTTGCTACGGAAGATGGCATCTAGCAAATTTTATGGAGATTAAAGCCTAAGAGCTTTTGATCTCTTACAACACAAGAGCAATCTGGGCTCGCATCCGCAAGGGAAGCCTTTTGGTAGCAAAGGTAGTCATACAGCAGGAGTCACTATATATCTGTCTCACGACTGAATCATAGTTAATCTAAATTCATCCTGTTATCCATAATTTTTGGTGTATGATGTATGTGTTGCCAACCAAGAACTGCTATCGTACCATTAAGTTTGAATGTCTCTACGGAAACAACAATCCCCAATGCCAATTTTTCTTTCATCTCATCTTCGCAAAACCTAAAACCTACCATACTACTCCGAAAGTAAGACATCTCTCGCACCATCCAATCTTATTAACTCGTACCTCTCTCACCCACAAGGTATCTCATTCACTGTCTTTCTTTACCATGCAATATTTCGTGCCGGGGTAAGCTGAAAGCTATAAACCATATCTGTTCAACGGGGAGAGTGGTAAGCAAACCATTCCAGCAACACTCAACAGTTGCAAATTCTCCATTCATTGCTTGAACCCGCGGAGATATTTTTGACATCCAGGGGCGGCAAATCTATCTACTGCTGTATTGACGTGGTATTCTCTTTGCAAACTGTCAAAGATTGGAGGTTGATCCAGGTGCGGAATGAAAGACTTCAGTAAAGGTGGTGCTTAGGGGAGGCATATTCAGAGAAGGAGGGAGATGAGGTTATGAGATAGCAGTCAAGCAATGAACTCCAGCTAATGCGATTACTTGAGAGCAGATGCGACAAAAGACTAGCACGCGCTCGAGCTGCAGACAGGATATTGTGTACGACCCCGTCATGCAAGTTGCGATGGCAGGCCTCGACGTAGACAACTCTTGAACTACAACACAAATGGAAAGATACAGGAAGGCGACAGGGCGGAACAAACAGGTAGTCCGATGCGAAAGAGGGGACGCCCGAACAATGCATCAATAGAATCGTGCAAAGAAGCCTACAACCGTTCACAGAGCAAGACCTGCAGATGCAAAATTCACCTACCATAACATTCACTGCAGTGATCAAATTGACTTAAGCAATCCTACCTTCTGGAGCGGAAACAAAGTTGCAGCAAAAATATCGAGGTCAGCAACCCAACGCTCCAAAACGCCCCGTCTCATTACTATGTCACTTCTCTTTCTGACTCTCCGAAACTCGAGATTCTGTATAAGAAGCCTATCCACAACAGTCTCAGCTTTTAGAATTTACACTTCTCGCACAATTCAAAATCCTTCATAATGCGACAGTCTAGTGGAGTTCTTGGTGCGCAAAAACAAAACTCGCACAACCCTTTCCTCCTATATTAAATTCGGCATGTTTGGCTACTGACCTGAACCTATGCTTCCCATAGTCTCCTGCAAACACTCTGCTAACGTCTATGACCCGCTGCCGCAGATGCCTTCCCATATTTTCCGACCATGCACATCGAGCCCAGCGCGCGCCGACAGACAAAAGTTTACAAAAGTTCCAATTTTGGTCCAATCATCTCCACGAATGGGGCAAACTCTTCGGCACACTCGTGGCACCTCGTACGAATACCTTTATACCCGTCAACACGTTCAAATCTGAGACAGGACGCCGGGGCGCAAGATCAAGAGTGCAGATCGGCCTTCAAAGTCTCCGCAAAAGTTGAGTGACCACTGGAAAGACTCCAAACTAGCAGCAACCACTTCTTGACTCCATAAGACCGTCCTGCCAACGTTTCACGGTCGTCGCTCGCAGATTGCGAGTTGAATCGCGTGAAAAACAAAACCGTCGAAAACGCCCCGATGCGCCACGCAACAACGAAGCGGTCAAAACCCCCGAAACTTTACTCCTACACTATTCCAAACGCCCTCTATAACCTCCAACTTTAAAAAAGTTACAATTCCAATAATTGCGAAAGTTACCATTTTTTGTATGGGGCTCATTTTTGACCACAGATGTGCAACAGTTCGGTAGAACCCCGGGATGATTGTTTCACGTGCTAAACGTGACCAGGAAAATTGATATTCCCGCCGAGCCTCGGCATATCTGTAAAGTAATGACGTATAAATTTGACGCGGTCCCTAATGCGGCTCTCGTCTGATATGAATTTGGGACATCCCATGTTATCAGATTAATTTTTGTAAACAAAACAAGCCAATGGAAGTGCTTATTTTGGGCTACTGGCGCGCGACCAAAATACCTTTTTCACGCTAAGTAGTATTCACTGATCGATTACCCAGCAACGACTTGACTACGTACATGGAGGTGAGGTTTGATAAGATCTATGTATTCATCCTACTATCAAAACTTTGTAACATTCTGTACATGAAGAAAGCAAGGTCAGTATATGAGGCTGCTGCCACCTGAGGATGTAGAGAATTTGTTAGATTATTGGTAGGGCCAGAGGAGTTTACCACTGGGAGTTCTAGATATGTAACAAAACTTCTCTGCTCTTGATGGTATTCACTTTTAGGTTCCTTAAAGAAGGATTTATTTTAACTAGATACATGTTGAACAACAGGCAATAGATGCACAGTCCCTAAGAATTCTTATGTGAAGGTATTAAATCCAGTGCATGTAGCTGTGGTTGTTGAAATCTCGTGGTCATAGCTCGAATGAATGAAATTTATCAAGTGAAGTTGTAGATGCGCGATCAAAGGTTTCTTGCACTGAGCAGTATCGATTTGTAACTTCTCCAGTCCATAGTTGAGCGTCGACGTAACTAGATTAGATAACTAGGTTAGATGAATATAAAATCATATGTATCTGAACATTCCATGTCAAGTGAAAAGCCGACGCATTAAGTCCTACTATCAGAAAATCCCCATAAAAACCCTAAACCAAAAAAAGTACATATACTAAAGGATTCAGACGTGCAACCAAACTTCAACCCTCCCAAGTGAAGAGTGAATCAAGTGAAAGTGATCCCTCGCACCTCCCATCCATTCCTCGCTCAGCAAATCCCATCCCGGGACAAAAGACACCGAGCGAAATTCACCCAGGCCGTCCGCAAATTCCCGCTCGCAAGCTCACCACCCAAAAGTGTCAAAAACGCAAACGTCGACACCACCACCAATCCTTAGCGTATTTCATTTCTGACAGTTTTCCCAAACTCGCGCAATTGAGAGCTTTCGAAATGTGTAAAAATTTCGTCGTGTCGAAAAAAAGCCCCATATTTGGAAGCACCCACAGACGTGCAACAAAACGCTTTGTCGGGCAGAAATATCACGTGGAGGAGGGGAATGGAGGGATGTGATTGGTTGGAGATTTTGGGAAAAAGGTTCATTTGGGGATTTTGCGAGAACGGCTCGTGGGATGTGGATTAAATTTGGGGGGTATGTTATTTGAGTATGTTGGAGTACTATATGAAAGTTTGGTGAACTTCTAAGATCAGGTTTGGGAGATGTTTTGAGGGGCAGGTTGGGGGGCTTCCTAACTTGGTCGAGATTTGGCGAAATCTGCATTGTGCGATTTGCTTCGACCGCACAAGAGGTTCTGAGCGAGGGATTGTTTTCAACTTCTGGAATCGAGTTGAGAAGGTATTTTTAAATGATCTGCCAAAGTTTGGTACATCTCTGAGATCAAGTTCTGGAAGTACCTGGATTTGGAGGTGGCAGTCTCATTTTCGTCTGCTGGATTTGAGAGAATGTCGCATGCCATTTTCTTCTTCGCCCAAACACAGAATAACGTGTTTCGAAGAACATCGACAAACTACGAGAAAATACAAAGGAGATATATGCGGGAATATTGGAAGATGTTTACTAGAAGGAAATTCATAATATGCAAGGAAAATACGAAGGAATGATGGTTTGGGGTACACAGGCGCACGCGGTATTTTTGTCACAGATTTGTCGCAGAGCTGCTGAGAGATTGGATACTCCTATGAATGTCATTTCAAATACGTGTACAAGACGTTTACACATTACGAGAATCGATACTGGTATACGGAAGAAGTAGAAGGATATAAAGTGCGACGACGAAAACCTGTCTATCAATCTGAACCTTGACCAATGGGCCGAGCATTCAACATATAAACGAGGACCGCAACGATTATACATGAGGGCATAGCATTGATAATAATGGTTGTTGAGTATACAAATGGGCTTCGGAATATCGATGAGAGCTGTATGTCAATGTAGGAATGGGGCTTGGTCGGTTGGTCGCACATGTATGGTTGGGAAGAAGCATTGGGACGAGTATCGATGAGTACAAGGTTTAATAGCGAGTTGTTTCAGAGCGGCTCGATTATATCGGGCTAGAGTCAGAAGGTAATGGCCTTGAACGGGTCTCACATTAGCAGCTACTCGTGCGGTCAGAAAGTATGCAACTCCGAAGCTAGATGCACATACCACAAGATGGTAAAGCACAAGAGTCCTAACATGGTTCTCTCAGCAGCGGGGTTACATGCTTTCGGGCAGCACAAGTAACTTTAGTGGCGCGGTTGGTACTAGAGTTAATTCGAAAACGCGGGGAAATCGAAAGTACAGTGGATGGGTGAGTGGCACGACATGGCTGTCTGGAATTGGATATTCAAGGTAGAATCGGTCAACAAATGGTTATCTTTTACACCTACGACGAACGTTGGTGCGATGGGGCATGTGCGGAAAGTTCATCAATTCGAGAGAGCGAGCTTGACGCCAGCCAGCAGATGTTAGGTTGAGTACTTGATTCGGGCTTGATTCCAGTGGAAATTGTAGGCCAACAAGTGAAGGCAGGCTGCAGAGCGAATTCCAAACGCAATTTGCAGCGATATAAAGAGCAGAGCAGTATGACTCAAACCTCTTCGGAATTGTACAAGAGGGGGTATCTGTGTACGTAGTGTATCAAATTGTCCTAGTCGAATTCTAGATCCATACGGGCGGCGCAGAGTTCCTGGAACAATTCTGGTAGACCAATCAAATGCTCCCTTCGGCAGAGACTAGACACCACAGACCTTCCATATCCTCCATCTTCCTTCTTACAATCCAAAATCATGAGAATATCTCGAAAGTATGCTCAAATATCCAATCAGAGTATCGTAAAATCTGGAACAATAAGTATTGTATCAAGCTCCAAAAGCAAATCGGGTTTGATGTCTCTTATTTGTACTTCTAGAAGATACTTCAGGATTATCCTCTTCTCATGAAAGCCATTAACATAGTTTTTGTAATTCAATGTCGAAGTTTATCTCCAGATCGAAAAATGTTTGGACGTTGTTATTTTGTACTCTCACGTGACATTAACAAAAAGTGGTCAGGCACATGGACAACAAACAAACAAAGAAATGAGCCAGCGCCAAACCGAGGATGTAGAAACTGACAGGGCTAAAACTCAGGTCAAACGCAGCATAAGCCTCCCAGCCTCTCCAATCTCCCTCGGGATTTGTTGATCAATGCTTCATCTCCACAATTGAATGAGCAGCACACTTCGAGTTTTTATGAATTTATGATTTACGATTTATTGCTTTTTCTGGGGATTTAATCAATGGAGAATGTGAGGCGATTTCATTCCTAAATGTCATCCCCATACGATCGCAGAGGCGCACAGGCGCGTCGAGGAAATATCTCTTACTGGTTACCACTGGCTTTCACCGTTACTGCAGCCGCAGTAGGTGTAGTAGCATGGATATGGAGTACACGAAGTGATGAAGACGACGACGACGACGATGAGAACCGACCTCTTCAGCCTCCAAGACCAGAATATGGTGAAAGAAATCCAGATGGCAGTTTTCGAACAGGTCCTCCTTCGTACGCAGGCGATATGCGACCGGGGGAAGCTTCATTCGGCACAACGGATCAACAACCACCACACACTTCACGGTCTGAAGAATCTCAAGGTTACATAGCTCAAATGTCAGGCGCATTACAAAGAACACCTAGTCCGCAGCAATTTATCAATAGTGCAAGTAGAAGTCTTGCGGCGGGAGCCGCTGCTGTAGGTGGTGTTGTGGGAAGTGCTCTCTCCTCAATCCGGGAGGAAGACAAGCATGGTTTCGACGATCATAGAACATGGCAGGAAGAATCAGTGATACGAAGAAACGCTGCTCCAAGTCCACCCATTACTACAAATACAACACCGGCCCCAGCCCCAGGGCCAATCGAAATGCGCTCTGAGAGCGCTGCAGGAGTTTCCGCAGCACCTCGAACACCAGTCAGTAACGGGAAAAGGAAGACCGTCGCTATTGTAGTGTCTGCAGAATCACACGATGATGACGCCGCTTCCGAAGCAGGCTATCATCATGAATATGCGGTTTGTTAATGTAGTTACATTGATTAGCCAATAATTACTAATTACTTGTGTAGTCAATCCTCTCTCATCTTCCTCGCAAAACCGACTTCTCTAAGATACGACTATTTGTTTTAATATATGCACCAGGATTAACCGAGCATCCGCTAGACGCTGCTGGTGGAAGACCGGGTGGATCTCTCAGCTCCTCGTTTTCGAACATTAGCCCTGGAGATGTCCATACCCCGGGGAAGAAAGCGATAGACAGTTGTAAGCATATCCCTTTCTAATTGCGACGGTCGCCAGCTAACAGATGAAAAGGACTCCCATGTTTCCCCCGAGGCCTTCGGCTCCACTTGCATTCGGTCCAATATACAATGAAGCATTAGGGTTGGTGGAAAAAGAGACTATGGTCCTACCATTTACCACTCCAACTGGCCACGTTCATATCCTCCGACATCTCGCACCTGAATTTATATACCTACAAGAATCCCTTGCAGGAGAGAATGGATCGGCGATCAACCATCTACAAAGTTGGTTTAGAGAAGACGTAGTTCTAATCGTAGGCGCTGATGGAGGCCATGGAGGACTCGCAGATAGCGAATCCGAAGCTGAGAGTCAAGTTTCAAGAAAAAAAGAACACTGGTGGGAAAGAGAAGATAGGGTTGGTCTTGGAAGAGGCGTTGTTGTCATAGAAGGAGATCGTATCGGAGACTTTTGGGCTAGAAAGGTTCTTGGAGTGGAATAGGCAGGCAAGCGAACAGGCAGATATGGGGCGTCTTTTTCTTATTCTTATATACCTAGTACCTTTGATATACAGTAGGGGTTTTTGGACGAATGATTGATACCGGGTTGGGAGCGTTGAGGTCACAGGATGTTTCTCATGAACTGACTCGCGAATTTTATGTATGATGGATATCTTCTTATTGAATGCACGAAATCATAATTCTGTTGAATGCTGGTACTTATCTATTGAACACGGTTCTCTTTCCTGATCCAGTGACTCTGGTAATTCCAACTTTGATTGTCGTTGGTTGGTTATTGAGTATGTTACATCGCCACACCGTATCTAGGCAACAGCCCCATTCCATCTGACTCACCCCGGACACACAACCCCAATCCAGCCATGTTTGCAACATTTGCAGCAATCGTCCTCCCCAAACATCCTCCCCCCAAAACTATATAAACCCTCTCGCACTCCCCCATTCAAACTTTTCTCTCCTCACCGATTTAGCATCTCTTCCAATTTTGCTTAGATCAAGTGTAGTATCTGTTCTATCCATGTTTAACTATGTGGATCCTTTCGCCAGAAAGGGTTTTAGTTACGGAATTTTTTGTTGTGTCTGTCGCGAACACTTGCTCGTCAAGTGTGAGTGATGGAGGTGTCCCAGTATTACACTGCTTCTGGGTGATGCTGATGAGTGAGAGAGAGAGATGACTTTTCGTTGCCTGGGACCTGGCGTTGCTGGGGGGTGAGGAAGAGTTGAGGGTGGAGGGGAGGGATGGAGAGAGAGAGAGAGGGCGGAAGGAGTGGATTGGGTCGGGGAGTAGAGAGCGAGAATAATGAGGGATAGTTTGGAGATTTGAGGGATTGGTGAGGTTGGCTTCACAAGCTTTTGTATATAATATCCAAGTGTAGGATTTCAAGGCACTGCTCCTCGGAATGACATTCACCGTGCAATAAAGCTCAATCAAAGTAGAGCCTGTCATGTTTCAGAAACGTGCAATTCAAATTTAAATTCCCCATTATATGCATCTAAGTCGTAGCTACTAAGTACACTCTTAAATATTACTAGCTGGTATACCATCCAACTTGATGGTGCTTGATTGTTTCCAATTTGCTTCCTCCTTTTAGGCATTGAAATGACATGGGATGTTGAAATTATCTGTGGTTTCTTATTGTTCTGACTTAATACCACTTGGCTTGTCTATGGAAATGAAAGATCTATATTCATAGCTTGTAATTGATGAAATGCCGATCGATACGTTTTTATCCATTATGGAAGTTTTCCAACAGGAAGTAGTCTTAGAATTCTTCAGGGTAAATATCGACCTCTGCACCGAGCAAGCAGCAGAAAATATTTGTTCTTGAAGTCGGAGAACCGACGAATAAAATCAACATACATTCGGTTATGACTTTCAAGCTGGATGAGGACTGTCGGGCATCAAACGATCAAATCACGTGAGCGTGTGACTCATGTGACACTAGTTTCGACATTTTTCATGAATTGCAAAGAGTACAGTTACCAACGCAATCGCGGAATAACCACACTTTTCTTTCAGAACACATCCGGCGCAATTTCTCTCTCAGAATTTATCAGCTTCTCAGTCGCTCAATCTAAGTTGGATACCATACCCTAGTACGAAGCACTGGTTTTTTGTGAACTAGATTCCTATTCCGTCCACCACAACGGCTTTTTATATCGTACCTATTTTGACTAGAATACTATTCTTCACGCAAAAGAAATAACCGACAATGCCTCACGCCATGCCAGCGCCTGGCTTCCAGGCCATAATTCTTTGTGGGCCAGGATCGTCTTTCCCTACTTTTACCTCAAATCCAGATAAGAACCCAAAGGCTTTAATACCTATAGCAAATCGACCCATGGTTTGGTACCCTATCGATTTCTGTTATCGAATGGGAGTTACTAGTAAGTGAATCTATGTTCCCGTACCTATCGTCAAAGTCTCAGAGACTCCTGTGGATGAATAGCTCTAAATGCTATGTTGAATAGAGTGGTCCGATTAAGGGTCCTAGGGCTACTGTGAATATAGAGATTTAAGGTTCTCGGGATACTAACACTTATTCAGATATCACTCTCATCACACCACCTTCTTCAGAGGACGCTATTAAAACAGCGCTGGCTACCAATCCACATTTGACAAGTTTGCCATTGCCAAAACCTGATTTATTAGCACCCGAAGAGTTAGATCAAACCACAGGTACTGCACAAATCTTTCGATTACCTGAAGTACGGAACATCATCAAGGGTGATTTCATAGTACTTCCCTGTGATTTGGTTTGTGAGCTCGGCGGGGAATCTTTGATCGAATCATGGATGGTGAAGGAAGGAGGTTTGGGTGGAGCGACGGGAGGAGATCACGAGGGTCCAAAAATGGCACTTGGTGGTGAACGAGGTGGAAGACGTGGTGGACTTGGAGTTTGGTATGAAACCAAGAGTGAAACGCCAATCAAGGGCGAAGAAACCGATTTCATTGCAATTTCGCCCCTCGCTGCCACTTCTGTACCACCTTCGAAATCATCTTTGATTCCTCACGTCTCAAATTTGCTCTACTCTGTCCCTACAGATACCCTAAAGGATATAGTTGAAGATAAAAAAGGGCTACCAATTCGGCATGCCCTGGTACGCAGCCACTCCCGCATTCGAATGCTCAGTTCCCATCGAGATGCGCATATTTACATTTTCCCAGCCTGGGTACTTGACATGATCAGCGCAAACGAGCACATGGACAACATTGGTGAAGATGTTATTGGATGGTGGGCTAAAGCGGGGTGGCAACAAGGTCTAGGTGATAAATTGGGCTTGCGGGACATTTTTGAAAAAACAAGACCTGATGAGTCCGACGACAATATGCTTGACAATGGCCCAACAAGTGATGATGTCGACTACGGTAATCTGAGCTCAACTTGGACCTCTAAACTTGAGAATCCTTTATCAAGGAAATCATCAGAGAATTCGACCGCTAACGATAAATCAAACTTGGCTATTCCTCCAATCCTTGCCTACATTCATCCTTCAAAGCCCACAGCAGAAGTCTCTTCACCACTTATTCGACGAGTAGATACAGCTCCTATTCTTCTAAATGTATCCCTCCAGCTCGCCAAAATTGAAGCTATCGATCAAGTTGGCCGTGATGCCGCTTCTCCTTTCGCCCATAACAGCAAAATAGCTTGGCCAGAAGGAATCGCACAGAAGACTACGGTACGACCAGATTGTCTTTTAGCGGAAAATGTAATTGTCGAAGAGAAGTGCATTATCAAGGAATGCGTTATCGGTGCAAATTGTCAAATCAAAACCGGAGCAAGATTAACTCGTTGTGTATTGATGGATGGAGTTACCGTAGGATCGTCATGCACATTAACGGACTGTGTGTTAGGAAAGGGCAGTGTGATTGGAGATAAATCAGAGTTACAAGATTGTGAAGTTCAAGAGGAGTTTGATGTTGACCCTGGGAGTAAGTTCTGCGTTTCCCCACTGAATATTTGAGAGATGGTTACTGATAAAGTTTATAGCAAACAAGAAGAAAGATAGACTCATGAGTGCTGCAGGTTTGGGTGTAGCCACCGAAGATGAAATTCAAGAATTCAATCAAAATGATTCCGATGGGTCAGAATCAGATTAGGTGTACAACTTCAATAAATTTACTCAAATATACCACGCTAAAGATCTATTCTCCATGCTAATGAATTCTACGTGAAGTGTGACTTTTTTCCTATACAGATCCTGCACCATTTCTTTGGGCATTTACATGGCGTTTAAACTATTTTACTCTTTCCTATCTACCATATTGATACATCACTGACGTTATTGCTCTAAAACCAGCCCTCTATTGAGAGGGAGGTAACCTAAGAGGGAAGTTTATTCATCACTCATCAGACCTCGAATCTTCAAAGCTAGTTCTATTTGAGAAACTATACCCCAAAATGGAATGCATTTCCTCATCCACAAATCCCTGTTCATGCAGTACAAGACAGACAGACCATTAACCAAAAGCATCGCATCAAAGTTGAATCTTCAGTATCTCTACGTCTCGTTCTCTTCTCCACGGAGCTCTGCATAAGTTATAACCGGGCGTACACATTGCCTTGCAACCATAGCCTGTTCTACATATCGTGTGCATACTTCCCAGGTCACTTGACGGCCCGATTCCTGCACAGAAAATGCGCTACTTCTTCTCTGAATGGAAGTCTTCCAGTGTCGGACCTCCAGTGACAATACCATGCCATGCCATGAAAATTCCAACACATCCCACATCCACAGCGTACCCACGAAAGGCACTCTGCATTGCTCCCTTCTCAACTTAATTGTCCACCTCCTCCCCTTCTGCATAGTACATCCAGCGCCCTCCACGGCGTTACGAAAACATACATTAACTCCGAATATAGAAGTCCTGTCCCATTTTGTGCCGTGTGAGGGGTTCGTGCAGGGAGTGAAACGGGGGTCTTGGATATGGGTCTTTGTTGGTCGCGTAGCGACGCCTCCAACTGTTGATTTTCTGGGATGTGTGGGAGGAGAAGGGGAAGGGTTAGTATGCACTGTAACGGTATTTTTGTATCTTTGACAGGTTAATTTTGTTGGTTGGTTGGTTGGTCGGGGGTTCAAGGATGGGAGGTGGAGGGTGGGAGGAGGATTGAGTGGTTTGGGGGAGGGGGGGTTCTCCGGGACGGAGTATATATGCACTTCTTTATTATGAATTTTATTTGCTTCTTTGCTGGTAAACCTGGGAAGCTATTCTAGGTACTTTCTAGTATCTATATGTAACTGTAACTGTAATCTTCTTCTCGAATTAAACCTCTTCAAGTCGTAAAAGAGTTTCATTATTCGCCCATCATTTGCCACGATACATTTCCCCAAAATCCTCTCTCTCATTCCACTCCCCCCGTCTGAGTTCCTCTCATCCAATTTCAAATCAAGTACTCGTATTCTCTCCAATATCCTTCTCCCATCCCATCCCATCACATCATATCACCACCTAATACTCTTCCCTACCTCTTTACCTACCCCTCCCCCCGTACCACGACTACCCATCCTCACCCCCCGCAGAACTCCACGATCATGCACTCATTTCCCATCTCCGGGAACCACCAGCCTGACCCTAACCTGTCAAAGCTTCAAGATACTTCCCGATCAAGAAAATCTTTACCAAATATCCGATGCGTGATATAGATAAAAATATAAATTGGAAAATACACTATTCGGCTTTCCGAACGTAGTTGGGATACGTTTATTACGTATTATTTGCTCTCTGAGCGCATAATCATCTAACTGCGTTGATCGCGTACTGCGGTCGTTGGAACTCTGAGATATGTGTTATTGTACCGCGTGGTGGGAGGGGTAAGCGCTTTGCGCGCGGGTGGATGGGTTGGGGAGATAGGCTGGTAGGGAGGTGGAATGGTGGCGTATGAGTTGAGTATACTTGGTGCGGGAGGATGTGGAATTGTTGGTTGTAGAGGTTGTGGTTGTAGTTTTTAGTGTTGGGATTTGTGTGAAAGGTCTGTGGAGAAAGAGATGAGGAAGAGAGAAGCTACTGCTATGGAGTAATTCATAAGGTGATCGAGGGAGAAGTGGAGGTGGATTGGGAAGGGAAGGGAAGTCTTTGATGTGCTGTGCCACGCTGTGCTGTTGTTGAGACGAGCTAGTTGAGCGCATGAGTCTTTAGTAGAAGAAGAATCTCATAGCTAGAAGGCAATATTATGATTAGAAATCTGGAAATGTGAAATTGAATACCTACCAACTTGTGTGGAATATTCAACGAGAGCCATGAGTACCAAATTCATATTTATAGTCTTCCCCTGCTCCATTCTCTTCTCTAAATCTTCCAATAGACGAAATTCCATGCATGTCACTACTCTCTGATTTCAACATTCTTGCTCTTCTTGACTCCACCATCATGTCCTCTCCATTCCATTGCCCCGTTTCGATATCTCTTTCTATCATCTTTTACTCTTCTTTTATCTACTCTCATTTCCAGAATTCTCCTTTCCACAAACAATACACCAGTATGAAAATCGCCATCTGCCCTATAAAATTCTCCTCTCCCTCCAAAGTCCACCAAAATTCAAACGAAACCCATCACATTGCTCCTCCCATCCCCTCGCTTACCCATCTTCTCAACATCCATCTCCCAGTAGCCCGTCAACTAACAACTACACGCATAATGTTCACCACACTTTCAACACACCTAGAAACACTCCCTATATGCCATATGTGAAACTCCTCGCTTTAAGCTCGCAATGTACCCTACATGTGCTACACATAATCTCTTCTATTAAACATCTCCCCACATGCGTCACTCATTTCCAATAAATATGTATCCATAATGTGGAATGAAAGCGAATATTGCAGACCCAGCTATTCAGGGACGAACTCCATGAGCGAAGAGAGTCAATCGAAATGTAAGGTGGGCTAAAAATCTAGCTTGAGTTCAAGATAAGTCGATGTATAGAATTGAGAAGAGAAAAAGACAAAGAACAGTTCTTGTCGAGTGTGATGCAAACTGGAGATACGTATACAAGTTGAGATGATTCGGAAAACAAATAGCTAGAGTGCAGATATCTAGAGACCCAATAATGCATATGGCTTCTTGGATGAGACGCAAGGAAAGATAAAACTTTCTCTCACCCGAAGTGTGTCACCAGTGCGTGCTTGCGAACGCAGTAAAATATACTCAAGTAAGGATAGCAATGTTCAAATAGTAATAATAGAACGTTTCCAGTTGTAGCCTAGAAAGCTAGCAAAATTTATATTAAAGAGTGGTGAGTATACTGAAGCAAGAATGTCTTTAGTCTCTTTTACGTTTCCAAGCTAAATTACCCCACCGCGATTAAAAATTGACCCTTCCAGATCATAATAACTATTTTTGGTGACCATGAAGAATTATGACCATCGACAAATCAGAAATCCATCTATCCATAGAACAGTGAACTCTTGGGGTCCTCGAGCAAGAAGCAACCAATTGTGATGGTATAAAGGTGATTGGACCGAAAGGGAAATTGAAAGATGTTTAATATCGTTCAACGTACTCCTTTTTTGGATGCTTGATGACAGTTCCTGGAGGGTGATCATCCTTGTAGAACTTGCAAGCAAATGCCATACATGTCGGTTCCTTAGGCCCAACGCTGGGGATTACCACACTTGGGCAATGGTGCCCATAAATGCACTCCTCATTATCGCAATCTTGGCCATTGACACAAGGATTTTGACGTGTTAAATAAGCAATGGCTTTTATTTCCTCCTCTGTAGCTTTGTGATCGTGTTCAAAGCAACATTCATCGCCTTTAGAGCAAGGCCCTCGTAAATAATGGTTGTTACACAATTTATTCGAATTTGTACGTCGTTTTACCGCTTCCAATACATCTTTCTTGACAGGTATTGGGGGATCCAGTCCTCTAGGTCCCGGAACCCAGCCCAACCGAGCGAAAACATTACTTGTAACATCTGTTTTCTTAACTGCCGCTGAGGTGGTTTTACCTAAAGCAGGAGATGCTACAGTGGTAGGTGGTGTAGGCGGAGGAATCGACGTGACACCTGCCCAGGTTGATGGAACAGATGCAGGACTGAACTCTGTTGTGCGATCTATCAATTTTTGAGAGCGGAATATATGTTCGAATTTGAGAGTTCGAAGGCCAACGGCAGAGAGCTCGCGGACTATTGGGGGCCCTTCCATTATTGTGATTCTATTTCGATCGTCCTGCGTAATTACTTCGTCGAGAAATGGTGCGTATCCGCTATCGAATGATATACCGAGTAATAGCTGTTTGCAATTCCAATTTCTTAAATGCCATCTAATACATTCTTGTAGAAGTCAGTACAATTATAGCCTGCCCCGAAGTGACTGTAAATCGTGGTAACGCTATACGAACCTTTAATCTTTGAATCTGCCCTTTCTTTCCCATGACCAACATCTATAAAGTCGAAATGTGCTTTTCCTTGGGTAAATCCTAAAGTAAATTCTTTAAATTTTTCGAAACTTTCGAGAGTCCCATCTCTCATCAAGGCTTTCGATAATCCGGTGTAATTTCCGCAGACTTTTGCCATGATTTCAATCTCCTCAGTCTGAGGTCCACTACATTGTTCGAGTATTGATGCTCTGAGAAGATTGGCTGCCTTTTTACCTCCTTCGAGCCCTTGATTTATAAGATCATGATTGAACTATGTAGCACTTATCAGCGATGGTCCGGACGAGATATGGGGATGTGCAACGAACAATCATGCCATCGGCATCAATCAGCGCTATTATGTAGGGATTTCGATTCTGTTGTTGCGAAGCATCAGTAAATGAAGCAGGCTATCATCAAACTCATTCTGTCATACCTGCAGAATACTATTTTCATTGATAGCTCGTTCCAAATGTTGGGTGGTCAAATTCAAATGTATTTGCAAATCTCTTCTAGATTTTCTCGAATCATCCAGATCCAGATGTGCTTCGTTCAATTGTTTTTTAAGATGCTCATTTTCATGTCGCAGACCATTTTCGACCGTTTCGACATACATCAAAAGATCCTGATGGCAATTGAAGTTAGCATAGGCAATTGGATTCCGGCATAGCAATCACATCATAGCATCGACGGCGAACCAACAGACCTTAATTAATTCATCGCCAGTTTCTCTTTGCTCTGTTAACAGTTGGAACCGACGAACAAAGGCATCCATCATGGTCGTCATGATGAATTTTTGAATTATTAATATTGGCAGATGAAGATTAAAATATTCAGACTCAAATCAATGTGAAGTCGAGCATAAGTAATATTGAAATTAATATCGATTTAATATTTAATTGATCGCGTACGAAACTTTTTTTTGGCAAGTATGAGCGCTGGAGACGCGACAGTGGGGAGTGGGGAGATTGACGCTAGGGCTGTATGTACTCCGTATTTTTCGTCTTTATTTAGTGTGTTACTTGAATGATTGCGTGGGTTAGAGAAAGTGGGAATAGCTTCAATCCTCTGCAGAAATATCCTTGGTGCGTGATTTTGTGATATTGATGTTTTTTCTCCTACATATTGAAGAAAAGGAAAAAAGTATTATGATGTGGTTGTTCGTTCAAGTGTCTTTTTACCTCTTTACCCTTTGAAAAATGGTGGGAAAGTTTTCTCTAATTAGAAGAAGATGCCATGCCATTAAAAGTCGGTAGTAGTCGGGTCCCTACCTACCTTTTGAGATTTGTTTGTAGTACCATAACAACAGTCTCTCGTCACCCTCCTGACCCAATGAATGTACCTTTTGATTGTTGTTTTCGGCATTGTGCAGTGGAGCTTAGTTTAATCGATTGGTGGGAGGTGTTCCATTGGGAACTTGGTGCTATAGAGTGGTTGATTACAACGTTATATCTAGGGCCTATACTGGTGCCGACCGTGTGTCTGACAAACAAAACTGAGCATTGTAAGCAATTAGATGGAAGGGATATATCAAGGAGTTATGACCTAGTATGATGATCCTAGTCACTCAAACATCCCCTGATTGTTTGTTCATCAAATGTAGAACTTATCTAATGCTCGAGCTTGCGGACAACGCAGGGCAAGTTTGATAGTTAATCCCTTAGTTTGGATGGAATAATCCACAAACAGGTTCGCGTCAGTAAGTTTGATCATCATACTTTCCCAAGTGGCTACCTACTCTCCCTTTCTGGAGGTAAAGGTTTGACTCGTTAGTATGTTACAGCTGTCTAGTCGCTCAAAGTACCAAGAGCAAACAGCCTGCCTTGTACTTGAGTCGTAACCTCAGAGGGGAGCGAAAGCGTGATAAGCAATTTGCTCTCTTGCTCTTGATACCCTGGCTCAAGCAAGTAGGGTAGCAAGCCGAAGCACCAGTATTAGATACTCACATCGAATTATCGCAACGCGTGCTCTTCGAATCCCGGCGAAAGCCCGTCCGTAGTTATGATTCTCATATCTTTAATAGAGTATAGATTGAAGTAAAGTCCGAATGGGGCCAAATTTTAAAACATAATCGTTGCACACAGCCGATTACACATAATTCCTCTACCATACACATTTTTAAGAACCGGCAGTTTACACAACCATGGCATATTCGAAATCCACCCATCAACATCTCCCCAATGCCCATTCCCAAAAGATAAATGTACGAACCAACCAAAACATCTGATATCATAATATCCTCCCCATACAAGCCAACTTGATTCTTCCCCAAAACAAGGTTCTCCACACGCCTCGTGCGCCTCATTCACCTAAGCGAAACCCCTCTCTTCCCCCTATCTATCTTGTGTTACACTAACAACACAGGAGTCCTAAGCGCCTCCCGTCTCTTCCGCTGGTGCTAAATTTGAAAAGAATTTTATATTTATGTGAGGGGGAACTCCTGGTCACTTATAGATATTTGTATTGATACTTAAATGTCACAAAAAGCAGACATAATATGGCCATTAGGGAAATTAATACGAAGCCGATCTGTTTCGAAAAGCACCCTTCCTTACAACATATCACTCAATCGGAGAACGTACCAGATTGAGGATGTAGAACTGGAAAAGGAAATCTACGATGGTGAATATTCTATTTCTATGGTTTGTCATATTATGTCTTGGAGATCAATGTGTAAATCACCGGTAATATGAAAAACATCTTTTCGATGCGTTTTGAACGGGGAAGTCAATGAGTGCGATAGGGGAAGGTAATACTTTTGGTCGCCTAATTGAAAAAACATGTCGGTGTTTTCCGAGATGAAAGACATGAGCTAGGAATATGGATCCGTGCCCGATATTCTCGGCGTTCAAGGAGTTATTGAAATGGGATGGTTTACCGGGATATGGGAACAATGGAACCGTCGCTTGATAGATGTTATGACGACAGCTTAAAGTAACTGCATCGACGGCGTTGTAGGGATTGGTGTCTCGAAATGTGATGTTATTCACTTCAGTCACTTGCAAAATATGGGGTCCCAAAGAAGGGTCATGAGATCATGGGAAGAGATTAATAATACTCTGACATGCGGATGTGATTGATAAAATTCTTTGGTGCAAAGTACATCACAGATAGCCGGTTCATTGCCTGCTTCGGCGTGAGAACCATGGGTAGGATATTAGTGTTATAGATGTTGATAGCATATGGCACCAACAGAAAGGCCTATACTCTTGGGATATCCTGAATTTTTCTCAAGTACTTGAGTAAACAACTCTTCATCTTCCATCGTACACCTTCTACCATGTTAGTAGGTAATTGATCGTGCATAAATTCTGTCCAATATTCCAGCTATATATATATGCCCTCTTGTGGATATGAACATCTATTGCCCCTTAAACCATTTTCAACGCCCGAACCCATGCAACGATCTTCAAGTCCTTTCGAAGTCATACATGCTAATTTGAAATGCAACTGGTGGCTAGAATCTGGTACGACTCTACTCACTGTCGCGAAGGCGCAGAGGTCTGTGATCGTTTAGTATACCCGAAGGACATAGGTTGTTTACTCATAGATGTTATGATTGCATTGTCCTTGGTACTTGTGGTAGTCACAATGGCAGTTCCAACTTCAAAATCCAGCCCCATGCAAGCCAGATGTTGCTATTACTGTCTTGCTGTCAATGACCCATTCTCCTTTTGTATTTAGACTATTCACGTGAATAACGATCAAGGTCTTGGTGCTGATATTCGTATCATGTACGTCTCTTATCCACAAGGAATAATGGCACCTATCAAAAATTAGCTTTATTCCTTTGACTTCTTCACAATACAACCTTGAGTGATAGTTGAGTATTAATATTCATTTTTTTAGATTAGCAAAGGAATATCGAGGGGATATGCTCCGAATAATGGCAATTGTTTTGATCATCAATGAATATATAAAATTGTGTCGATTTCTGAAGCGGGAAAGGTTTCATTAAAGAAGACATAGCTTGCATTGCAGGCACACCATCTGATTTGGTTCCAACGGGATTTTAGACTGTATTGAGACAGTAAAAATATAGTCCACCCTGTGAAGTTCGCGGCTCCGACGGAAGAATTGGTCTTCTTGATTGGATATTCGCAGCATGAAGCCTGAAGGGAATAGAGATCTTGTCAACAGAAAGAAACGATGATGTAACGTAGCAAACGAATTGGGAATTGAGAGCTGCAATGATGCAGATAGGCCAAGGCCATTTCGCAATCACTAGTCTCTCCATTCTGTTGATGTACAACTCTGTGTTCGGTGAAAGTGGACTCGATAGAGTCTTGTCCAGCTAATGAATACTTTCAATTGCCATCATTATATTGCCAACCAAGAGCACTTCTTATGAAGCTGCAGCTTGTGCGGACTATGGTCCTCCGAGACTTTTCGGGGATTCCAGTATAATCCCAAGTGTTCATGGAAGGTCGATTGACGGATAAAATACATTCATCCATACACTGTGCCATACTGTCATGGCAGTGAACTAAGCTATCATATTTACATTGGTAATCTTTAGAGATACTTTTGCATGCATTGAGGTTGAATCGAAGAAATGGCAGGAGAGTGAATAGGAAAATGATTACGCTGAAGCCATGCACAAATATTGAAGCAAGCGACCTATCACGTTGCATTGCCAATGACCGCAGCGAGAGCCTAGAACATGCAAGTCATTTGTTTTGTGTTTTGTGATCGGTTTACTCCAATGATGAAGTTATGATCGATAGATTAGTTCGATTGAATAAAAAATTGCCGCCATTGTCGAGAGTAATTTTTTCGAGACTTTCGGTTTAGTTCGTATCGAGATGGAGATGGTACGAGAGCTATTGAGGAGAGTACTCGGCGTCAAATGAGTTATGTGTTTTTGGTTAACCCAAAGTATTGATTCAAGTGCAGGAGAAGTGTGTCAAAGGCAACCTCGCAAGTTTCACCTAAGCATCGAGATAGAGGCATTTTTCTCAATTGAGTGAATGAAGGTCCCTTCAAACTGTTGGATAGCTTAACATTATTTTGAGATGAGATTTCATGATTTGAAGCTGTTCGATGACTGAAGATGTTGAAGATCAGGAGATATCAAGTATACAACTGGAGTCACGATCAATCCCACTTTAGATTAAAGTAGTATAGTGATAAACTCAAGCAGTGCCCGCCTAATGACCAAAGCAATTCAGCTTGTTTTTCACTGGGACTACAATCTACTAGAGCCATTACAATTTCTTACGTGTCACCTCAACAATACCTTTAAATAGGAGTTGCCTCGACTGAATCTCGAACTATTTTGCTTTAAGAGCAACGATTAGTGTAAGAACTTTGAGTTCATCTTTCCATAACGGAGGCTTAAATTGTATAATGGAGCCTACTAGCCGGCATTGAGAGTCACAACACAACGACACATTGTTGACGATCTTGACGATCTATCGACCACATTTCGATGTCACTACATATAATTCAGTGGCTCATCGGATATAAGCTTCTTCTCGGATCCGACCAGCAAGGAAAGATGTCTCTTTAGGGCAAAATTGTATTAATTGACTCGCGCTATGCCTAATGTCTCACCCGCTTGGGAATTGAATGTCTGCATCAAATGCTTCCGATTCAGCAAGAAACCCTCCATTCGTTTCAAATCGAAAAAAGTCGAAAGGAATCTCGACTCTTGGATCTTGATTAGATCATTCTATGATGGAAGCTTGCGGCACAGTTGCCTATTGTATTTGGTGTGCTATCACAAGTTGCGAATTCATGCACCTTCGGGAGCCGCAATCGGTAGCCCCGCGACTTCGGCAGGACATAGACCGTAGATCTGATGTATATAATTTGTGAGGTATGAGATGCATCTCGGCGACCCAAGTTGACTAGTTCAAATTAGCTGGTGGATGCAGTTTGTCAGCCTAAAGCAAGAACCTGTAGATTATCTTCCATTAGATGGACTATATCTCCGATTTACGACTGCTCTGTTGCTTGACTTAAAGATGTTGAACTATAGGTCAGTTTCTACACATGTCAACAAGCCAACATCACCTTTACGCTCCTTTCTATTTTCATTGGTAGACGTATTTATAGTAATCTTCTTCTGCTACATTCAACTACTACCGAAGTAGCTTCGGGTAGCATTAAATTCCTTGGGGCGCTTGAAGCGAGCGAGGGTTGTTCGTCTCCACTATAGTGGTACTCCATAGAACACTAGAAGAGCAGGGGGTCCTACATATGCTACTCGCAAGGCCAAGGCCAGTAATCCTAGAAACCTGCGATCTTGGAAATTGGTGTCTTCATCCCATACTTTACTATTGTTGAATGCAGGTTCTTACAGGCTCGGAGTATTTCATTTTCTCGCGTCGGAGGTAACTTGTTACAAAGGAAACCCGTTGGAAGTGTGCTGCTATATGTGGATGAAGAAAATTGTGGAGAAGGTTCTGCTACAGGATGGAATGGTGGTACGCACAGGGATTTTGACAGCGGTACAGAATTCCCTGCAGCTTACCCTCTTTCTAGTCTAGTTTATGCACGTCGACCACTGCGTCCAACTATCAAAAAACATTCCCGTTTGACCAGTGTGGAGGTTCCGAACATTACATTATGGCTTAACTCCTACAGAACATAATTATTCCGAACATTGGCTTTTCATGCATGATTTAGACTTCATAATTCACCATGAAAATTTTGTCATTTGTTTATCCCAAGACCAAATTCCTCGAAGATGATTGCAAATTTCCCACCGGCAGTCGAAATCTAGATACAGGAACAGAAAATAGCTACAGACCCATTACACTAGACTAGTTTTGAATAAGAATAGAGCCACGCCGGGTATTGCGTCCTAAATGGAATGTTACACGAGGGAAGCATATCGGAGATCGGTTTTGAGCCCTGAGCCCCCACACTATGCGCCACGACGATGATGACAGCCGGTAGACTAGGTAGACTAGAGACCCCCAAACCCCCGGTGTGAGGACCGAAATATTTTATGGTACACACAAATTGCTGCCAACGTAGCGAGAATTTACGCGTCCCTGAAAATTTGCGCCGTTAGACCTCAAATCGAAAGTCATGAGTACTTGTATAATATGAATGGCTGACATGAACAAGGAAATTTAGTGCAATCAGTAGCTGCAATGAGTAGCCATACTCGTTCAGATGCAGCATCTGGATCTCTGGCTAAATAAGAAATTGAGAATCACTTACAAATTTGGTCGGCGCTAACTATCTTGGTACTATTTTCGAATAGTTAGTCTTGACGATCTGTGAAACTTCATCATGGGAATCACTTACAAATAATCTTTAAGGAAAGAGCTCCAATTTGCTATCGGTATTTTTGTGTAATGCACAAGCACCTTTTGACACCACTTCTGATGTTGACATCACACAGTGGGGCTTGTTTTTACAATTCGTGACCACTTTAGTCCCAGTGGGTGCGCTGCATACAAAGCATTTTTCGATATACGTTTGACACATTTTGCTTAGGTTGGCAAGCGAATTGTCGGTATAGAAGCTGAAATATAGTTGGCTTTAAATTTTATCAAAAAAAATCCGGATGAGAGATTTTCGAGCAGAGTCTGTGGAAGGATAGAAAGAGTATTGTGAGCAGTGAGTTCAAGCGGAAGAAGAAGAAGAAGATATAAGGTTATGATTACACAACGATTCTGTCTCCTTTTTATAGATGAAAAGTTGAGACTGCCAAGATTATATTAAATCCTCGAATGTATTCTATAGTCAATGTAACTCTGTCCTGGAGAGTGAAATGGGTTTCCCGGCTCATCACACATATTATGGCTGTGAGAGGAGGAAACTGATATCAGCAGTCCCAACGACGTCTTCCAGGGATACCATGAAGTTGGAAAGGAACGCAGACTAAGTGTGTGGTGGATGGCTACTTCTAAGGAAGTAGTGGTTGGATACACCACAAAAACTGTAGAAGCTGATAGATCCATGTGTAAGAACCCTAGATTTCGAGGAGGTCTTTAACCTCTGTTAGCATCTCCTCATCCAGTCGTCAATTGCATGTGGATGTGGATGTGTCTCTTAAAGACTACTGCAAATTGGAGCCATTGACTTCAGTCTCCAATTATAGTGGCGATGTTTTAGACTGTCGTTCTGCTTCCGTTCGAGCATGCATCGCTCCACGAATGTATTACTGGCATTGGCAGGTTTATCAATATGCAGAGGATTCTCTCTGGAACCATACGGAAAGAGCGCAGTGTAGTGAGATAATGCATAATGTTTCTAACCACATGGTGCAGCAGTAAGCCTTGCTCAAGCCGGTTGGCCAATGGTACCAAATTGTCGGATTTGATCGTGTAATTTTGCATGAAGGTCTTCGACTATCCCCGCACAAGCAAACCGAGATATCTTAGGCGATATTATATGCGTGAACTTCCACTGCTTACGGAGTAAAATATTTACATCCTGCAATATCTGTGCTCCTGATTGTAGTGATGAAAATGCACAACATATCACATCTTTTACTCCAGAATTGATCTAGTACATTCCTGGCATGCAGAGTGCACGGAGATGAATATGTAGCTAGCCAAAATAGAAACCGCAGTCAATTATCGCTTGATTTGATAAGTAAGAAAACTTTAATGGTTTTAGAAACTATCCCAACCAAATTTCTTCTTGCTGCATATTTGACAGAATAGTGACGAAAAGTAGTCCCTTGGTACTGGTTAGTATTAATACTTGCAGGGTATCTTGACTACCGAGTTCGGGGGCCCTGATATCGGATGATGCCTAGGTAGGCAGGGCAACGAAAATATGATGCGCTGGCTTTTTGTTGGTCCAGGACTTTTATCATATTGATCTAACAAACGCAATGAATTGTGTTTGTTTTTTTATCGCAATAACCGGCAAGATAGAAACCTGTTCTTTGTGTGTATTGACAGTTCTCACTATCTCCATGAATTGATGCGAGTGATATCACATATGACTCCTCTTCCAATGATAGCCGAGCCGACTCAATAAATGTTAGCCGGAATGAAGGAGGGTTAGAATCCCTATTCGGCTCAACCTCAACCTTCACACCCCTTCCATTCTCTCACGGTCTGACTGTACCTTTGTACCGACCAAGACGAGTATGTTGGAGCCCGGATTTGTACCAGAGGAATAACACCAGAAAAGACTTCGCGTGTTGTTATGTCCGAAGTTTTGATTGGCCATATTTTCACAAACCCCGTGAAAATTGATTCATTGGTTGAATTTTCTGTCATATATGATACTGTTCTAGGTCTTTTTCCCGATTGATAGTTCGTAGATCAGCCACAAAAAGCTTTGGTGGCTATTTCAGCTTTCTATCTTGGGGGCCTCGGAGGCGTCTATCAAGTGGCAGAGGCTTTTCTCATTTATTGGTTTATTGGCAGAAGTAAGCGCGACTGGCTGCTGTGCCATATCCGATCTTGATTGGACGCATGAAGTATCGTGAATAACTAATTGACCAATCATCATATGCTTTCTGGAACACCCGTACAAACAAAGCATTTTGTTGAGATAGTGTATATCGTCAACTCCGAGGGTTTCAATTGAACAATCAATCGAGACCTTTCAAGGTTGACTGAAAACGCCAGTGGAAATCAGAGGCCTTTGGCAGTGGCCTGATGGCTTTCAAGCTTTCTCAACGTCGCGAATCAGCACGATGATTAATACTGGAAGTCCTCATAATGTTGAGCATTCCAGAGACCATCGTCTCATTCTTCGCGAAAAACTCAACCTCGTAATGGGCACATAAATGGCTGATTACAAACGGTTTGGAGAATGCGAGATCGTAGATCTGCACCCAGGGAGGCAACCTTGTGCAAATATCTGGATTAAAACCAAGCATTTCACAGCTCTTCAGTTCATTTTAGGTGTGATGTGGAAGAAGGACCTGCATAATTCTTTGCTTTCTGGCGATTGATCCCTGTTATACTAGACCAATTTGCATATGTACGAAATAGTGAGACCCAGCCCACAATCAACTCTCTTGGTCTTTCACCAATAGATCATTATCAGTGTCTTATGGAAACCCCACAATCCACAATTTGACAGACTAGTGTTGATCCAACTTACTCGAGGACTTCTTCGCCATCATTTGACATGTACGATTTGGCTTCCGTGAGGCGAGGGCCATTAAAGAGGGAGAACTGACCCCCCCTCAAGGGATTTCGAAGCTATTCTGCAAGGTACCACACGATTGACACTGGACAATAGCTCGTCTCAGAAGTCCTACTTGTACTATACTGTTTTTTCATCCTTCTCCGGAAGTCGAACACACTCCTTAGTTCCCTTGCTGTAATTCACAGAATCGGTAGATATCCAGTGAGTCCTTCTTGGTATAACGGCGCGTTCCTGAAAAATACTAATCTCCTAATTAGCGAGATTCAGCGTTCGATTCTTAGAAAAGGGCATAACTGATCCTTATTTGATTCTGAAATACACGAGCCTTGCGTGTGCCGCACTGCAGTTTTTCAACAGTACGCGACTCAAAACGCGACTTAAATTTGTCTTGACGACTGCAAATAGTCTGTAAGTTCTGTCTAGCTATATCCCTTCTGGAGTGACAATATTGGTAGTGATGCCGGTTTTCACGGCATCAGTGATATCGACGTTCATGAATCCATTCATAAATGGAAGCAAGAATCACCCTGGACAATTTCAAACTCATTGGAGCTCATTGACTCACTGAATAGATACAACGTCTTCAGCTTTTCTCAAGAACACACACAGAGTGCAGAGCACCTATAAGACTGTAAGTTTCTGATGTAACAAACTTCAGCATATCCCATATTAACTCAGCACTAGTTAGTCTTTGCTACAAAGTTTCAACTATCTACTCCCATATAGCTATGCTGGTGTACGAGAGCAGGAAAGATTCCTATTCAATCAATCAACCTACAAGTACTCGCACTCCATCAGCGAGTGATTCATATACCGAGTCATTAAATTCCTCTTGGGAATCTTCTTTGCAAATTCATGCTGGCACACCTACGAGTTCAATTACTAGACGTACGTCTTTCGACGAGACCGTCAAGATGGAGGATTTATCTTTCCATGACTACAACAACCTCCCGGATAGATATGGAAGCTCAAATAGTAATGCATTCTGTGCTATGTCGGCCATGACACAAGACATGCTCACCGGCTTTCAAGAGCCTAGCACCTACCTTGGTATGGATGACGGAAAGGCATTGGCTGATGCAAATCCGCCAATTGCCTTCGATACTGGTTTCCAAGGCTACTCACCTGCTACCTTTGGATCATTTGAAACACATTGTCCTTCAAGTGACATCCCATCGCTTATGAACGATTTATATTCACCAACTTCAACGTCTGAATCTTCGGGGGCTATGGATTATGTGGACCCGGCACAAACAACATTAATCGACACCTTTGCCGATTTTCAGTCTTCTCCAATCGGTCCACTCACACCCATAAAATTTGGAACACCCTCATCAGATTTCAACACTCAAAGATCTTACAACAATTCTCCCGCAGGGACTTCTACCACAGGATATCTCGCTCCACCAACAAATTACCAAGACCTCAGACAAGATTCAATCTCTCCTATACGACAACAACAGTTCCGAAGACCGTACTTCGACAGCCCTCAAAGTGCAGCTGCTCTGCAAAGAATTCAAGCCGCTACCCCAACAAAAGCAACAACCCGTAGGAAAATAAAGCGAGAAACAGTACCAATACGAGTGCAAAACAGAAATAAGTTGCCTTGCCTCCACCCCGGATGTAACAGGAAATTCCAACGACAAGAACACCTCAAGCGACATGAGCATACACACGACCAGCTTGCTCCCAAACACAAATGTCCCTTCTGTGTGAAAGAATTCGGGCGTACAGATAATCTGAAATCGCACATCGACCTCCACAGGAAGCGGGATAGGAAGGCCGCTCGAACTGAATGGCACGCAGATGCTGATAAAGTGTGGGAGTCAATGAGCAAAAAGAGTCGCAAGCATGAGGACTCGGAAGCAAAATCTGCCACGACCAGGACTAGATTGATTGCTTATTGATATCAGTGACAGGAAGCCTTGTATCAACTGGAGAAAACTTCATTACTTACAGCTGTGAGATGAGATAGCAGCAAATGTTGTTAATTCAATCTGAGAAAATATGGATGGAAGGCTGTAGATGAAACGAAAAAGGACAGGGGAGATTTTGTCAAAAATGCATTCATCTTCATCATTACTAACCATGTTTGATTGATTGGCACATTTATACTTATTTATTATTGAAAAATAGAGAGGAAGGATTTGGAAAATTATACAAGAGATACAGGAGACGGAACTTTCGTATTCCAGCTTTCAGGCATATGTATTGGTATTGGTTGGCTGTATTGGGTTGTATTGTACTTGGCTGGACTTATTTTGGGCATTGGAGCTTGGGAAAGAGTTAATATTGTCGTATATTCACTTAATATTGAACTTTATCTAAATAATCAAATGCGTGGCTTCAGTTATGAGGAAGAATACAGTATCAGTGAGAGAAATGTCAGTGACAGCATGCAGTTACATTGTTTCTCTTCTTGCCGATCATCAGACGATTTACAAACAATTTAGCAAAAAGTGAAGACACCTACACAATAAAATCTCACGATACCGTCATTTCCAAAAACATGCACTCCATACTGCAGGTACGACGGCTACACACATTTGCATACATATAACGCGCCTGCTAGTGCATTAGTCCGCATCAATCTTCATTCATTTTGTTCATTTTTGATATCTCAGACTATGTATAGCCGTTGTCGTATGTCAAATTGGCCCCTTGCGTGGACAGAGGTCTCAAGTTCGGGAGGGCTCACGAGTATATTGATCGCGTCCGTATAGACCGATATATATTATAGATAGATCAAGAGGCTTAAAGCCATAGATTGTGTAATTTCCTGGGCGAGAGACATATCAGAATCAGGTCGTTATTGTTCGTGTAACTTTGGGCTGCTATATTATCCGTTATATTACTGGCATGTACATACTGACCCCAAGCCTGCTTATAAGTGAGAAATTCAAGTATGCCGAGTCCAAACGGAATCTGGTTCTAGACCTCGCGTCTAATGCTGGCATAGCATCACTTATTATGCTTCGTTTGATATAACCAGATTTGCTTTCTGATTGGATCGTGAAAAGGACAGACAACTTTGATAGAAGACTACGATAACTGCGATTTTTCTAAACGCATGATAACTCTAAATTGAAGTCTGCAACCCAAAGCACATGAAAACTTAATCTCAGTAGACTATCGAACTTACTTTCGAGATGTAATGAGGCCAAAGAATGCACAAGTGTCATATAAAAACTAACGACGCTGAATTGTAGAATACACAACTTCCTCCCTCCTTCAAATGACTATATTCCCGCCTTCTTTGCAGCTTTGTCTGCATCAAAAAGAGCAGCGTAGGTTTCGACTTTCTCAGAGAGTAGCGCACCGCCAGGCGTATCCAAGTTTCTGAATCCTTCCATCACCCCAGTTCTATCATTAACATTCTTTTCTTGACTCCACTTGAACCTCCCTGACATGGAAGTGATCTCAATTTCTATCCCAATGATGTTCTTGGTGAGCAATTCAATATACCGCTCGGGTGCATCCTCCACTTTCCACGGATATGTTCCTGCAGTCTTGCCATAACCCATCACCGACATCTCCATATGATCGGAGAGGTCAGATATCTGCTTTGCAAGAAATGCCCCAGATTCAGCAGACTTTGTATCGTAGTAGACCTTTGCTTTACCGTAAAGCTCCACAGCTTCGTAATCCCAGGTAGGAACTACTTTTCCAGTATCAGGTTTGGTCTGCTTGTAGAACTTGGGTGTCACATAGTGATGGACTGGTCCATTGAACAATACAAGAACGTCATTCTCAAGGATATTTGATGCTGGTAACTTGTCGTCTGCTGTGCAACTTTCTATGATGGCTTTTGCCTGAGGATTTTGTCGTGCAATGTGACCACGAAGTCTACCAAGACCACTTGTATTGCCATCAAAGTCGGCATCGATTATCCAAGGAATGTGACTGTTTTGAAGAAATGGATACGTCTCCGATTTGATTGCAGTTGTTAAGATACCAAGGGGATTCTGACGGATGAAGTCACGTAAAACCTCTGGTCGCTTCTCGGCGTTGCAGTTTACGAGATGCATGATGTTGATAAAGGTGTAGTTTCCTTAATACAATGAATAGAATGAGATTTCATAGGTTTGCTGTCTTGTCTTGATAGCAATAAATCACGGGCATGGCTCTGAATTGACTCTATATGTTGAGTATCGAAGCTCCCTCTATTGCCCCACATAGAGTCAACCAGTTAGTTAGCCTGCTTTTGTCAGCATGTCAATTGAAAGGCGTAACATTCACCATGAAATGGCACAGGAAACTAACTTTGATACGGAAAATTCCAACACATTCGACCCAGCTGCAAACAATCGCTGTAAGACGGTGATGTCAGAGCCGACTACCAAATGATAGACGAAATTTCGTTTAAGGCTTCGTGGTGATTGTTGTAGTGGCGTTGACTGAATGTTGAAGAGCCACAGCCCGCCTTACCAAATTTTGACTACCACAGGCTCATATCCGTATCAGACTCTCCACCTTTCGTTTAATTTGCTCTATATAATAAAATCCAGAGCAGTCCTGTTGTCGATATTTCTGTATATGGAGAATCGGGCGTGATAGGTGTTTGTCCAAAAATCGTTAAAGCAGCCATCCACCCCAAACTTCTTTATTGGTGATGGTTGGGGTTTCCGACCTCCGAGGGCATAGCCACAGTATCATTGGAATCTCCATCAGCATACCACTGATTGTAATTTTTCAGTGATCACGTTCTAGGTCATCACAAACATCTCATCATCGAACCTCCAAACGATGGGCCAATTATTGGAAAGATGGGGATGTATCGCTTGTCAATTTGATCGCATTGGACTTTCCTCCTCCAAAGTTCTGGGTCGTTGACGGCAATGTTTCCATGCCAAACCCGGAGCTTTACAATTAATTCCAAAGGCTTAATCAGTCAATTGCAGACAATATGGACCCTCTACCTGCATATCATGAGCTCAACAAAGATGTTGCAACCCTCGTTGCCCCGTATCTTAACACCTTCGATCTCTACTTTGGCTGTCTCGTCAATTCTCACTTCAATGAGAAATTTGGCAATTATCTTTGGGCTAACCCATTCCGAGACCTAGCCCAAAGAAAGGAACCTTGTGGTGAGGGTTTAGTCTGATCAGTCTCACAGACTTGTCCACTGACTAAATCTAGGAGTTGTTACCAAATTCTTCTTTGCCTCTACAAAACATGATCTCAAGACGCTCAAGAGAGTTCGAATTCTTGACCTGCGTGCACTACACGAGATCAGACGTGACAGAGCTCAAACGAAAGATTGCGTTGTATTTGGGCCCAATCTGAAGCCTGAGTGGTTCTTTAAGTTCGTCAGGAATTTTCCAGATCTCAATTGCATTCTTCTCGCACCAACATGCCCCGAAGACTACGGCTTGGCTACTGGCGCTGACCTGCCAGGTGATTATAATGGAGCGCCGCAGCCAGAATTCTTGAGCGCGGCTGGTTGCAATACATTCAACTACTCCCTGATTCTCAATCAAAATATAACCAAGAACCTGATATATCTTGACGCATCTGAGACAGCTTGCAGCACAAATTGGAGAGGGATGTTCACCATACAGAATCTTCCAAAACTGAGAATCTTGAAGCTGCGAGGTCTGAGATTGACAGATACCATGTTACCTCCCATTGTGACCAACTCTAGAAGGCAGATTTGGTCGTTAGACCTTCGTGATAATCTCTTGACTGACAATTTGATCTATCCTCTGATACGAGGCTGCTTTCTGGAACGATTGCCAAATTACAAACATGGTCCTCTCCGTGCAACAGACGATCATCTGTTCGAAGACCCTCCAATTTACTGTGAGATTAACGAAAGTAGCGACTCGTCTCCGACTACAATAACTACTCTTCGTCCCGACTGTATTCAAGAGGTTGAAAGCTCTAGGAATGGCATGAACATTCTTGAGCGAAGGAATAATGCTGAAGATAATCTTCTACTGGTTACAGGCCTGACCCATCTCTACATATCAAACAACAAATTCACAGCTCTTGCATCTAAAATCCTCCTGGCCAGCACCAATGTAAGCTTGATTGATTCACCATATATCATACCTATCGTCTAGTTTTATTCCTCGCTCCCAATCTCTCGTTTATATGCTTCAGAATATGTACACTTTCCGCCTCTCCATTCAGCATCAACAGACCTTTTTCATTTCCCCCAAATCCCTTCCTGAATAGACAATACTAATACCTACAACCTACAGTCTCTACAAGTCCTAGACATCGGATCCACCCGCCCCAATTCACCCATCGGAGCCGGATCCGGCATCGATATCCACGCCCAAGAACACAGCATCCCTTACCTCTCTCGAAAATGGCAGCCCCGTCTAGAAATCCTCCGTATCCACCACTCTATCGTAACACATCATCCACTACCTACCAAACCCTACAACAAAAACTCCCACTCCCACTCCGACAAAGCCCCAATCACAACCACACCCCCCAACATCTCAGACCCATCCCAAACCCCCCACAAGATCCCCACCCCCCTTCGACCCCTTCAGCACCCCACGTCTACACACCCTAACCCTCACTTCCCTCCCCCGCAAATCAAAATCAAACTCAAACTCAAGCTCAAACTCAAGCACCTCACTCTTCCCCGCGCTCCAACACTTCATCCGCCGTCTCTCCTTGCAAGAATTCACAATCCAAAACACCCAAAAAAATCTCACAAGCCGACGCGCTCCGCTCCTCTACCCCGGCCTTCGAGAACTCATCCTCGAATTTCTCCCCGAGGCGCGATCTGCGGACGGTGGTGGTGGCGGTGCTTCGATCACGGATGATCAGGATGCGGATGCCTATCACAAGGAGCTCGCTCGTGACTTTTCGTTTCTAAGCCAGGAGGATATTCGCACCGCGACGGCGATGGGGAAAGAGGAGCAGGGAAATGATGGAGTGCATGATGTTGATATTGTGGAGGAGCTGAGGAAGTGGAGAAAGAGGGAGGTTTTGCGTTGGGGTGGGAAGTTGACAGTTAAGCTGTTTTAGATGAATGCGGGCGGGTTGTGATTTGGACTTTTGCGATGGGTTTAGCTGGGTTGATTCGGCTGGTATGGCAAAATCTCAATTTGTATCCTTGAATTACATTTCCCAGTATTACCTAGACAAGATACTTTGAACACCAGGCCTCCAAGGTTCAATGAAAGTTTTCGACCCAGTATTACCTAAACAAGATACTTTGAACACCAGGCCTCCAAGATTCAATGAAAGTTTTCGATTTTGTATTTCATTTTGGTTTTGGGTTTCAATTTCAAAACCCAGATATACACTCCATACCATGACTAACAATGTACAACCATATATACAACTCCTCGCCAATCCAATGTCAATGCCAATTCCAGGACCACCTACCCCAATTACCATGCATTTATCCCAGACTGGATCCAACAAACTTCTCATTAAATCATCAAATCAATGTCCAAATAGCATCCCATCTCACCCTCCACAACCAAAATTGGAGGTCTTATTCACTGGTAATTCGCGACTGGTAGATTTACCCGCTTGATGTTGGATATTGATATTCGCCCCTGGTTCTGAAAAATGTAAACAACTTCTTTTTGGTTGCAAGAATTCCCAGACAAGCCGCAGTAAATGTATCCCCCAACCTCCTAAGCAACAGCGTACTTTTGGACGAACTATTATCACTTGTCGGACGCGTGACATTTTCGACTGTAGCAGTACCTCCCCTATCCCAGAACAATGTTCCACCCTTTGCTATCACAAATTTCCCGCCAATCCCCATCCTCATAGATCCCCTTATCTGCCCTAATCCAAACCTCTTGCACCACTTCCCAAGCACGCAAAATATTCTGCATTCCCTGTCTCCTCTCTGTTCCCTCAAAAGCCTTCGTCGCTAATTCCCTATCCGTTTCCGATTCAGCTTCGCATGCTGCCACAAATAATGGCCATAATAACGCAGACATTGGTGCATCATCGCATAGCTCCGCTAGTCCGACAACATTGGCACAAGCGATTAGTGAAAGATTTGTATGTTTTTGGACCAAAGGATGGGACCTGGGGTGAGATTGAATGGTACGATAGAGATATATGAACGCGGAGTGACGATATGCTTCGGCATTGTTAAGGATGGTTTGCATACGTGCTTCCTCGGGAGTAATATCATACTTCGAGGAAGCATCGTCTTCTTCGTTATCCTCCCTGGGTGAGGAAGGTCCTTTAGCCACGAAACTTGGCTTCCAGTTCGTAAGAGCCATCTCTATAGCCTGAGATGTACTTTCTAATTCAGTCCGTAGAACACTTGCTTTACTCAATTGATTACCTTCAATTGCGGATTGAAGAGAAGACTTGTAAGATAGCAGGTGTGCAAGTCGATGAATAATTGGCCATAGTTCTGTCGAAAGACCAAGGAGTGTGTCAACCGAATCTAATGGTGAATTCTTGTTTGCATCATTGGGTGAAAACGGTAAAGGAAATGGGCTTGCTGTAGGCTGCGAAGTAGTAGTTGGAGGTGTACCTAGAGAAAGAGCTGTAATGACATCGTAAAATCGGAAGGCCTAGTTCAATTAGAAACAAGCCCGTATGATAATCAGCGAAGAACATACCCGCTCGAGAAATAGGCTCGTCGGACTCGGTTCCTGACGTCTAGAATCCATAATCGTCATCGCTCCTTTCAGATGACCATGTACAATACTCGAGTTTCCGCGTTGTACGAGCTAAAACAAGATTAATTTGCGCCACAATAATTAATCCGGAAGTAATATGACTTACCACTTCGTAGTAAACGAGTAACATTATTGCGCCTAGAATTTCTTCTCTATTTGCCTGATCGTTTTGTTGAATGAGCTTTGCCAATCCTTGTAAAGCGTTGTTGTGAAAATCCGAGGATTTCTCTTCATTCTCCACTCCCCTATATTCCATATGTGCACTACTCAATGCGAATATTGCATTCATCACTGGTGAACTGGCGTGAGACAATGGTAGAATAAGTTGCCGAAATGGATTTCCCGTATCTTCTTTGAACACAATGAGATGAGACAGAGTATTGCAGAAATGGTCCACGAGAGCCCTGCGGTTTCTTCTCTCTGCGAATTCTAGAAACACTGGTGAACTAAATTCGAGAAGAGGAGATGCAACAGGGGAAGGAGCAATCATTGCTAAATCTGGATATTGACTTCGTGATCGAACCAGTGTGCTTCCAGAAGAAGAATTGTCAAATGGATCTTCTCGTATTATTTCTTCCACTTCGTTGTCATTATCATAAAAGCTTCCCCAAGTAAAGCCCGACTGCTCAGAAGTTGCAGATAGTGGATATTCCGTCGTTTCCTCCCAACTGTTTGGCACACCTTCCGCACTTTTGTCTGTAATTATGCTGAGCCCTTGCGAATACTGTCGCGGCCATCGTTCGCGATCGGAGCCTGGGGAGCCATATTCGAGCGAGAGGGCAGATTCCGCATAGGACGCCCTTCTTCGTTTTCGTGGCTTTACTGCTTCATATTCGCATTGCAGGCCTCGTTCTGTACATCTGTTGCATTGCGGACGTTCTTCGTTACATTTCTTTTTCTGTGGTTGTTGTTAAGACTTGCATGGGTTGATTGATGGTCAGATTCCGTACCTTTTCCTTACTATGTCACGATTAGTACAGCGCAAATCAATCAAGACCAACTACGAAATGAGCCAACTCACCAATGTATACATCCTTTTATAACAATCAATGTTAGCCATGATGATCCGAAATAGTGAATCGACACTTACCAGCTCTCGACCTTTTCTTAGGAACTTTCGGGGGAGCCTTTTTGGTATACAGAAGCATACTAGCGAGATGTGCAGAGCATCAGGTACAGATAAATATATACTTTTCGAATATTCCACCGAGAGCCCTCGTTCTATGTTACAAAAATTGAGATGCAAAGGCCGAGCTGAAAGGATTGAGTAAAATAATCTCGAAATAATGTTGGAGGTCTTCTTGCGCGCGAATGGTTGCACTACATCTGACAGGAAGTTACCAAAAAAGATTTCCAGCGCTGCAGGTGACAGACAGGCCACTGACATAGCTGGGGAGGATCAGCGAGTGGGAAACAGCGTGCGGGGTAAAGGCCCTTGCTGGTGCCTCTGGGATCCTTGCGATGCTTTGTCGGGACCTCTTCCTCTTCCTCTAAGAAGCATCGGGCCCCATACCCTAAAGAGGTATCGGGATTTGATGAGGATTGGATACGAGATTCAAAGTTTTGATGTGGAGATTCGATCATGGCCGGCTCGTTGGTATTTGTATGAATTGGGTGATCAGACGATAGAATTTCATTTGTATCATGCATATGCCACCCAGATATCCTGGTTAATGCATCGGTCTCGGAGAAACTTTTGGTGATTCACCAAGTGTCTAGGTAGACATGATGGGTGTGATGGCTTGGGGTTTCAGCTTGTCACTAGTTGCCATTGGTCCTTCTCCCTCTTATATACAGTACATAACACTCGGGACTCATTCATTCACAGGGGGGTTTTGCAATTGAACGGCGGTGACGCTGGTCAGTGGTCACATATACCTCATATCCTCGCTTCTCACACTAGGTGGGTGCTCGAGCTCTGTTACGCTGCGCGATTGATTCAAGGCTGTGAGAGTATAGAGAATCAGGGGCACCATTTCAACCCTCCAAGTCTCATCCATCTTCTCGGAGCTGGCTACTGGGTCTCGAAGAGTCGAGCCCAACCATCCAAGATCTCCACATTAGATTATCCCATCTACTCCATATCTATTTATCCACTGTCGACCACCTTGCAAGTACCTGAAAGCGAGGTTGCACAACAGAGAACACGATACTGATAGGCTCACAATTAGGAATACCCCAGTTTGGGGTAGGACAACAGATCCCCCGCGTTTTTGATATTGCCAGTCCGGAGCAAAGGGATCGCATCGGGATGATCGTGTTATCAGAAAAGTCAAAGATGATAGCACGGCCCGGGACTGTTGTACCGATACTCTAACATGTGTTTGCTTCCATTCATTGGATCTCTGTTTTGTGTGAAGGCCGATCGAATTGTACATAGAAGGAAATGATTGATGAGTAGGAGAAGTGGCGAGCAACATCGCAGATCATGAATTGGGAAAACAGTTGCTTTGTGGTGCATAGATAGATAAGTATAGCCACTATCCAGATACTCTCGAGACACTCACTGGAGACTACACAGGCGTATCACATGGTCGGCGTAGCATTGGCTGTAGATGGAACGTGAATCAATTAAGAATTTACTCCTATTATTACTACTACTACCATTAGGTAAGTGTACAATGTGATGCATCTTCAAGAACGAGTGTGCTATTGTACCCGTTCGTAGATTGAAAACGTGTGAAGGTTTATCATTGATCCATGGAAGAAAGGTATCGGATCTAGAAAAATGCTAATCATTCCATTTAGAAGATCGCCGGAACAGTAAGAAGCTCGTAAGCGTGAAACGATGTCCAATTCAAATTCAAACGTTATTCCAAATCATTAGAGCAAATTCCAGATAATTCCAAATCAGTAGATATGCAACAAATGCAGAAATGTTGTTTAATCACAGGATTGTCACGAGATAGCAATGTTGACTGGTTCATCCCTATCCGTTCAGTGTTTGGTGATGTGTATACAATAATAACAAGTAGGCAGTAGGCAGTAGGCAGTAGGCAGTAGGCACATGGTGTACATTTTCATCACTGTGGGACACTTCAAGAGCCCCTTCATCGTTCTCGTCTCACATATTTGCAACAAGATTCTCCGCACCATTGTCTCCATCGCAACGATAACTGCGATCTCTACTTACTGCCGTTACGACAAGAATTGCACGACAGCTTAACATCGCCAGTGAAGTGGATTCAAATTGCGATAGAGAAAACACTGAGCGTTCGCTTTATTATTATCTTTTGGCGTGTTGACATCAATTGACGAATCTGGATCACAATAGAGGTGGCTCGAATTGCAATCCGACCAGCCAGCCCACTTTCAAATGTAAAACAATTCTCCACGAGCGAAGGAAACACAACCACTGTTTTTTTTATACGATGGCGTGAACTCGCTCTTAATTCTAAAAGGACTTGAAGCTACCAGGAGGCTCAAGACAATTCATGTGGGTAGGCAGAGTAAAGCACAATGACTGTAAAATCAGGTTGTGGCTGTGGATATCTTTTCATTGTGGCGTGTACCTTGTATGATGAGAAGAGATGAGAAGAGAAGAGAAGAGAAAAGAAGAGAAAACTTGGAAGCATTGAAAGTTCAACAGGCACAACATAAGAATTTGAAAGACAGCATCATAAATTCATAAATCCATGATCACGCTTTCAGATGATGTCAAGCAGCCACACAATGTGGCGGAAAAGAGGGGCAAATGAAAAATGCGGGGACAGCCTTCTCATACCTACCTGTAAAAGATTCTTTGACTGCAGGCACCACGGCAACATCAAACAGATCATTTGCGGGTCCCTGCCAACTTTATCTCCCTTTTACCTGTTCTATTCCTGTTGATTCGATCTGGATGTCTGGGTGACATTTTGTGCATCCCCAAATAGTATACGAGTCCACCACGAGAAGTGGGATTCATCATAATTTGCTGAAAACTCCCGATGTACCGGTAGATCTTATTCACCAGTTGCATCATCTCTCACGAGAAGGGTGGTAGAATGTCATGTTGGGGGTGACACTTGGTAATAAGTAGGATGGGAATGCAAGATTTCCTAGGTCCTTACATCAATGCATAGTTCAACGGAAAGCTAACCTGATGTGGAGAGCTTCTTTGAGATCAGACCTTGATATCAGCAGCACAATTCACTCCACCACAATTTGGTCGTTTGTTGCGCCATCTTCCCGGTAACTTTTACATCATTCAACGCGTTTGCTAGCCAATCAGCCAGCCTTTCAACCCGTTATGAGACAGTTAGACCAAGCTACAACAGAATGCCGTCCTTTCTGTGGATGGCAAGTTGTGGAGGCTGACGACATCGTTCATATCGAAATCTACCCCTCAATTACCTTGATTTAGCTTGTCAAATACTTGTCAAAGACGCTTTGGGGCCAAGGACAATGATACAAATACTTCGCTATTGCCGCATTACTTTCGATTTCTTCCCATATACTATTTACTACTTGCTTAAGATACCCCTTAGTTCACAAACTTAATCATCGCACTTTCACGTACATCAACAACCAGTTAAATACATACATACCACATACTACAATCAAAAATCTTCCAAACCGCAATCATGGATAAGATCAAGGCACTCCTGTAAGATATCTTAACCTACAACTACCAATTTGGCAAATGCTAACCTTTGAATAGTCACGGCACTACTCCGGAACACGAGAAGGAAGTTAAGGAAGAGAAGAAGGCCGAGAAGATTGAGCAGAAAGAGGAGAAGAAGGCTGAAAAGCATGGAGCTGCTCACTCGAACGCTGGCGAAGGAAGCCATCTCGCAAAGGGCCCCCACTCCGAAACCCACCCACCCGCAGTCACCGATGCCAGTCATACATCTCATACCACCCACGCAAATCCTACACCAGCAGGTCTAAGCCATACATCAGGAGGACTTGCTCAAGACAACGTTCCTCACAGACCTAGAGATTCTGAATTTGGTTCAACTACCACTGGACCAAATGCACATGCTCATGGCATCGATTCCGCAGCTCGCACAAATGAAGCCGGGCTTACAGGACACAACACTAGAGATCCTCTCTCGTCACACAATGCTGGTGTTCCATCAAACACTACTTCAGGCTTGGGTGGTGTTACCAGTATTCCTTCAGGAAACGGTTTAAATACTCATGGTAGAGACAACGTCGACAGTCACGGAAATTCCCACCTTGGCAGAGATGCCGCCATTGGAAGTGGAGCAGTTGGTGCTGCAGGGTTAGCTGAACACGAACACCGAAAGCATGAAAATACTAGTCTTGGATCCCATCCAACTCATGGACATGCTGAGGGTTCCCACGGAATACATAACTCGGCTGCATTGAATGCCGCTGACCCAAGAGTCGATTCAGATTTGGATGGAAATCGTCTTCCAAACAAGACTTCCTCTGGTTACGGCACTAAAGATGCTTACGGTACAACCACAACCAGCTCCTCAGGACATCACTTAGGTCGTGATACTGCCGCAATTGGCACCGCAGGAGCTGTTGGAGAGGGCGTTCATCATCATAACAACCAACACAGCCAGGGTGGTCTTCGAGGAACTACTGGACCTCATACCACGGCGACTGCAAATCTTCTGGATCCTCATTTGAGTGGTTCCGGAATTCGTACTGAAGATGCTCATACTCATCACGGACATGGCCCTCAATCTAAAGGCCTAGTTGAAGGTGGTGGCGCTGAAGAGGCTGACGGTGTTCATGGTAGTAAGGGTACTTCTGCTGCTGCTGGCGTAATCCCAGTTGGAGCTTATGAAACTGGACATGGACATAACACCACTGCCGGACCACACACATCCAACTTAGCCAACAAAGCAGACCCACGAGTGGATAGCGATCTCTCAAAGCAACAAAACCACCATTATGGACGTGATGCTACTGTAGCTGGAGCTGTTGGTGGAGCTGCATACGAAGCCAACAAGCATCATCATAACTCTGCTAACACTACTGCTGGTCCTCACTCTTCAAATATCGAGAATAAGGTCGATCCAAGAGTTGATAGTGATCGCTCAAGAGAGCAACATCACTATGGACGGGATGCTGCTCTTGCTGGTGGAGCCGGAACTGCCGCATACGAGGCTGATAAACATCACCACAACACATCACACACTACAGCTGGCCCCCATTCCTCAAATATTGAGAATAAGGTGGATCCAAGGGTCGACAGTGATCGCTCCAAGGAAGGTCACCACTACGGTAGAGATGCCGCCCTTGCAGGAGGCGCTGCAGGAACAGCTTACGAAGCCAATAAGCATCACAACACTCATGGTCTTGATCAAAAGCCTGTGGGTAAAGATATCGGGGATAAACTCCATGGCGCTGAGAGAAACCGTGGTGTCAACGGACCTACTGGATTCCCTCATGAGAGCGGGCATTCAGTATCAGCTGGTTCTGTAGGATCTGGTGTTCCAGGTGCCCCTCGCGGAAATGTCCAAGTCTCTGACAACACCCACGGCCACAATTCAAACATCGAACCTCCAGTTCATAACTCCACTGGCCCTGATCATATCTTCACTGCTCCAGTCATGGACGATCCCGCAGCCAATGCTGCTCTTCGAGAAGGAAAGATTGACCAACATGAACATCGCCCTGGAGATGAAGGAGTTAGAGGAGTTGGACGTGATCACGGTGAAGATCACAGCTTTTCTACCGGTGGCGGACATGAGCACAGCAAGAGTAGAGGATTGGAGAATGAAATTCACTCCGCCCCATTGGGCAACACTTCTTCAGGCTCTGGTTTGAAGCACGATAATCTAGCTGGTCACAACACCGCGTCTGCTGGTACCACGGGCTTGAGCCATGGTTCTGGACTGACTGGACACAACGCCACTTCTACTGGTACCACAGGTTTGAGCCACGGCTCTGGGCTCACTGGTCACAACGCCACATCTACCGGCACTACAGGTTTGAGCCATGGCTCCGGTCTTCACGGATCCGGTTTAACTGGTTACAACACCGGTTCTTCGGGTAACAATGTTACTGGTTTGAAGCATGACGTTGGTTTGACTGGTAACAACACCACTTCCACCGGTACCACAGGCTTAAGCCACGGTTCAGGCCTCACTGGACACAACACCACTTCCTCTGGTCTCAGCCATGGTTCTGGCTTGACCGGATCAACTGGTACCCATGGCCTCTCAAGCGAAAACAGATTGGGAGAAAATTCTGAGTTTGGAAACACCACCAACAACCGAGTTTTGTAAATGAATTCGACAGGCAGGCGAGCGGTCGATTAAATGATATTATTCATGTGATTTATGATTATTATGATGATTTAATGGTTTCTTACGTTGTCTTATTCGGGCTTAAGGCTTTCATGTATATTAGTTAGGTTTATTTATCTATGGAAGGGAATGGAATGAATATGATGATATTTACAAAATCTTGAAGTTGCAAAATGAAACGTGATTAAATGAACATGTTCATCGGAATTTGGTAAATAACTTCGCACTAAAAGATTTAAATTAAAGCAGGCGAATACCTATCTATAATCATGAAAGAAACCCAAGTGTCTTTCATTCTTGGTGGCTTGAGACTAGAAGTTTAGCTAGTTTTCTTTATGGAACGAAATTTTTATACTAGTCAATGACATTGATATCTAACAATGACGTCGTTTCTATGTAAACTTCAATGTTTTCCTTCCCACCCCTTTTCTTCGATCTGGGACTTTGGAAACTTCGTAAGTGTAAGATTTTACCTATTTACCTAGTACTTGTACCTGTCGATCACTTTGGCGATTCTATGGAATTGATCTTCCTTACACATTAACTTTATCGTCTACAAGATCTCTCCTCCATCATTTCCCTTCGTGTATATACAGAGGCTCTACCTATCGTATTTTTAATCTTATATATTTCCCGTCCATAGGATCAGTATACTGCAACTTTAATTCAGCCACATACACACGCACGGTGCGGAGCAAAGCTTGATCGCAAAGTCAAGCATAGGCATGGATAATCAGGTGCCCCGTACGAGGAAAGATAACATTTATCATCATTCGTGCTATTTGATCTCTTCGCCATATCTGTACGTCTTGTTGATCTTGGGTCTGTGTATTCCGTTTCGATGGCCGGTTTATTGGATATTTTCTGGGGCGCCGGTTTTGGAGGCGATTTTGCTTGGGGGGGGTGAGAGGGAGAGGGAGAGGAAGAGAGAGGTTGGTGATCGGAGAGAGAAGGGGGAACTTGATGGGAGTGGGAGTGGGAGGATTCTGCGTCATCTTCCTTTGTGGCAGCTGGCTGCGATGCTGGATTTGATCTACTGTGTTTGTAGGACGAGTTGGCTTTTCTACTATCTGTTTGCGGTTGTGTGTTGGGGGGGTGTGCCTGTTGTGTGTCTTTTCCAATTTCCGGTTGTGGGAAAGATGTTGAGGAGACAGTTGAGGAGGGTGTTGTTGTTGAGACGGTTTGGGTTGCAGTTTATTGAGGATCGGGTGGGGATTTTTGATATTCCGGGGTTGGAGATTGATACGGAGGTGGATGGGTTGATGGTGGTGAGGGGGGTGACGTTGCGGGTGAGTGCGATGAGTTTGGTGGTGCATGGGGTGGAGGTGGGGTTGAAGATGGTGGTAGGGGAGGGGGAGGAGGTGGAGGAAATCGAAATCGGGATTGCGTGTGAGGAGGTCGTGGTGAGGTTGGGGAGGGGGATTGAAGTGGGAGATTGCTTTGTAAGTGTGAAGGGTGGGGAGGGAGAGTCGAGTTTTAAAGATGCGGAAGATGGGACTGCACGGAAGAACAATGATGAGAAAAGAGAGAATGAGGTGTGGGAGGTGGATTCGAAAATGTTGAGAGCTGTTAAGGGGAACGAGGTGGAATTTGAGGACGGGATTGGGAATATCAACATCAATCAAAACGAGGATAGAACGGTAAAAGCTGACATGGTCGATGGACATGCACCAATAGATACAGATGTAAAAGAGGGCATCAAGGTCATCAGAACCATCACTCCAGACGACACCGAAGCAGCCAATGAACAATACATCAAAACCATCCAGATGATCCGTTCCACAAACAGCATTGAAATCTGCCGTCAAGAAATCCAGCACCTCGTGCAATCCAAGTCCGAACAAAACCCCCACAGCACCCACCCCCGCGAAACCGTCAACGAAAACAGCAACAACGATATCCGCGCAGCAATCTGTTCCCAACTGCACCACCATCCATCCATCACACACCCACCATCCCGCTCCATCAAAGTCACCACGCTCCAAACCCTAGCACCACCCCACATCCGCGCCTTTCTGCATCGACTCCCCATGCTCCTCCGGCTGCTCCTCAACCCACTCGCGCACTTCCACCCCGTGAAAATCTCCTCCCTGACAGCCACCGGATCCGGAAAATGGATCCAAGAAATCCTCTCCGCGAAACTCTTCAAAAACACCCCGATTTACACCCCCCCCTCCTCCCCCACCTCCCCCATCTTCTCATCCGCACCCTTCGCATCTCGCAAATCATCCAATCCCGACCCCACCACCGACGACGACGACGAATCCACCATCCCCAAAATCCAACAACGAATCAACGAGTGGCTCTTACCCGCCAACTTCGTGCTTCAACTGGGTTCGATCACTGCTCTTGCACAAGTCCCCTTCCTTTCCACATACGATATCCACTGTGCGCTATCCACCAGCAACATACAAGTCTATCGTACTCTCCCCTCCACCATTGCATTGAAACAAGTTGTGCGCCTCGGGGGCGCGGACGCCACATTTGCGATTCCGAGTTTTTTGCTGCCGCATCATGATCACATATTACCTGTTCAAGCCGGCTCATGTAAAACAAAAAGTAGAGGGGAAGTAAAGGGAGATGGGGAAGAAGACGAATCTACCCAAGAAAAAGGAGATGATGGAACAAAAAAGGATGAGTGCGAAGTTCGCATAGCAGCACATGCACAATTACCCATAGTGATGGATCAGGAGCTTTTAGATTGGCTGGCCAGCGTTGTGAAGGCGAGTAAGGTGGTAGAAGTGGAGAAGGAGAAACGATGGATGGATGAGGAGATCCACGGGTTTAGAGATTTGGTGGGAATTGTGAAGGGAGGAGTGAAAGATGTATGTATTTCCATTTCTGATTCTTATTTCTCATCAGCTATGCTTCCTCCCCCCCCCCATTTCCCTGCCCCTTTTTCTTCTTCTCGGTAACTAATCAAATCTCGTGATGAATGATAAGGCTCATAAAGGAATGAAGAAGACGCTTGTCAGTGCCACGGTTAACGATAGATGGATTGCCAAAATGGTAGGGAAGATGACTAAGAAATTGGAAGAGGCGAAGGGAGATATCGGCTATGCGGGTGATATCAAGGTGCCTCTGGGACCTTATAGATTAAGGGAGGAGGCGAGAGAGAGAGGAGAAGGAGATAAGATATTGCCTTGAGGTATGAAGGGAAAAGGTGAGGTTTAAGACTATCTTAGTGAAAATGCAATACAATTTGTATAGAATGCCCTCAGCTTATTACACTGGGCAGTGAAAAAAATGCAGGGGCTAAATACATGCCCAACATCCATCTAAATTCTAAAATGATGGCAGCAGCCCTCGGAGTAAGCGACCATATATAAAACTGCGCATATCGTTGCAAACAGACCTTGGGGAAATGGCCTAGATCCTCTTATTAAAAGCGCTCTTTGAACCATTCAAATCAACTCGCAATGCCAAACTTTATAGAAACCATGATCTTACAAAGCTCTTTCAAATGCAATCCCCCTTCACAAACCTTCAGCTTCTCTCCCCTCTCCTACGGCACTTGCGCACCACTGGACTAATCCCGCAATCTTATTCGAGACCGTCGACAACCTAGGAATATCATGACCACCCCCATGATTCCAAACCTTCTTCTTTCCCGCACAAAAGCTCGCCAAATTCAGACCCGCCAACCGACGGGGATCTTTCTGCCCATAAATATGTACCGTAGGGATCTGTATCTTCCATCCCTCAGGAACTTGTAATTCATATGGATTCTCCATATCTACATTTTCCACATTCAGTATTGAAGTTTTCTCGGCCTTTGTATTCCAATAATCATCTCCAGGCTTGGCCGTTTCGACCGAGTTAGCGGTCGCGAAGAGTTCTTTTACGGATTGTGTTTCCAAATCTCGTGCAAAGCTGGGAATTTCGATACCTAGGTCTTCGACGATAGGTAATGGCATGCCTCCACAGATAAAAATGGCACAGCTGAACGGTAAAGGAATATGTGGTCGTGTAACCTGATGATCTAGTAAGAAACCTGCGACGAGCGCACATCCTTGCGAAAAACACATTACACCATCGTAAGGACCATTTTTGTCAATGTGTTCCTGGAGGTAGGAGTAGGATTCGCGGATGGCGGAGGGGTCTGAGGAGTGGTAATAGGCGTAATATGGAGGGTTGAAGAAGAGGGATACACCGGCTGCGGGGGGAGATGTGTAGGGTCCGTCGAGGAATTCGAATGTATATGAGGGGGGAAGGAGACGGCGGAATGTTGCTGGGAGGTTATGCGTTAGAACATGGTTTTATATGGTGGAAATATATTGTAACATAGGAATTTGGGTGAAGATTCCTGGGGAGGAGAACATAACATACCAGATTGAATAGAAAAGATCTCAGCACTTGTGCCTTTTCCATGTAAACATAAGAATCTCATCTTGACCAAAATTTGTATATCTCGCGCAATTCAGAGAGTTCAGATAGACGACACAAAGTAATATTGAATCTAGATATCCAAAATGCAAGAAAGGAAAAGGGTGTTAGTCTTATCTTATATACAATTATCCATCATGGCAAAGCAAACAAGACCCATTGAATCTCAATAGAACACTTCGGTGCTCGGTGTCCGATTATGTAGTCACTGTAACATCACATCTTACATACTGACTGTGCTTGATGTGCTGTGCCAGCCATACCTGACGTGCTGTAGCGCGTTATCAGTAGAGGGATTCCTACCTTGGATTGTGTTGAAGAGTATGACGGATACAATCACTTTCTTCCATTCATTTGAATGTCCTCTTTTTCCCAATGGAGAATTCCACTTGTGCGATAAACACTTGAAGGACCTTTTCGGACGAGAGAAAGCTGTATGAAAGTATCAATTCGAGTATAACATATTTGGTGGTTCAATGCTATGCTCTCTCTGTATTAGAGCGTCGATAAGATTCCGGAGTTCGTCAGTGGACCTTGATAAGGGTCTGTGCTGAGCCTAAATATCAGTGGACGTCGCGTCGTAGCTCAAAACTAGTGGGGGTCAACAAAATCAACAAAACATATCTAGATCTAGACGACATCTTCACAAAGCCCCTTTGCTTCGCGTCTCTCTAGAAAGCACGGCATATCCGTATGTTCTTCCAGTGGAAAGCAATACAGTATCTCCTGATGTCCGAGAAATGTGTGGTTGAAGATTACCACTTCGAGTGGAGGGCTATTTTTAGTGATTTGGTATAGGCATCGGAGTCGCGGAGCATTGTGTTATGGCCAGCTCTTGTTGATTCAGAGAGTTTGTGTCTATGACTACCGTTGCGGCTTACGAGAAGAGCTTCTTGTACTGTGTGTTAGATTGCGATATCGTGTGGATTCTTACTTGATGGATGAATAGTTTCATTCTTGTGCTGTGACATCACTGGGTAGTGCTTTCTCATGGAGCTTTCATGACTTGGACATGGTTGTGTTGAAATTTTACATCTATTAAAACTACATATCGCTTTAGTCCGTCATCACTGAGATAACGACACTATTTTCGTATAGCTTGATCACCGGTAGTCCTGGAGGTATGTGTTTCCATGCTCTTATCCTGTGTGCTGCTCGAACAGTCAGTAAATTTCTTTTCTTGCCCCAAACTCCACAGATCAATTTATCATGTCAAATCGTGGACTACATACCTCCTGATATATATTAAGCTACAACCTTCCGGGTATCCTCATCCTGTCTATCTTGACAAGTATACACTTCAATGCCCCTTATACTTAACAAATAATATTGCTACCGTGGCTTTCAATCAAATCGGAATCTCTATACTTGCTTCCACTGCTGCTGTGGATTCAAGGTGACATGCGAACTATGAAAGGCCGTAAACCATGAATCCTCGCTTGGATAAAGCACAAACTTCCCCTGGTACACTGATTCGAGACTTGGAGGAGAATCGAGTGTGCTCCATCCTTAGTAATCACTTGTTCTAGTTTTCAGTAGTGAATGGCTACAGTCCCAATAAAATTGCCCCTTGTCCCAGTCCCAAAAGAGCTTTCCGCTGGAAAGTAATGCTCGGCACTCCGACCTTGAAATTGGCTCCCTAAGGACCAAATTTTGAATCAAATTCCTTTTGAATGTTTCGAGTCCATCGCTCCACGAGCCACTTATGAGATACATATATTGTATATTCATTTCTACATCTAATGACTTTAGATTGTCGATGAATGTTTCTAGCTCTGATAGATGAAGCGGTACTCGGGACAAATATATTGATTTGAGATTCGGCCATATACGACTGGTGAGAATTGTTCCCAAAGAAGGCACCGATGGATTTTGTTCCTCCATGTCGAAGTTCCCTAGCCCTATAGCATGGTGTGATAGATTGATGTCAATCTTTTCTAGAGCATTTGTGTTCACAATCGCAGAAAGGTATTTAACCAAACCATCTAATTCCGTGGGCGTCCACTGATCATCTTCATCTTCATCATCTTCGTCATATGTGCAATAAAATGTGAACTGTTTTAGCCGCTGTGTCGCAGCTGAAAGTTCTTGGAAGTCCTCAAATGAGGCCAAAGTTCTGTGATCGCTGGGACATTCTATTTCAATACAGATGTTTTCGAGTGACCTGCCAGCCTTGTGGATAGCACCTGGAAGCCTAAGAAGTATCTGAGCGGATGGTGAATTCCAGCTTGTATCGGTTCCTAGGTATGAATTGTTTTCATCCTCACCCCCAAAAAGTTTGGATTTAATAATATCGTCGATAAGTACATCCTCGTTTTCATAATAATCAAACAGTAATTTTGATGTTGAATAAAGTCTTGGATGAGGGTTGTAATCATAAAAGTCATCACCGCCCCTGTCGCAAAGATGAAGTGTTGTTGCCCTTGGCATTCGAGCGACCGCAGTGCCAACGCCCTCCAGAAATACACCCTCTTCTGATAGAATTTCTTGTTCTGCATGGAGATATTTATACCGCCCATAAGCTTTGCTCCAGAAGATTTGACGCAAGTTTTTATCAGTGATAATACCATCCGATCCATCAAACACAAACGGCCCATTGTGCAAGATACTTTCATTGATACTATTACCTGATCCATTTAATATATACCGCCGATATAACTCACAACTCATCCTGAACTCTTCTCCCTCGTCATCAGATACCACCCCATCTAGAGCTTCACTCAAGTACTCAGATTTATGATGACGGAAATTCTCAAAGCTATCAATAGGCATGCGGTCCAAGCAACGAGTAATGACTCTTACAGTTCTAACGCCTTTGCCGATAGTAGGATGACGAGAGATCATATCAAGGCGCGCAAGGGATTGTGCACTCAATTCAACACGCACGGTAGGAAGAAGAAAGACTGAGCTGACATTGCAAATTCTTCGGCATACGAATCGCAGGCTCTGGATCGCTTTTACGCTCTCTATAAACTCTTCATTCCGTTGACGCCGTTTGGCACGCGATTGAAGGTAAATGGTAGGAAGAGGCTCGCAGAGCTGTGGCTCTGCAAGAAAGCCTAAAATCAACCCCAGTAATTCATCTGAAAGTTTGAAAAGTCTTGGCTGTTGGACAATCCCCCGGCGCGATAATAAATCGCTAAATTTTACGATAGAAGCATCTAGTGTGCTCACAATGTTTTCTCGTAGTTCATCCAAGGACGGAAAAGAATCATCCCCAGCGCCTGCTTGCTCTCCACCACTTTCTCCAAGATCCGAACTGGCATTGAATCTTGGTTCTCCTGGCTGCGATCCAAAATCGAATGAAGTATCTCGTGAGGATTTGTGTAACGCCAATTCCAGCACGCTCTCTATAGAATTTTGCATCTCAAAATTAAAATTCATCAACGGGCGGTTGAGCAAAACAAGAGAAGATAGTCGGTCGTCGAACAATGTCTTCGTTTCGAGGCGTACTTATCAAGCTGGTGTTGTGAGATATTGACGAGTTGTATTTACGGAATGATATATTGAATAGATTTAAAAATAGGTCGAGTGGTCTATAATTGATAATCTTTCTGGTGGGGCTATCTATAAGGGAAGAAGTATAGGTGAATTGGATATGCGTTCCTCGATGTTGTCGATCAAACAGACAATAGATCACAAAAGTTATAATTAATACAATGGTATGGAAGTAATATTCTGTATCCTCTTGAATCAAGAAATGAGAGAGGTCAACCTTTCCTTAAATATGAAAAAATTACACAGGAAGCTAAGAATCGAGCTATAGAAAGTAGTCTCTCCTAGAGCGAGGAAGTGATCACTACCCACTTTAACACGTGCTCCTCCTCCTAATCCTACCCTAACCCTTAGATCGTCACTCCCCAATTCTGCAATCTGGCTTGAACATCGAAGTTTCCTTGGACCGATGCAATTTTGAACATTCAAATACATTACCCAAAGATTTTCGCTTTCCATCCAAATTCTGTTTACCGATTGTCTCAATTCACTCTTTTCTCTAACTTCAACTCCTATTTTGGGGATACCCACTCGATGCGCCAGCCGACGACATCTCTCTCAGATTCACAAAGAGCGATTTTGTTTCAATGGCTCCCTCAGTATTCAAAATCCATGCAATGACAGGACTTGAGGAAGTTGGCTCGCGACTAAGAGCAAATGGCTCCTCATTGGAGAATTCGTTCTAAACAAAATGGATTATTCGACACGCATTAACGGAATGCGTCACGACGAATAGCAAATGACTCCTCACTGAAAGTTTCCTTGTGAACAAAACAATTTGATTTGCCCTTGAGTACTCTGATTTTTTCTCCTTCCCTACCTTCTTGACAAGCTCTCTCAACATGTACAGAAACCTAACAATAGAAATCCTCATACCCTTTCCAACACAATAGCCTTTGATCCTCACGTACAAACTCAGTGTTCATCACGTCGATATCCTCTAGCAAGAGCTCAATAGACATAAACCTCAACCGCTTCGAGGGTGACTGCCTACATAACGCGGTACTCCCAGACCCCGCTGAAGCCATCATCGCCACTCGCTTCAATCACGGTCTCGATCCAGACTTGCCCATCTTACCCCTATGCATGCACTCCAAAGACAGGGATGTGGCCAAGACGCCAACTGAACTCAGTAGATATGACACCAACAAGAGTTCCAGCTTTCATTCCGAGGAACGAGAATGGAATAAAGATGGGGAGGTTAGTTGGGCGGTACTCTCTACTTGGTGCTCAGCATGCAACAAAGAGTACGGGGAAGAGTTAGATAAGGGTGCTTCGCGCATATTGTACATCACGGCTATGCTGCGTCAACACTGGATAATGGCAGGAGAAGAGAACAGAACCCCGCGGGGAAGAGCGGAAGCAATGGAAGTAATCAGACAAGCCAGAACGAGATTTGACGGCCAATACTACGATGAATTGCGAATTTACAATATTGCCGAAAACGAGTTTTCACACATAAACAAATTGGAGAGAGCGCTAGGCGAACACATGACGAAGAACAAGGAGACCATGGTGAGACAAGAGGATAGATTTGGAGCATTTATATCGGAACAACAATCGAAAATCGATTCTGGCCAAGCTTACGAGTCGGCCTACGCCTTAAATAGAGATCCGGAAAACCACCCGGCGTACGGCCCAGCTAACTACCAGGCTTCCAACCCCCCTTCGACGCCAACCTCCGTATCCGCAGACAAATGCCCCTCAACATACCTCGGAGAACGGCGTTCACAGCCCAGCAGCCTTCACAGTAGTCATAATTCTCACAAATCCGCGCTCAAAGAGGGACAGTCCAAAGACGCTCGCAGCAATGATAGTGGAAAAGCTCACAGTCAACCCATGCGTGCCCAAAGCGCATTCGAAATACCTCGCAGCCACAGCAGTATAAGAGCTCGCCGTCGATTCGACTCTGACCTCGAGCATCGCAGAGCATCTTGCACCAAGAGTAGCGTACGATCTTTTAGTCTATCCAACTTCTAACCCCTATCAACCTATAACATAGGCTCAGGTCCACTCCTAAGCATTTAGATCATAAGGTAAGAGTGCGGAGTAACTTTGGTTAATATCGGGATTCTGTGTTTTGTTTATGCCTGACTTTTTAAATTTTCTTAAGCATGCTCTTGTTTTGCGAGATGGATCAAACGGATGGAAATCCGAAGGTAGTTGATATGCGATGTGATGCATGTCTTTTACATCATGATGGACTGTGGAAACCCAATTTCATGTGCACACTTGCCATACAATCCAAGCGTGATTTAAAGAAAGATTAAACTTGCTCTTATCTCCTTCCTACGTAGAGTTAGCATGAAGATTACAACATTAACGCCTTCGGTGGAACTTACAATAAGAAATGCGATCCTATTATCACTGCCAATACCAGGCCCAAAACCCCAGATTCCAAACTTATTCCATCGGAAGTTGTTACAGTTGAGGGTGCGGAGCCTAAGCTCGAGCTGCTTGTCGAAGTCCCTGTCGAAGTTGACGTTGCGTTATCCATACTCATGCTAAAAACGGGTGTTGTAGGACAATTCGCATCGTATAACGATGGGTTTGCAGCGTTTGTGCCAGTCTGATTATTGTATGCCAATCTAATGAGCGTATCCTCTGCAGCGTCGTATTTTGGCCATCCGTAGGTAGTCAAGCCATTTTCAGGATTCTTGGCGAACGCAGCCCATGCGCCACGCATGTATTTTCCGATTGCTATCTGTTCGGTTGTCTCAGGTGGGTTGGCAAGGTTTGTATCAAAAAGAAGGGGGATTTCGGCGGCATGCCATGCACCAGCATTAGGAACAATCATCGTATTGGGAAAGGAGCCAAAGTAGCGATAACGCCAGGTGTTGACATTGGCTTGAGTTGAGTAATTTGCGCGATAACCACTTGGGCAAGTGAACCCAATTAGATTGATAACTTGCGCAGCTGCATCGGAAGTACTGACTCCTTGAAGCGCATTTGCGGTGACGAATAGAACGGCTTCATCATCATTGCTTCCAATCAATAGGGGCTTACTTGTGAAGTTGCCGGCTAAGGAGCGTTCAGTGTAGTTGGAGAATACGACAATCTCGTCGACGGTAGGCAAAAAGCTTCCTAATATACCAAAAGATCCAGGGGAATCGGTGGTGACCGATATCCCGCTGAGTATTTCCGTTGTGTTTTTCGTACGCATACAACTAGTAACGTTACTAGCGGATGCGCCGCCACATCCCAAAGCTTCGCTCACATTATACCAGGCTGTGGCGACATATTCAGCTGTACTTGGCATACCCCAACTCTGTGCTGTGCCAGACTCTTGGATGAAACCAGCAACAATGGGGTCTTGCACCCAAGCATAGTTGTAGAGATCGACCGATGCTGAACCGGCACTTTGTCCAAACAGAGTTATACGGGATGCATCGCCACCAAAATTCTCAATGTTATCACGAACCCACTCGACGGCCAATCTCTGATCTAGGAGTCCGACATTGGCAGGACTATCGGGGCTTCCAGAAAACCCAAAAATATTTAGTCGGTAACTAATTCACAATCAGTATAATTCAAGAGCCCAAGAAGCTTAGGACTTACTTGAAGGTTACCACAATTACGTCTTCTTGTTCCACAATGTATTGTCCGATGTATGCGGGGGTGGCAGAAGCTCCACTACTGAACGCGCCTCCATAAATCCACATTAATACGGCCTTCTTCGAATCGCCGGTTTGTGGTTTCGTCCACACGTTCAAGGTCAAGCAATCCTCGCTTTGTGCGGTCAAGCCTCCAAGTAGACTCAATATTCCCAATCCTGTTGAAGTAACATCTGATTGTGCGATGACGGTAGCATTGTAAGTGGTAGTTTGTGCGGGACATGTGTAGCCCTATCTTTGTATTAGCAATTGCCGAATGTCTTCAGGTGGTTTTACTTACAAAGTTAGTACCATTGATAGTCGTAGTACCATTGTATGCAACTGGTGCAGCAAATCTCAAGTCCCCGACAGGTGGTTTGGCAAATGGAATACCTAGGTACTCGGAAACTTGCGAGTTGTTTAGACTAGGATGCCCATCGACTGGTCCACTGCTTGTCTGAACAGTTTGTCCGACGGTCCAATTCGATTGACGGCTCTCCAAAAGAGCGGAAGCATTTGCAGACACTGCAATGGCAGAGATCGACAATATTGAGAGCTTCATATTGAAAGCCAGAAGGAAAGAAAGAAGGGGTGAGAGATGTTGATACAAACGGAGAGGGATGAGAGGAGAGAACAATAGACGGATCACAAGTCAGGAAAAGGAAAGGCCATCTTATAAGAGAATGAGCACGACAGTAAGGATGATGTTTACCTGTATTTAGAATTTGACTACTGTCTACATTTTAGAGGGACGTCAGAGACTACCCAAATCTAGGCAGAGGAACCATCATGTTCGGCATCTACGAGTAATGGCGGTATTATGGTGCATCGTGTTGCAGCTTCCAAGTTCCCATGTGTGCTATTGCCGAGACTACCTATCATAGTGGCTGGGCGTGCAGTAGTCTTATCTGCATGACTGGTCTAAGTAAAATGAATGGCATATTTCGTTCTTTGGTCCAGATGGATGGTATTGGATGTGATTGGATGAAGTGCTCCAACGCTAGTCACGTGTCCCGCTTGCACATCAGACACCTGTGACCTTGGTTACTTTTTCTAAGTGCGCGTGCGGGTGTCAGAAACCTTGATTGCTTCTCGATGTCTTTTGTACTGCCGTCGCTGCCAATCTTTGTGTAACCCGCCAATGGATTTCGAAGCATGCCGTCATTATTTTTAAAAATACCCATCTATTGGGTTTCTATCGATTTTACTTTACAGGAGTAGAGAATAAATGCGATCTCGTGTTTTACCCAACACCCGTGCGCCAAGAAAATCAAGTCCGTCCCAGTCTAGCAACAACTGTAATCCATTTTCCAGCGCTCGGGCGAATGCTTCCAAGTTGTTCTCTCGTTTGTTCTCGTTACTTGCTTTTATCCCTCTTGTATACGAGTGTTATCTGAGCACCGAGCTATTCGTGGGTTAAAACTAGACCCCATCATCTACTAGTACACGGAAGGAAGGAGCTGGCCTCCAACAATGAGATCTTAAATTCAATCTCGATTGCGGAGGTAGCTCTCCTTCCAAAGTTTCAGTGGTTGTTGGTTGACGTCTACAAGTTTTGATTGCCCTAAGATAACGATATTCCGAGCAATAGTCAACTGGCATTCCGTACCGGTAAGTTGGTTATTGACGTTAATTAGGATCTTATTTGCCATCTCGCAAAGCAAATGCTTAATTGCCCAAAGACATGAGAATGATATAAAGAACAACTTCTATGTTGCAACAGACTGATTTATCTTTACTTGCCACATATTGTATAACAAAACGCTTCAATGGTTCCGGTCGCAAAAGAAAGAGAGAAAAAGAAAATAGAGTCCATAATCCCGGGGGTTCCTTGATCAATATATAATCCATCATTTCGGCAACATGTGAAGATCCAACCTCCCGTAACACAAGATCCGCGTAGTAACTTGGTCCGACATAATTCTCAAGCGACAAATTTCAACTCTCATACTCGCTGTCAGCATTACTATTGAGTCTTCTCACACCGCAAGTTACAGCCCCAATAGCCACCATCAAAGAACTGGGATTCACGCATTCACTTCCATTCCTGGTTAAATAATTCACGGGAGAGTCATTCTGTAAATTCTTGAACCCAGTCATTCTATTCTTCAGCTCATTGCGATGTTCGCCAAAAAGCTCGGTTCCCCTTCACCCGTACCTATCCCATACATTTGACATGTAGCGTCCTACAGAATCCACCAAAATACCCAGTCAATATCCCAAACATCAGAAATCTTTTGATACCATCACCCTCGCACACACTGTAAACTTCAATACTCGCCCTAGACTGATCACCGTCCTTCTTGACCTATTTGACCTGACTCCTAGATTCCCAGCTCTCAGCTTATATTCCCTCCCACGTATATCCAACTCCCATCACTACATCCCCAATACCAACTTCGCCCCATGATCCATCCCTATTCCAAATCTCTCAACTTGCATACCACCTGTTCACATCCGTCCCCCATCACTACATTTCTCATCATTCCATCTCTCGTCACTACAATACCAATACCAACACCAACCCTCAAACCCCGTCACTTCAAACTCACCACTCCAACTTCATCCCATTATCTATTTACATTCCCAATCTCCCTGGGCGAAGAACTCCCTATTCCAAACTTCCATCCGGTATACAAAAGCCACCCCAGAACTTCCTCTAGCGAGAAAATACCACTAACACACAACCGAGCCAACAGACTCATTAAGTTACAAACCTCGAATACCCGTGTTCCAGCCAAAACACGAAGTCTCCCCTGTCGCGAGGGAGATTCAATCCACATATCCACATATCCTTTTGAAAAGACTCGAACCATACTTCTATACTCACATCTGGCGATGCATTGCGTAAAGTCAAATCAAACATCCATTCATCCTCGAGGACGGTGAAGAAAACGAAGATGATACCACAACTACACCGCATTTACTCTCACAGCACTGTAAAAAATAATTCACAAGCCATCTTGATTTTTCCTTGATTCTTTCTGTACAGCAATCCCCAACCAGAAATTACCATGCCTAAATTTCGAGATCTCTTCTCTCTCCATTCTTCCTATTCCCTCCACTCTCTGAATTACACCCCACCATACGCTTCACTCACCCAGAAACCCTCTACTCAGGTTCCTCCCCCTTTCCCCACTAACAGCATCCAATCTCACAGCTACCAACACACATTCCCACTCCGCCTTCCCATTGACCAAAGCCTGTCCCCCCATTCCCACTCCCATCCTCGCTCCTTGCACACCACCCCCATGATTCTGAACCCTCAGCCTCCACTGCCCCGATTTCACAATCCAGCTTTTATCTTTGATTAATCCAGGGCCTACATCTATATTTGCCGCAAGCGCAATCCCATCTCCTATTCTCCTCTTTTTGCTACTTCCTTGACCACCAATACTAGAATTCTCGTCTGTAGCTCCATTCAAATCAACCACCTTCCCATCACACACCACCCCACAGTCTTCTCCAACAACTACCCTAACCATCTCCTCACTCAATCCACTCTTGCCCGGACTAGCTGGCTCGCTGCTCGCGCCACCATTTTTCATCAATAATCCCAAGGGTTGCTTGACTGGCAAATTGAGTTTCGTAGCCACAACCTCCAACAATCTACCCATCCGTATTTTCGTTTCTCCGAAAAACTCCAAGCGCATAGTATCCCAGTGAAGCAGTGTAGCCGAATCGCCTATCTCGAGAATAAGATCGGAGGGCGATGAATCAGCAAAGGGGCGTTGATAGTGTACGTAACCTACAGATGATGTTGGGGGTGGGTTTGGAGAGGTGAGAGGCTCGGGAGAGGGTGCGGTAGATGGGGAGATATTTGTTAGGATAGAGAGGCCAGATTGTCTGATATCCGCGAGTCGAATTGTGATTTCTGATTTTTTGCGTAGTAGATTATAAGAAATAGAATGAGGAATCAATTTTTGTTCAAGACCTTTAAGATGGAAATATCGACAATCTCGTAAGAGTTCAGCGCGATGTTCTGGACTGCGGATTTCAAGTGGGTAACCACGGAGAAGATGAAGAATTTCGGAAAATGTCTTTGAAGAGCGGTTGGGTACTGATGGGGGGAGGATAGATGGTGGTCGAAGAAGACCTTCCCTACTTAGGCCGGGAAATACCTCAGTAGGGGAGCTAAAGAAGATGGTAAAACTCAGGGAGAAGTAGTTTGGACTGTTTCCAGGATCAGAGAATAGCTCGCGAGGAATCTGGAATTCTCGATCTCCAACTGTTATGAAGATATTTTCTTCATATAGCTGAGAGATCAGCCTTGGTACTGTCTGCTGTTAACACAGATCACCAAGTAATGGAAAGGGAAAGACAAACATGAATAGAATTGAGCATCGGCAAATAACTTAACAAAGTGACTTGCATCCCTTGGTGCGACATGATATCCTTGCAAATGAAGTGATATATCCCTAAACGTGATAGGATCTCGGTCGATGTAAAGGGTCCTGATAGCTGTATTTGGATCTTCTCCTTTCTCTTCCGCTTGCCTCAATTGACATTGAAAATATTGGGAAAAGTATGAGGGTGCTCTAGGTTTCTTAGCTGGTGCACTCAATTTGAAATTTTCTGTCCTTCCAGAATCTTATTTTCGACAAGGAAATGCGAAGAAGGAAGAATACATACCATCAGAACTCAGACTAGCACCACTCAACCGAAAAAGTTCCGTCCCGATTTGAATTGGGAAAACCTTTTCATGAGGCAAATAATTCGGAATATCCGTATTCCAATTTCTTGCCTCTGGATTCCTCAGTATTCCAGGGGGGTCTGCCATTCTCGAGGCGCCCGATGGACCTGAAGCACCGGGCGGTGTGCCTCTCGCAAGATTCGTCTCTCCAACGCCATTGCTTTGCGCCATCGTGGCTCTCTGGTCCATACTTTCAATCCAGATATCCCAGCACTTGCTATATCAGTTCTCTAAGCCTACTATTCTGCGAGACACACCTGCACCGCGTTTCCACGCAAAGACAATCGCACGAAAGTCACACGTGATCAGAATGCCGGAAAAGAGATTCCTCGGGCCAAGATAATCCGTGAAAATAATCGGTAGATGCACGACAGACGCGTAATATCAATTAATGAAGCATGATTTATCTCTGAATTACAATGACAGAGCTTCCCGTTTTGGAAAGCGAATATGTTCGGTGTATTGATCCTGCCCGGTGGCTTGAGACAATGGAATGGAAGCTCGACTCGGAGATAAAACTAATAAGCTAACCTAAACTGGAAAATACCCGATGACATATCACATGACTCATAAATGGCGTATGATTGTCTCATCATCTTTCAAGGTTTCACTACATCATGGAATGAGATCTAGGAGCATTTAAGGCGGCATTTCCGACGATCAACTTGTCAATTCTAGATGTTATGTCTCAATGTGCAAAGACTTCCAAGGCTGAGTGTTTAAATGACTGCATAAAATTGCTTGAATTGCCCATTCCATTCATAAATTCTCCTCACCAGTCAGTCTATGGTTCTATTCTGACACGCCCTTATCCACCTTAAGAAATTGTGGAAGCTAATATAGCATCCACATTATCTAACAAATGTATCATACAAATTCGTTATCATTTTGCCAATCCATACATCAATTACGAGCAAAAATATTCGGGTATAGTATGTTTGACTCCCGACCCTGTAATAAAAAGAAATCTAGTCCCATCCAGTCTGTATTCTGCTAAATCTTCCTCTACCTCTACTCTTCTTCATCTTCAACATTCGGTCGACTACCACCTGCAGTTCCAGTTCTCGCTTGGCTTGCTGGTGCGCTACCGACTAAAGTTCGACCAGGAGCAGCTTGTGATGTGTTGCTAGCAGTCGAGTTGGAAGCTACACCGGCAGACTGTTGTCCTGCTGAGTATGATGGGTATAGTGATGTCGACGATGGTATACCAGCCCCATCGGGTCCAATTTGACTTCTATTCGAAGCAACGGATGCGTTACGTCCGAGTTGACCAGATGGATTTGCAGGGAACGGTGCATATTTTTGATAACCACTTCCACTACCATATGAAGAGTTGTACTCAGTGGAACCTGAAGCACCTTCATTCATGAAAGAATTTCCATAAGTTCCTGATCCTGAAGGCTCGTCTATTGTAACGCTAAAACCAGGAGATGACTGGAATGCATTTGGTGGTAGATGCTCTCCAGGCTTTCGTCTACCTCGGGTGCTTGCTCTCTTCATCAGAGATGTCCTTGAATTGCCATATTGGTGGTCGAAATTGTTGTCTCCCAATGTCGATATATCATCGTTGTCGTTGTAACTGTTACTATGCGCAAAGTCCAAACCAGGGCGCCTTGCATTCAAATGTTCCGCGGCCTCTTCCTCTGTATCTATTGGACCAAGATCTGGATTTGTATTTTTGAGAGATTTTGTAGGTATGAGGCGCTTTGAGTCTTTAGTGGTTGATGATTTATCCCGTGCTTCGGCCGCCCATTCATCTGTAACAGCGACAGAATAGTTGGGATTGGCAGGTCCACCGAGAGCATCTCCACCACCTCCAGGAGCGTTGATTGGAACCTTGCGCAAGGCCAAAACAAGAGCACACATGAATTTGGAGCGACGAGCAGCGCGGACTGTTTCGTTGTGCCAATTAGATTTATGTCTGATTTCGACCTTGAGTTGAAGCTTATCCATGTTTCCAATGCCCACAGCCTCCAATACAATGTCTGATTGAAAGTCACGAGCATTGTCTGGATGACGAACGAAATTTTCCATTTCCGTGCGTAGGAGTTCAATATCCTCGAGGGTAGTATCAAAGGAGATGTACATGTCGAGTTGTTCTTTCATTGCCTTGCTACGAGTGATGTTCTCGACCCAAAGGTTGTTTAGTACAATGTTAGGTACCTGTACCATCTTCATGTTGTCGATGCGTTTGAAAATGGTGAAAAGTAAGGAGATTTGTTCCACAACAAGGTATTCGGAACTAATATCGACGCGATCACCAACATCGTATGGATGTTTAACGAAAAGGAAGATGCAAGAACCAAGGAACTCCTGAGTAGTTGCAGCGAAAACGAAAGATAGAGACAAGAGAGTCGTGCCGGCAGTTGTCAATGTGGTGAGGAAACCAGTATCTTGGAAAGCAACTATTCAAATGATTAGAGTGTGACCCTGCGGTTGAAAATTTGAGTTTGAAACTTACTGTAGGCGAAAATGACAATAATGAGAACGATAATGAGCAAGACCTGATCAAGAACACCAATGGCCTGTCCAACGTCTCTCATGCTGTTTGCAATTGATTTTCGGTCGCGGCCAATATCCACTACTTTCATGATCATTTCATCAAGAGAGATATCGCCATTTCCATCGTTATCCAAAGCTTCGAAAATTTCCTCGGCTTCCATCTTGCGACCAGCGCCAAGGACCTCCTCAAGATCGTCTGCAGACAAAGAGTCCTTCCCTTCAACGACGAAAGACATCCATAAACGTCTCGCCAATGCCTCGGAGGATTTGGTCTTCTCAAGTGCTTCGATAACGACGGAGTGAGCAGAATTGGGGTTGAAAACTTGCTTTCCAGTAATTTCAGATGCAATATTTCCAAAGACTGAGGTAACTTTGTCACCAAAACGGCCAATATCTCCGATAAGCTTCATTGGCGTATTTGAACCGGATCTGTTATGTCCCAATAGTCTTCTGTTCGTCTTTTGAAGGACGGCTTCGATACTATCGCTGATAATGTAGTCTTCTTCTGCAAATTCGGGGCAGTACATTGGAAACAGGGTTCGGGATGCTTCGTAGAGGAGACCAAGCAAGTGGATAAGGTGCTTTGATTCTTTGATACGTCCATCGAAAGAACGTCGGTGATAATTGACACTGATCAGTTGGACGATGAGTTTCTCTACCAAGAGTAAGATTGTGGAAATCAAAGTCGGTATTAGAACACGCTTCATCGTATTAACCCATGGATCCATGGTGCCATCATAGTCTTTGCCATTTTTGTGCAGCTTATTCAATTCTTTAGTCGTCAAGGCCGTGAAGGTGACTAAGCTGGTAATAGCCCATCCAACCAAGGATAATGGAATTTCCAAAGCTCTCAGGATAGTTGCGTACTTTCGAACGCCAGTGCTGACAACTCCGCACAAAAACATGAAGATGTATGGTATGGCTTTAGAGCATAGCTTCGAAACCCAAATACTAAGCCAGATAATCTCAATCCAAGTGAAGAACAAGTATAATTTCATTTTTCCAATAGTTGCCGTTGGGTACAAGACAGCGAAAACAACGATTGGTGCGGCGAGTATTATGCCAATTGGCACAACGTAGAACATGTAACGAGTGACCACCGAGAAATTGATGATTGTGTTGTAAAATCTGCCCAAGCCATTGACAGAAACCTCCTCTCCGTTTGTTCCTCTTCTCGAGGGATGGACTTTCCTTCTGCCGGCAAATCCTTTTCTAAACATTCCTTGCTTCTCATCTTCTTTGCCAGAATCATTTTCCGAGCTTCCTGCCAGTATTCCTTCTCCAGGCTTTCGTGCTCCTGTGGAAGAGGCATTAGTTCTCACTTGTGTGAGGGGGATGTTTTCGGTCATATCGCCGCCGTCTATGGGCTGAAAGCCACGCCGCGAGAAATCTGTTGGTGATCGAGGGGAACGAAGTGACATTTAATCGAAAAGTAGGGGTTTCGTGTGGAGAAAGCAAGTATAAAATCGCAGATCTTTCTGGAGATCTGAGATTGAATCAGTGGCGGGGGGGGGGGGGGGGAGATAAGATTCCTTATGGAATGTTGCTCGTCTCAAATGTAAAACTAAATTAGAAATAAAAATAATAATTTGCACAAAGTGTGTAAGTGGTGAATCTCAAGAGAGAATCTTAGCAGATTTCAATCAATTGATAGTCTGCGAAACGAATGTATGAAATCAATTGATTCAATGGATGGCCGTCATTCGTGTTATAACTCGCGTCGAGCGTGTTCGAGGGGTTTTGATCAACAATCGGAAGAATAATCAGTTGGATAGATAGTATTGTGCTAGTTCCAACAGAAGAATTGGAACCAACTCTTTCCAATAATGAAATGAAGGAAACAAAGTCCAAAGGGTAGAAAGGAAGAAAGAATGACGGTTGAATTGAATCTATTAAAAGAATTGAAAGAATAATCTTCGTAATAGAAATTCGATTCGTGTGTATCGATTTTTTCTCTTCTATTCCGTTTCTTGAGGTGATGAAAGATCTAAGAGCAGAAACGGGACATACGAGGTAAAGATTGACAAGAAGAGAGGAGACCGAAAGAGACCTTGTGGAGAAAGCTGAAGATGTAAATCTCGTCCCTTGAGCAGAAGAAAAATGGAGCCAAAGTCGAAAAGGTCGAAAGGGACGAAAGGGACGACAAGAGTCGATAAGTTATTATAAGTTTAATTCTCTCCACCTAGCTACGTGCCTACATAGCTAGGTAGCTAGGACCTAGATGCCATCTAATAAAATTCTTAATACTGGGGTTCAAGTTCAACATTTTGTCTTAAAGGCACGGAACATTATCAAGGGGGTCAGGACTGTAAGAGGGGGTCAAGAATGGTCGAGAATGCAAGGTACAGATAGCCATCCATGGTCATGATAGCCAATAGGGATTTCCAACGGGCCACCACCAAGAAAAAAGGCTTACTCGGTGCAGAGATTCGACCTCTCATATTGCAGTTACAGAAGACTAGCTTGCTCATCCATCCTCCGTAAAAATCAATTCACACCACAGAGAGATAGATCTGGGACCAAAAACGAAGAATGTGTAAAGAACTACGCAGGTAGGCAATCGGGTAAACTTCCTAATGGCCTTACGAGTTTCACGATTGGGGGGTTAAGGGGCTCCCTTCGTAATATTGTGCATTAGTCACTTCGTATACGGGATATGCAATGATGATCATGGACTAAAAGAAGAATTTTGCATGTGTTGTGTGTGTAATTGGAACATCTTCAAGATGGAGAGAGCAGAAGTGTGATACTTCTTCACGTCTTCGTATGCGGTACTTCATCATCGCTGCTCCTCGTGTGTAGTGACTCGTCACGATCTTGCTCCATTGTCCACGTATAACAAGTCCGAGTCCAAGTCTAAGTGCAAATGCCGCCATGTGTTCTGCAATGTCAGATACTTTACGACGTACCGGTATTCTACGATGTACAATCAGTCTCCATTTTACTCACATCGAACCTAAGAAAAACAAACTACTGAACAGTGCGGATCTCCAAAAGTACACAGCCGCTTCCCGATCAAATCATGAATTGGATACGCCGATGATATACATTTTTGGAAGGAAAATGTGGGAAGTTTGGTAGATCCGTCGACCATCTCAGCCACTACTTTGGGAGCATGACGATAGAGGCTCCAGAATTATCGTGATCTTTGGAAATAATGCACCATCCAGTATGTTGGATCATGGAACACAACCCCAGAGTCAAGTGTAATAATATCTTGGAGTACGCATGTACATCAGTGGAAACATTTCCCAGCGTACAATGTACGAGACAAAGAAGAAGATCCAGATTGTGCTTCTATCATTTCAGAGAAAGTATGTATATTGCTACACATATTGCTACACATATTGCTACACATATTGCTACACATACATATAGTTCGCCCCATTAATATAACCTCCTTCAATCTCATGTACTCCATCTACTTTTAATATCTATGCATAATGACAATCTCGTCAAATCAAACCCACATGCAATCAATTTATGCTTCATAATAATAAATCCTTATCTTGAAAATCATCCTTCGAATCCAAGCCACCACTTGCACGACCTCTCAACATTGAATTCTTCGAAAAATTGTCCCTTCTCGACCATTTCAACCACAAACTTCCAACACTATCCACTTACCTCACCACCAACTCATCAACCGTATCAACCGTATCAACCGTTACGTCGAGGAGGGTACGTATCACCAACAACACTATTCGGTGCCTCCTTCCTTAGACCATTAGTCACCTACCCTCGCCAGGCTCATCCTCGCTATTGCGTTCTCGACCACACTGAACACATAAACAGTGACATACGATGAATCCACAACTCATCTGGTCTCAAAGTCCCAAACAAGCAAAACCCCTGGCATAAAATTTGTTTGCTGCGTGGATGTCATGCTTTACCGAAATAGATTTTTTTGGTTCGAAAGGGTTTCATCTAGTAAAATCTCTCGTGTCCTTAATAATATGGACCATGCTTTTTTTCATTTTCGCAATGCCAAGTAATTCCGCCACGCTCCGCTCTACGCATAGATTCTTATCGATAAACTCCCCACCAAAAAGCCGAAGATGGTTGACAAATCTTCTTTACAAACCCACCAAATCAACACTTGACAGCCAACAACAAACGTAACCTAGATCCAAATCTAAGAATGAAGCTCACATGCGACCCAGCCCGGGCCAAAACCCTCATCTCAGCTTTTCAATCCGTCTCTGAACGTGTCACCAACGCCGCAGGAACCAGAAATGTTTGTTCATTGCCCCTCACCTGCATGAAACCATACATCCCTACACGTGCCTCTCTTTCGCATCCTCCCAACTGTTGTTTCTGTTCATCTATCTATATCTGTTTCAACCCATTTACCCACGAGTGTACTGACGCAAAAGCTAGGTAAGATTAGTAGCAGTCTCTAAACTCAAGCCAGCAACGGATATCCTAGCTCTTCATGAGCAAGCAAATGTCGAACATTTTGGAGAGAACTATGCACAGGAGTTGATGGAAAAGGCGGAGATCCTGCCTAGGAGTATCAAGTGGCATTTTATTGGAGGGTTACAGAGTAGTACGTCTAATTTTTCTATGCATGCTTGAGTTGTGTTCGTCTGAAAAGATCAGTGAGCAACTGAGGTCGGGATGAGTCACATGATAGTTTTGAGAAATAGATCTTGGATGCTCTTACGCCTGAATGAGCTTCGAAATCCTGTCTAGATTACTTTAATCAGGCCTCATCATCTCATCTTCTCTCAAAACCTGACACTAACCTTATCATTAGATAAATGCAAACCTCTCGCCTCCACAGTCTTCAACCTCCACCTCGTTTCCTCCATCGATTCTCAAAAGAAGGCCTCCCAATTATCCCTCGGACGCTCTCTTCTTCCTATGCCCGCTGACTCGAACTCAAAGCCCTCCCCCTTGAACATCCACATCCAACTCAATACTTCAGGTGAATCCTCAAAATCCGGCGTTTCGCCTGGGAAAGACACTACCGAATTATGTAAATACGTCATTGAAGAATGTCCGTATTTAAAACTAGTGGGACTTATGACTATTGGTGCGATCGCTAGAAGCCATATGAAAGAAGGTGAGGAAAATGAGGATTTCAGAGTGTTGAGGGAGGAGAGAGATAGAGTTGAGAAGGAGTTGGGAATAGAGGGGTTGGAATTGAGCATGGGTATGAGTGAGGATTTTGAAGAGGTGCGTTTGTTTCATCTCATACCTCTAATCTCCTTGTTCCCTTCTTTTGGGAGATTTTATTGTGACATTAGAACTAATGATCCAACAGGCGATCCGACAAGGAAGCGGAGAAGTCAGAATCGGCAGTACGATATTTGGAGAAAGACCAGCGAAACAAGATTTCAAGGTCAAGGAGGAAGTTGAAGAAGAGAAATCTTAGTAGTATATTTTCTATTCGAGAAAACGTTTCATTCTTACTCTCCTATATCTTCTGAGTACAGAAGAACTCTTTGCGTTGCGCCTATATTGCAAACACCAGCCATATAATCGGTGGAGAACATGCGAGGATTGCGGCTTGTAGTTTGCGTGTCAAATTTAGAGCTGGAGCGGAAGAACATATAATTGAACATAAATGCCAGTCACTACTTGTTTGATACCACTTGTAAAATCACCTTCAGATAAATGCTAATGAACATGAATCCATCAACGTATTTCAACCTTTGCGATCCGTACAAAATATGACCACTTTAAACGCAGAAGTACCGAGTAAAATCAGTTTCATTTCATAAAGTCATAAACAGGCTAACAGGCGTGATCCATCCAATTGTTCCCAATCCATCACGAGTGAAGCATTCCCCACCCTATCAAACCCCCAAACCCCGCAACCCAAAAAAATAAACCCAACGTGCTCCGTTTACCTCTCCTCATCCCCCCTCTACCCAATATCTAACAACAACACTCCAAACATTCAAAGCAAGCCAACCCAGCACAGATTCCACAACATAATCCCCCACTTCCTCCACCTCTCTGGTGTACGGGAACACTTCCTGCAGCGTGTGCGCTACCGGATGCATGGGAATCGGTACTGCTGGTGCGGGAAAGTGTGCCGGTGGGAGTGGGCGACATGGACATGTTGGCGTGTTTGGACTTGAGGGGGTTAGTGTGGGTTTGGGTTTGGGTTTAGGAGGGAGAGGAGGGGAAGGGTGAGAGTGGGAGATAGAGAAAGGAATGAACATACAGGTTCCCTCATTTCGAAATCTTGACCTTTGGCGTTGTAGGCAGCGGGTGGTTGACGGATCATGGCTGGGTGGAGAGTAGTGCGGGGATTTGCGGCGACCATGTTTTCAGATTTGTTTTCTGGGAGGATGGATGGATGGATTGATTTTGTTTAATCTTAATGCGAGATAATCTTGTTGTTATCGGATACTTGGTTTGATGATCGGGCTTTGATGGATTTGAGTAGAAGATTGAGGAGTGTAGAGGTTGAGAGATAGAGGTTAAATGAGGAAGATAGATGTAATTCCAATTGCACTCGAGGATAAAAAAAAATACAACAGTAAGCAAGCACCACAGACACATTCACTGTACGGGTCATAAGCACTCTTATTATACCTCCTCACACACCACTGCAAAACATCCTAGCCGCAGCACCCGGCGATCCTTAAAGGTTCATCCATACACAACCCAATATAATTGTGATGTAAGCCTTTGCGTGTGATACAAGCAAGACACGCTTGGCCGCTTGGCGCCCTGCAGCGGTATCCTCGCTCTTGAAGAGCACGCAAACCTTCGTATCCGCAGCTACGATTCGCGCGTCGAGGAGTGTGGCTTTGTTTGCGCATGCAGGTGGATGCTTGACAATTGTTGTTGAGAGTTTGCGCGTGTGGAGAGGCAGAGATTCTGCAATAGGTAGTCGCATACGAGGATCATGATGGCTGGGGTGCTGGGGTTGGGGTCACTGACCTTATAGTGGGTGCACAGATTGATGGACGCCTTGAGAAGCGCATTTCCAGTGCTGTGGAATTGATTTAGAATTTGAGTTTATGTTTGATTCTGTTAAGATTTTCATGGAGAGTTTATCGAGTATTAAAATAGATAGTTTCGATATCTCTTGAGGAAATGTTGGGGTTGGGAAACACAAACTTCAATACTACATCTTCCTTGTGGGCTGTTCTCTAAGTCCATGTCCCCACTAGATAGGACGTTTATGCTTTAGGATTTAGTGCGGTATTGAAACGGTTTGTACAAGGTCCTAGTTTGGATGAACTGCAAGTGAACGAAAAGAATCAAGGGGTTTGTTTGAGATATAGATACTACATGTGTATCATTGAACATCATCCTATACTGCGCATTCTCGCATTCTCGCAAACTCGCAAACGCTGTGTCTGTCTGGCTGGCGCTTCGGATACCTATCGAAAGAATGTCACTACATTGCGCTAGCTGCAGGGCTGAGTCGGATGTATCGGCATGTCTAACTAGCATCGGTAGCCGGGAAAAGCGGGGCCTTAAAGGTTCTGGATTCGGTGTTTGGGTTGAAAAAAGAAGATTCCATTCTATTATTGTAAGGTCTTACAAGATAGTGTGTTAAGTCTGAAAGCTCGATATTAAAGTTACTCGAGAACTTTCTATGGGGGGATTAGCGAACTCCCCAATGCCCTCTGACTGCTCCACCAGAAATTCACAAGTCATAATATCATGCAGTTTATTATGTCCACTATCAGCTTTCAACTTTCTATGATTTTTGGCTTGTTGGATCATTCATTATCTTGTTACTTATCTATTAGGATTCTCCGCGAATTCTTGGATGCTCGTCAAGTCTTCTAATTACATTTTCCCCGTGTTATCGATTCATTTTATCCATCTGGTGCGAGAATCAAGCCTCGTCCGTGTCGAGAACTATATAATAACGTCCTTCTCCAACTCAAGTTGGCACTAGATGATCTAGAGGTAAGAATATCCAGTATTATTGTCGAGCTTTCTATTTCAATAGACTCCACACGATAAAGTTCCGATTGGGCTTTGAAGGTCATGGATATCTCTCCCACACTTTCTACCTTTGGAAGCTAAGACTTTTCTATCTAACCATCATCTGAGGTCGTTGGATCCGGGATTCGAATACTCGTAGTGTGAGTTCCTGCTGTCAAGGTCCTGGGGCTCTGATCAACTATACTTGGGCTTTTCTGAAACTCGGTAGATGAACGTTCGAGGCTGAATTGATCAAGGAGGGGTAACAATTGAGAGAGTGGTTGATTATTTCCAATCGATGGTGGTCAAAGAGCGCTAGATTTCCCAAATGATACTGATTAGGAAGTGTCGAATCTTAAAACGCAGGCGAAACGATGAGGTCGTCGCAAAATGGTGTTGGACAAGTATACCTAGGCAGCTCGATGTCTAGACTCCACTTTTAAAATAATGAATACTCGTGGCAATTGTTTTAAACAATCGCGGGGTGGAGAAGAAATTGACTGAACATTCATGAGCGAACTTGTGCAATAAGTTATAGATGTTCGAGAACTTAGCATCGATCAATGAAGAATATTGTGGCGAGTGTTCAAAGGTTCTTATGCTTAACTTTCAAGAAGGTTCAAAAGCTAAAGGAACTTTTGGACACGTAGACGTGCACGGGTGTACGTACGAGTATCTGAAGGTGAAGTTAGAATCCGTTGTACGCATTTGGATGTTTCAGATCATCATTGTGGATGTACAGCACTCGAAGATCTCGGCTGAGAGATGGAATGGGGTTATAAATACGACCGCACTGTAGCTAGAACTTTCAGAGCTTCAGTGCCAAACTCACCAATTATGGTGTACATTTCAGATGATTATATCAAGATCAATCATATGAAACCATTTGACCTGACAGAGCTAACCTCTCGACAGTCATATGAATATCACATTATTGAATTCTTAGATACTCTGAATTTTTTGTGCAAGATGGTCTGTATGAATCAAAATCCCTCATCATCTTTAATATGTCAGTTGACAAAGAAAAAAAAAGCGATTGACCGACATGATCTGACAGTGCAATCGATCTGTCGGTCATTTCACAACCCTGGTACATGTGCAATTGTTTTTAAGATCATCTTTGACTTTCGTTGTCCTGTATCTCTCAATTTTCTCGATTCTGAAAGTATCTATCATCATACATCGGTAAATGGATGCCAACTCGCGCTCTCAACGAGGGCTAATTTACCAAAGTGTAAAGCCGCTTAGAATCTTGTTTGGGGGAGAGGAAAGGGAGTGATCAGTCTCTAGCACCATTTTCTAAGCTTTGGCACTGCTAGATAGACCATGGACTTTCAGCCCGGCTCAGATCCGGTGGTTCATATCTGACATCACGACTTTGAGCTCTCATCTCTCAAGCTCACTGATGTGGAGAGGGTGATTCTCATTCCAGAAGTTGCTCGGAGAAGAGCGCAAACCAAGTGAAGAACCGGGACCAGTACGCATAGTAAGACTAATGAACTGGATGTTTAAGAATATACAGAGTGTAGAACAAGAAATTTGCATAGTGGAGTATTCGAGAATACCTCAAATAATCAAAAGCTTTAAGCTGTCCGAATAGAACGATGACTTTTTTGCAGAGAACTTTAACAGGCTGGTATTTTCTCTTCAGCAGCAGCATAGATTGCACCTCGGATTTACTATCGATGTCAAATTCCACACCGTACAATTTGTACTTCGAATTGAGAGCTTCCCGCAGATCGTGGCAAGATGCCTGTTCACGTGTGGCAACCCGTGATATTTACTGGGTAGTCTTTCAGATTACACCAGCCATGAACACCATAAGAGCGTTCATTTTGCGGCTTTAGGATTTCTCGTGCTATATGCCTCAAAGCGAATATCGAACGCTTATCCCACCGGGAAAGCGATATCGTGCCAGTCCATGATTTTGTGGCCCATCTCAGCACCAATGAGCTACCAACCCCTTTGATCCTCCGATGTCACTATGTCCTCGGAAGACAATATTTCGAGAATGCCTACGATCTTGGGGAGCTGAACATTTGTTCTTCAATACTATGGATATTACGCCGTGATGCTTCAACAGTATCTGTACAACGAGTACCCATTCTTCCTGTATGCAGGTAAGCGACAGCCCTTGGTAACATATCCAGGGTAATCCTTGACAACGTTGTAAATTTTCAACGCAAACAGTATATACATAGGGTTAGAAGCATTGGCGATTGTGCTCTATGTTGTATTATAGCCTATAGTATTACTGAATTCGTTCACTTCGGAGGCAAGCTTTTGCCAACCGATTTTTTCATCGTCGTTATTCTCCAACGGGTAAGTGTGCGAGACTTCATGCATCTGATTAATTTGTGTAACGCACCTTTCGGCCCCGTACAGCAGATTGGTACATGTTGAACCATTCGTTGAGTAAATGATAGGGAACTTTTGGCTGCATCACCGTTCTGTGCCACCAATGTGTAATTATCGTATAATTGTAGATGAGAGGTTCTGGACCAAGCACAAGAGGCAGCCCAATGAACCTCGTTTTCCAAAGACTTTTGGACGTAGACCCAAAAATTCCGATCTTGCTATCAGTTACCCCTTCCTTTGCAAAAAGAACTATCTTTCGTTCACGATCTAAAACAGTGCCGGTATTTAGCAAAAATAATTTGCGCCCTGAGATTTAAATCGCTTCAGTGAGTTTCACGTGATGATATTTTTCGCATACTGCGCGAGCTGCGGCTGCTGGGAAAATACTCCACCTCACTAGCATGGATTGTGCCATAGAAGGGGTTTTGGATGTTGAGCAACATGGAAATATATATATCATAGTGATCCCATCTGGTTACGGCATCTTCGTTTACTTCCATTCTTGAGAATAAGTGTATACATATCTTTATTGATTTCCTTCACGAGCTTTACTGAAACTCTACCAGTTCGCTCCTGACCAAACAATGACACTTCTCGCGAAGTCAGAAATCGGAAATGGAGTTTAATTCGAGTAATCGTTACCTGTATCGGGTCCCAAAAACGACATGAGTCCTAGGATCTTATTTCCCGGAAAGGCTTCATCCCCTGGGCCAGGTGCGACATTCCCTGTCGTCTGACTGAGGATGTTGTCGAAACTCTCGAGATCCTTTCTTTGAAATTACTTTCCCAACACTCTTGGTTGCCTTTCCAACTCGATCTCAACTTTTCCATCTTTATTTCGACATGTGTCGATACTTTTGAGCGACAAGTAAATTTGGGTTTATCTTCGGCAGACAAGTGATGATCGGAGATGAAAGCTTCGCGTTCGGTACTTGCAAACGAGCACGATAAACATGAAATCGAACACGACAGCGGCTTCCACCTTCAAACCTTCAGTCACTGGCTTCGCCTGAAAGCTAAGCGTTTGCCGTCCTGCCGACCGAGCCCCGCCTTCTAAAGCTTCCAGAAGCTTGAAACTCATTTCTTGGTAGCGAGCATTGTCGTTATTCTCCACACCGGTCTCACTTTGATACTCACCAATAATGTGTCAATTTGAAATTCCCTAAAGTAGGATCTACATACCTGAACAAATTACCATTACTTGAAGGGAAGCAGAGCGAATATTCAATTCAAAGAAGCAGAAAGTATGACGTTGGTGATTTATCAATCAGACCATTGCGAAAATCAGCCGACTTTACGTCTCAAACACGTTCGATCCACTGCAAGGCAGGTGAAGCAACTGCACATGGCAATGGGGTGTACTGGCGCAAACCCTGGATTTATGTGGCAGACACCAATGAACAAAAGATCAAGGATCCCGAAACAATTGAAGATTGCAATATTGGGTTTCATCCTGAGCACAATGGCTAGATTTGGCATCAAGTCTGTGCCTGATACCTGATATAAATTTTGGGGAGAAGAATATGAATGCGAAAGTATATCGGGCAGACCGGATGAAAAGGAGCAGAATTTACAATTCCAAATAGCTATGCCTTCTTTCGTTTCGATTTGAGTATTCGTCGGCACATTTACTATGATCATATTCACCACCTGAGGAAGATAGTATTATACGAGAGGAATACCCATACCTATTCCCTGATACTGTTCCAGCACCTGCAGAATCCTATCTCAAAATCGACCAGGTCAGCATTCATCTGTGGTGCTCAACTTGTCACACTTGATGCGTGCCTTATTCAACAGACGACCAGACAAGAAAACCACACGAGCAAAGATGTTTTCGAACTTGACCGGCCGATGATGACGCGCACATTGCTATCCATCTCAAAACATCACAAGAATAGCTATAGTGTATTATTGGGAGAAGGCGCATGTACGGTTTATTGCAATGTCTAGTAGTTTCACTGCCACAAAACGTGGGACCGGGAATCCTCCTGGCAAGGCTCTTGCAAAGTCTTGACTAACACTGTGGGATTGGCGGGTAAATTCCCGCCTCCGAGGAATTTGTTTATTATTCGTGATTCGAAATGGCAATTCTTGCGAATACTACTACAAGTCATGATTTAATGCGGTGTTTAGCCTATTTTTTACCCGGATACCTATTTGCCTTCGGCAGATGGCTCCTTGCCATCTTGAGTGTTTTCGCAATTCCACAAGTTTCAAATCGGTTGATTCTTGGAAACACCATCTACATCAACATGCCGCTATTCCCTACAAAGCTCGCCAACTTTAGTTAGTGTGTCTATGGTAATCCGGCATACTGTTTTGACAAAGCAAGGTCCAGCCGTTCCTGCTGCTTCGGCTTTCCGAGCTATCTCCCGAGACAAGATGGACGTCGTTGAGAGTGTCGGGCATACCTACTCAAAGTGCGTCTGCGCCAATGACCTCGATAGCCTGCGTTGAATAGGATGAACAGGGATTAATGATGCGAACCACACGACGCTCCTCCCTTGAATTATTTTGGTAGGACAGGAATTGATTAAGATGCGACTGTTAAATGTACTGACTCGGGCTTTCTGCATGATAAGTACTTCTTGGAAGCCTACAATCACCTCAAACTAGAGCAAGCTCCTGATATCAACAAGGCGTACATACACTTGATCATCTGATCGTACGATGTAGGTTTTGCTAGCCTCATGCATAACCGAAAGATAGTTCAAAATATCTATCGAGCCACAGGCTACACTAACTAGATACTTCCTACGACTATCCAACTTCCAAATTGGATTCTATATCATATCTATGCTGCATTGATAATGCAGCTAACCTCAAAGGGTCATCACGGATCAGGCAGAGTAAGAACAGTTTCTTTCTTCACCGCTCATGCTGCAGCTAGACACGGTTACATCGCTTCCGACCCAGCCCTAAAGCGGTTGTTTAAGGCTCCAGATGCACGTACAACATATTTATACATTACATACAGGCTTTTTATGTTAGTATATAAGAAGCTAGCTTATTAAATAATGACTTCATTGCATACATGGATATAGCATCTCGGTCCACGCAACTCTCAAGTCGAACCTGCGAGGCCAAATGATTTGACGACACCAACAATAGAGTCGATCAATACCGTCGCGAAGTTCCAGAGAACCCCTCGGTCCAAATCAGGAACACATCGGGAAATCGTCCGAATTTGACATGACTCCGGTTTTCCTTCCCCCCACCTTGGGCATCTTCAGATGGGCTCACACACCCAGAAAATACTATCACTTGTACATGAAACCGCTTTTTTTGGTCATCCACAGTTGACAAAATCTACGGTACCTGTGCACGGGCAATACTGTCGTTGTGAGCTGGGAATTCTCCACGAGCTTCATCTTGTGGCCAACTCGCGCTTCACGTTAGCGTTTAAAGACCGACATTTATGCGCTGTTATTCTATAGGCATTCGTTCCACAGCAGCTCATGTATCCTCTTGCATCGCTATTGGGCAATTCAAGGATATCATTCTCCTCATTACTCTCGGCCATTGAAGTAATGTGCGAGTGTAGCATGGAACAATCTTGTCTTGTAAAAAGTCACTTTGGGCTGCGGATGCCTTGAATTGTCAATCATTCCAAGAGCTAAGAATATTCATTTCGAGCGGCTCAAGGCACTGTATCTCAATTATCATGACGATCTAACATTAACCAAAACCTATTCACATTTACGAAATGTTGTGTAACCACAATAGCAGAGAAAATCTTCATGCATGAATCGAGCACCACTGGACGGGGCTTATATAGTTTTCTTTCCGAAGCAAAATTTGGAGATGCGGCAAGCCCTGTCAAATCTCGGTCTGCTGATCGATACGGTGTCATGAAAATCTGTGGCCGATAATCCTGCAGTAAGATGTTACGATTAAATACCCAAATATGCATGCGAGGGGCGAGGGTAGCATCAGCTGATTGGATGAATATGGGATGATGACCAGAATATTGCGCGAACTCTACTACCATCAAATTATGAGTATATTGAAGAAAAGATACCAACATTGGGCAAGTGGGGGTTCAAAATTAAACAGACCTTTAGCGTGCAAGACAGAGAGAGAGGGAGAGAAAAAATTGACGTTGTGGAATCCAAAATTTGATCCATTTTTTTGTGGTTCGAAATGTATAAGTCTACAAGGTTTAATATCCATCAAAGCGTGGAACAAATCAATGGAACTTATGGAACAAGTGGGACGAAAATATAATCCTGGTGGAAACTCTGGCGAACACGCACTTAGAACTTCCATGCACATCATTTTTTTTTTTTCAAATTCCAATCTTCTAATTTCGAATTTCAAGCACTTCGGGGTCTAAGCTTGCAAGTTTCAACATGGGCAAAAATGAATGCTCACTTCGGATATATCACCGTAAATTAAAACGCGATTGTAGTCCACAATTTAGTACCGGATCCCCCGAATAGTTTCCACACATTTCTTACCTCTGTACATTCTGCATAGCCTTGGAAGTTACAACAAGTCCCATGTTCCACGAGTCGCAGCTAGAACATTTCAGCGAATGTTCCTTCTCGCTTCAAGCTCCACTTCTTGTTCCTTATGCCCAACGTAGAAGTTATTCATCAAACTTTACGCAAAGAGGTAGGTCCCTAAATCTACCTAGTATGTGTGTGAAATTTTAGTCCCATGCTTGCAGGTAATTAAGTAAGGAGTTGCTGTTCTAATTGAAGTCTTTTCAAGACCAGCAAAGGCTTCGTTGTACAGTTATTGCATGCTCTGCAATGATCTAATGTCGTTCATCTTGTACTTTTTCCCCTCCTGGACTTCTTTCCTTGGCTTCAGGTAAGGATGTTTCGACTTTCTCGCATTAATGCCACGTTTGGGTATTCCTAGTCGCGCTACGATTCCAATTTTGTGTCACGGGCCGTTGCGTTTAAGGGGTCATACAAGCTTCGTCATTATCATAAGTCCATTTTGTTACGACGGAAACTTTATCTCCTACTGGTTACCATGTTCTGGAAATTCCATTTACATAACCCCTGTCACAATTGACCCCACAAGGCCTTGCTAAGCTGCCGGGCTTTTCTCTTCTCCATTATCCCATGTTCATGCTACCCTTGACTGATCAGCAACCAGCACCATGTCACACCATCGTGGGTCCTCACCGCTTGCTAAAGTGTTATTACTGCATTACAGTACTGATAATCTCCAATCTGACGGAGAGCAAATAACAAGCTACACGACAACCGTTGAGCTCCGCATTTGAAAACGGTTGTTAATTGGCATCCCTTCTAAAGCTCTTCTGTTACCCAACCCTTCATCTGCAAGCTATATTTAATAGGTCTTCAACCGAGGATATCCCAACTATCAAGTTCTTAATCTATCGAGGACCCTTGAGACTTTACTTCACTTCTACATATTTATATCAAATCTTCGTCTTCCATCCGACATCTTCATCACATTCCATCTCTTTTACCATTCATAATATACATACCAATTCAAGCATTCACCATGGCACCTAGTCGACTCACAGAAGAGGATGAAGTAGCTGTCCCAGAAATCAGCTATGACATCAACCTCCCATACAATCATGTATCCGATGAATACGACCAGAGATCTAAATGTCGAACAGAATTCCCAAGCTACCTTCCATCGGTAAGTGATAGGCTTGATTCCATTTCATTGGCCAGCCACTAATAAACACGAAGTGGGAAGATGATGTCTGGTTCGATGAAGTTAAGCACTTCGAGTATCATGACCCAGCCTTGCGAGCAAACAAGTCTAAGCCAAACCTTTTCAAGGGTGGTGTCAAAGCCAAGCACATTACGCCTAAGATGGGAACTATTTTGAGTGGTGTAAAAATGGAGGAGCTCTCTGACGCAGGCAAAGACGAACTTGCGCTTTTGATAACCGAGCGGAAAATTGTTGTTCTCCGAGAACAATCCGACTTTCTTCACGCCGGTCCCCAATTTCAACAAGATTTCATGTCCTATTTCGGACCATTAAGCATTCAGCCTGTATCTGGTTCCGTTAAGGGACACCCTCCTTTCCATGTCATTCATCGCGATCACAACGAAGAGGAAATCGCAAATTTCTTCCAGAAGAAACTGACTTCCACACTCTGGCATCACGATGTCAGCTATGAAAAACAGCCTCCTGGATATGTTATGCTTGGCAGTAAGTTTTTTTTACTCACAACTACAGACTTCAACATTTCTAACACCCAGCCAGTATTAGCATGCCCCGATGTTGGTGGTGACACCGTATTCGCCGACACAGTGGAAGCCTACAAACGCCTCTCGCCGACCTTCCGCACAATGATACAGGACCTCAAGGCAAACCATTCATCGCAAAAGATGATTGGCTATGCCCGCGCCGCCCGAGGAACTGTCCGAACCGACCCCATCGATTCCCTGCACCCAATCGTTCGCGTACATCCCGTCTCGGGCGAGAAGGCGCTCTACCTCAACTCGGAATTCTTGACCGATATTGTAGGGCTCAAGGATGGCGAGAAGGAAATGCTTATTAAATTCTTGGTGGATCATGTTTGTATGGGCCACGATTTCCAGGCTAGAGTAGGATGGGAAAAACACTCAGTAGTTATGTTTGATGGGCGAAGCACTCTACGTACGTTTTATCATTCTTACTATTCCACTCACAAACAAATTCTAACACAGAGAATAGACACCGCAACCGTAGACTACGATTCCCGTATTCAAGCCCGCCACCTTTTCCGCTTGGCAGCCATGACCGAAAAACCCATGTCAGTCGCTGAATGGGAAGCCCACCTCCACGATGATAAATCCTCCGAAACATCAGAATCTTCGAATTCGAGTGTGAGCTCGGATTAAAGGATACGAGGATTTGAAATGAGACGAAAAGTTTTCTGGGATTTTGTTTTTTTTACTTTTCACATGTTTTTTTTTTTCTTCTCCGTTATACCAAGATTGATTGATTGCAAGCACAGCGGGGATACCAATACCAATCGTTTTGATTTTTCCTATTCCTTCTCTTCTTTTATAGACTTTTAAGGTTTAGGGTTTTGGGGAGTTTCGTCACTTTTTTTTTTCTCTTTCACGATGTATACCCGGGATGAAATATTTCTCTTCTCGGATTCTTGGGGTTTGGGGTTCTTTCTTGATGATACGTTGGGATTTTTACGTACTGCTACTAGGGTTGCACTGTGCATGCGGGAAGATCTGAATTGGAGTTGTTCCAGTTACTTTTAGGCTATATATCCACTACTGATTTGCTCGTTCATGGAAGCTTTACTGCACCTCTCATTAGTTTGATACTTAAGCCAATCTCAAAATTCAATTCAAAATTTACCAAAGTTCTTGATGTTGTGTCTGCATTATGTTTTTCCTCGTCTTCATTTTCTGTTAATTTAAAGGTTCCACGAGCTAGCTAGCTGTGTGTGTGTGTTTGGAAAAACAAGATGGAGTCCTGTTTACGTACAGCACGAAGAGCACCCTTAATGTTTGATTGTGTGATAGCAGGTATGCTCGGCTTACGGAAGAAGGAAAGCACGTGCTACAGCATATATTTCAAGAGGGGAAAGCGAATAGAGGGGTGCAGCGCATATTGCTTAGCCTCACGTCAGAGAAAAACCAGGGCATGACGGACCACTTAGATGGCGTACCGTTGTATGTGGGGCGATGGCATCGAGGCTGATTCGATGATGAGAGTGCGAGAATATGGTTTCCACGGAGATTTTACACATTTGTACATGGTATGTATGGGGGTCTTGAAGTTTGATGTTGAGGGGTCGATATAATTCTTTGGATGGGAGGTGGTGATGTTTGATTTGTAGAGCAGAATTTATGCAAGAATATATATGGGGGTTTGGTCGAATTATTGGTAAGTAAAGGTCTTGTGATGGAATTTTGTTGTTCGAGATGGAACATTTAGGGCTTGCTTGACTGATTGCAAATGAATAAATGATGCTAGCAGTGAGCAAAAAGAGGAGGAAACGGAGTTGATCCAATGGAATACGGAAGATACGGAGGCTTCGAAAGGGGAAGAAGAGGGGAAGTTTAGAGGTAGGACTACAATCTAGTATCTGTTACTATCTGCTATTCCATCATCAATCATATTGATAATGAAGAAGGTGGTCAACGTTCCAGCATTCGCAAGAAGCTCTTACTTGATTCAGCACACCCAACTCGGCGACGGGGATTATGCCCGATCGACAAGAAACCGGTTTAACATTCGGCTCAGCATTGAATATTAGCATTAAACTAAGATGGCTAGCGATGTGATTGATGATGAATATGATAGCCTTACTACAACCTCCAATCTAGATGCCTAGTACGACCCCAATATCGGCTTTAGAAGGTTCGATCACACGCATGTATATCTGCAGTCATGGATTATATTTGGTTTGCACGGATTGTTCAGCAGAGTAGGCTTCCAGATTATGCACTCATGTTACTTGGTGCATTCCATGTGAGGCGGAGTCTGGTTCAACTATATTTCTCTTGGCGTGGTATGGCGTATTGGGTCTTTGAGATAATGCACCTTCTATGACACGCTACGGACGGATATACTCGTAAATGCATGCATATATGTATGTATTCATGTGTGATGCGAGCCAACAGTGAGATAAAAATGAGATCGGTCAGGACATTGAGTCACCGTATTACCAACCATTCAGACAATTTGACTGTGCATATACTCGTTATTCTTCGGTGCTCTCCCTGTCGATTCGATGATTGGTACTGGTGGCAGTGAAAAGGTTCGCATACCATGGATGATGAGTATCTCTCAAATGATAGACTGCGATTGTACCCAGATTTCCAGCGGTAGGATCATTGTAATTTTAAAAAGGATGAGCGGGTGGAGTCTCACTCCGAGTCCTGGGTTTCTCATTAACATGCCATGGCTAATATTGTTGACCTTGATTGATATGTACCGCTGATTCGGAAATTTGCTAATTAGTCGCAGGTGTGGTGCTATAGAGTTATCGGTGTGATTTTAATGACTATCATAGCAAAATGCTAGCTTCTTCATGGGATAATACTCAATCGTCGATAAACAGACACCTCAATAATTGCTATAATAATCTTTGTACCGTCCAATACCCTGATGCACACACGGGTAAGGCGAACGATGTCATATCTTGCCGTTCATTCGGAGTACCCATTCGTCATAGTACAGCGAGCACTGGAAAAATCTAAAACATATCAATCTGATATGTTTTAGATTGTTATAAGGATTTCTCGCAGGGTTTGATCTTCACCGACTTTTGGTTCCAGGAGAGTGGTTCATGGGATGCAGGTAAGAGGTCGGCAAGACAGTAAATGTTGATGCAGAGAACTCGCCGAGATGAGATAAGATTAGGGTATGAAGAAATTTTTAACTTTGGGAGAGATAATGTGATATGATGAATATAATCTGATATATACATTAGTGGTGACTGTACCATAGAGCGCTAAGGGCAGCTAATAATGCAGAGTCAATTGACAGACAAATAGCATGTGCAGTTAAGAACATCACGAGAGGTCAGATCAGCTTATTTTTCAGTGCTTGCTTCACGTATACGAATATACGCATCATAATTCTAGCTAATATGATAATGATACTTTGTGTTACGTGGAATCGAACGATACGAGCAAACACCACGACACGGCCAATTGTCTGCTTGGCTACCTATCTCCTTACTCATCCCCGAATACATCCCACCCGAAGGTGTTTTTCAAATCCACGAACCTTGCTTCTTTGCCCTCGGAAACTTTGTTCATGCTTTGGAACTCCTCTTCAGTCAAATCGACTAATGTTCCATTGGTCTTGATTCTCCCCTCATTCGAACTCATGGGAAGGACCACGTATCCTCGTTTGATACCCCAAGCGATCAATATCTGACCTATACTAACACCCTTCTTTTCGGCGATTGAGATGAGTTCAGAGTTTTGGAGAACAGTTTTGTTCGTAGTGGGAACTTGGCTCTGGGAACCCAGTGGCGAATATGCCACGGGAAGTATGTTTTTTGAAAAGCAATAGTTGATCAACTTAGTGTTAGGCCAGACGGGATGAATCTCGACTTGGTTGATGGCGGGAGGAACATCCGCGTACTTAAGAAGAGCTTCCAGGTTTGAGATGGTAAAATTGGATACTCCGATGGCTTTTGCCTTGCCAGCTTTGTTAAGAGCTTCGAATCTTCGCCAGATAGGTTCCAAGTTGGCCGTGACTTCTTTATTGATGATGTACTGCTCAGGATTATTAGACTTGGGAACAATAGATTCTAACGTCGATTGGTGGATTATACCTTTCCATCATCTCCGATCTTGACTTCATGGTCGTCGGTCCTCTCCGCGACGAATGGCCAATGCATCAAGAAAGAATCCACATAATCGACACCTAGTTTCTCTAAACTATAATTCAGACTCCACTCGACATCTTCAGGGGAACCGCACAGATGAGGCCACACTTTTGTTGTGATGAAGATATCGGAACGCTTGACACTTGGATTGCTGGACAAGAATTCTCGCAAGCCAGACCCAACCTCTTCTTCATTTTTGTAACTGCGGTGTGTTAGTTTCAGGGTTCGGAATTGCAATACGAAAATTATATTTCCGATACTTCGGCACCCCTTCACCAAGGGATAGGGGTGGATATTAGTGGGAAGAGGGAAGGGATGAGCCCAGGAGATATCGAGTATACAGTTGGGATGAACGGATAAACATGAGACATAGGGGTTGAACTTACTACCAAGCACAATCTAGATGGCGATAACCTGACTGTAGAGCCCAAAGTACAGCATCGTGGCACTTTCCTGGGGATCCTTCATTATGAAAAGTACCGAATCCTAGAGCTGGTATTGGGGCTCCGGTGTTCAATTTCAGAGTAGGGATAGTCATGGTGTTACTTTTCTGCCAACTTCTTGAATCCAGGAATAAATTTCCCTATGAAGCTAGTATCTTGAGGAAAATGTTAGTCTGACAATTGACCGTGGTTTTTCGTGGATCATGAAAAATGTACAGAGAAATCCTTCGTGTTGGACTGGCCACGTACAGGTACAGATACAGTATTGAATGGGATCTTCAATACAGAATGTTTGAAGTCACAAATAGATTGAAGAAAACGTGGCTACATAGAAACAGTGGACGGGCTATACATAATTGTGGTGCTATCGATAATCTACTCTGCATTAGAAAGCAGCCTGCTACATGATGCATGTTTGCCATTTCGGTCACTCTGCTGTGTGAAACGTGGTGCAGGATGCATGGAGACGAACCGAATATCGGAGAGTGGTGGGTCATCCTTGTAATCTTCAATTGTTACGAAATGGCAGAAAACTATTTTTTTTCATTATCTGCATCTATACAAGGATTCTCGTGGGGTGGGCTGTCTTAGAAGAAACGACCCTTCCCTCGATAAGGTTAAAGGATCATTAGACATTTTGATGTTTGACCTGACTTGAACTTTAATGTACTTCTGCTAGCAAGCTAGTAGAAGGTCAAGAAAAGCTTAAAGCACTGAATTCGTGCCCAATATCAAAGAGGGACAAAAATGTTTGAAAGATCCAAGTAGAGAAAATCTTAATAGTCGAACCGATTGGTCATAATCTCGTAATAGCATCAAAAAAAGCATCGTCGATGCGAATGCCTGCTCAAGACGACCCCGCTTCAATCACCTTGCGGCCCGAGCCGCGGTAGATAGGACAGAAGTGGAGGAGATTGAGAGAATGGGTTTTTTGGATAGAGATTGCAAAACGACTAATTCGTCGACAGAAGACCAGATAGACCATTTCAAAAATTTCACCAATTCATGTGTTCTAGTTGGCTAAGTTCCACGTTGTGGTAGAGAGAAATGCAGCCCCCTACGTGGAAATCGTCAATTGTCGCCTCTTTCCTCTGTGCTTGCAGACATTGTCGAATCCGAACTTTTGCCGTTCAAGAATGAGAGTTCATGGTTTGCATACGAGGCAAGCCAGCGTGTCTTGATTGTATGATTCGAAGTCGGACAGCAAAGCAAGCTTGTGCAGTATGATGTCGAGCAGTCTCTGCAGCTACATTACAAAGTTAGTGCCTCAAGGAGGTCATGGAGGTCATGCATTAGCTCTCTGAATGCCAACCGCGTCGTTAGTCTCATGTACTGACACAGGTAAGTCACAATCTGTCGTCCTTAGCACACATGTCGCTTTAGCTCCTTCTCTTCCTTCCCAACAACAAGCGCACGGCCAACAGAGACCAGTCCACTTGTCAACGTCACCAACATCATACCAGCCATATTAGGTCTGAAAACACCTTTTTTGGACCCCGAAAAATCGCAAAGTGTCTTGCAATTCCACATATGCAGATACCGCATTCTTCAAGCTCAATGGTTCTTTTCGCCTGATTCTGTTCCATAATTACTACTCAGAACGCGTGATAACGTCCCCAAAGTATCAAGCTTTGCAAAGCTGCAAAACCTGAACTAGTGCGGGCCCACGAAAGAATTGTTCGTCCGTTGGCTGAATATTCTCGAGCAACACTGCCTGTATATTTTAGCGGATTGTCAAGTGAACGGATAGCATTCATGAGTTTGGACATTGTGAGTAGGATCGGTCTTTTATTACCCTGAAGTCTACTTCTCAGACTGAACCCGAAATCTCGAAGGAAAATTGTGTAGTAATCTAGGATAATGCCGATATCTGAAGCAAGTTTCGGGTTATAATAAGATCAGACAGACATGAACATTTGAAGACTCATCATGGCAAAGATGAAACGATGAATATGCATCTGCTCTTCTATTTTGAGAAATGAAACGAGCTAGAAGAATTCTAGAAGACGGCATGGAAGATAGCACCTGCCACATCCACTCGTCACGTGCACAACTGCTCTAACGTTTTGAATTTTGGATCTGAGTAACCTTTTCGGATTCAAGGAGATTCTATTGTACTTGCTGACTCTCAATCCTTTTTCATAGTCCCGTCCATTATTTCAGCTTCATTTCAGATCATTCGAATGTACAGTTCGGCTAATCTGATGGTGCGTGTGTATATTCTATTAGGTCTGAGATCAGCTTCGCCGACATGCTCGCTTTGTAAATAGAAACTGCTCGAGGTGTGTCAATAGACTAATGAATGCAAAGAGAAGAAATGAGAACTTTCTATTGAATTCAAGATGAAAATCCAAATGAAATCAGAAAAATAGGATGGATTAATGACTATATATTGTAAAAATGTGTCAGTCAACAAAAGATAGCTGTGTGAAAACCAAGTAGTCAGTACACATCAACTCTGTTTCAAAATATAGGATATTCTCTCAACATATACTGAATTGTGAATGCCGTAACTACGTCTTTCTAACAGTGAACAGACAAGCAACACATCGTGAAATATGATCTTGGGATCTTTGAAATGGAATTTGTGTCCTACACATGAACCGGAAATGTCATACCGCTTCTTAAACGTCAATAGTCCAGTGTAAAATGTAAAAGGAGATGTAATGACAATTATTCCATATTTATACACGATATGTCCATCTATTCACGCAACAAATAGATAGGCCACCATTCTTCTCCGTTTTCTCAATACACGTCCAATTGACGAATCAATTTACCACATGCGAGCTTTTGTGATTTATGAGCTTTTCTCATTCAACCCTATATAATAATACAGTTCATTCAATTCCAGCCTGTCCATTCAAATATTAAATAACTCTCTACTGAAACGAAAAATACAAAACGCCTGGGCCATGCATATTGTAAGTATATTCTTTGATCATCAATCATCGCATCGCTTTTATCATTTGCGTCATTAGTATTTTCCTCTTTGTTTCCCTCCACTCCTTTCCAGCTCCCGGGCTCTTCTTATCCTCTTCCATAAACTCTTCAGAATTTCAGATCACGAAAGATCAAATCCAGCCCCCGCATTGACCGCATACAGCAATTTCTCTCTCAATTTCTCTTTGCTTTGATACCTTGGTAACTTCAGTAAGTTGACACACGTACTTGCACTGGGTAGTCTATCCTCATCTGAGCTACTATCCCTAATACTGAACAGCGGATTCAATGATCCAAATCCTAATAGCGGTGCTCTTGGCGTGCTGGTAACATATTTGAGCACCTTTCTCCTATCCTCATCTTTGAGTTCTTCCATGACCTGCCAGAACATCATGATCGTTGGGTGCTCGCGTCTATCGTCGCCGATCTGATACACACCGCCGTACTGTGTGTTCTCGCGTAGATCATTGATGTTAATATCCGATGTCTCACCGGAAATTAGGGTTTGAAGTTCAACTTGGTTAAACATGCTCAACCAGGAGGGATTTATGATTTGGCCGAGACCGCGAAGGAAAGCCTGCGTGAGTTCATAGGGCTGAATGTGGAGACGGTGGCGGACGACATAAGCAATGTAGAGGAGACGATTCTCATTTGTCACGGGGATATTAGAGCCATTAGGCATAAGATCTCGGGTGATAACTTTAGGGCGGCCATCAGGCATGCCGTTGGGAATCGTGTCGGTTATGGTAAAGTCGAGTGAGAAATCTTCGACATTTCCGGGATAGTTCTTGAGTTTTAGCAGCCCTTGATACAATCCTTCATCAAGATCACGCAGATCGTTCAAATTAGTACGGCTTGCGGCTTCTGGGCCAGAATTTGCAGCGGACCATTTGAGAAGGAAAAATCCAGCAAAATTAATGTCAATGAGAATACCTTCGTACAAACATTTCCCTACAATGCGGCCCAAGAAGTGCATGCGATTACGCAGCTGTACACTATGTGTTCTCCAATCAGGGCTTGTTTCGTTTATCCCAATCGATCTTAAGAATTCATAGTCTTGCTCCATAGCTGTTGGATTAGGGTAGAGTAGATTTTGGTCATTTGTGACAAAAAGTGATGGATTACTACCGTAATCTAAAGGACTACGAAATGCTTCATTAGTAACACTGGTAAGGAATTCTTTCGTCACTCCGCCGCCATCAATGCCAGCCTCAATAGCACCAAAGCTGTCAACAAAGGTGATCTGAATTGGCTCTTTGAGGCCTTCTGAAAGTGGGAAGAATGCCTCAAATGCATCTTCAAATACAGACTCTCGACGAATCGATGCATGGTGTCTGCCAAGAGTTTCTCGTGCGGCATGTCGATTTTGTGCCATATTCGCCATTCGCATACGCCAGGAATCCGGATCGATGACTCCTGACCGTCTCTTGAGTTGATCCATTATGACGAACTGACGAAATATCTCAACACGAGTTTCGAAGGGTATGACAAATGGCATATTTTGTAACACCTCAATCCTGGGCCCAACAGCAGCCATGATTTTCCTCTTGTTTATTTTTTGCTGATGCTTTCTTAACAGATCCTGCTGTCTCATCTGAGACAGCAATTGACTTGGCCGAGTTGTACGACCTAGCATAAGACTTTGAACTGGCTCGTACTCGTCTGCATCTTCTTCAAACTCGGCTTCAGCTCCTTCACCGTCGCCAACCTCTTGCCGCCTTTCTTGTTCCTTGATAACATCAAGAATAAAGCCTTTCATGTCAAAACGTGCCGTCATGAGCCAATGATCTTTGGGCAAAAATCGTCGTCTTGAATCTCGCTCATAAATCATGCGCATAACCCCGATTACAATAGTTCGCAAACAGTAAAACGTCATGCCCGAAATACCTGCGAATGGCCAACTCGAGTTGCTTGTTGTTTGGCTATCATCAGAAGCGTGTTTTTCATCTTTTGCAAATTCGTTGTTGATGCCGAAGTAGGTGCCTAAGCCACCCTCAATGACAGAATTATCATCACCAGAAAGATCAGCAGCATTGTAATAAGTGGTGAACGAGATGTTCTTCAAAAAAAGGGTGAGTTTCTCGACAGCTTCCAATGAGAGCGCACTGCCTCGAATCTTTGAGGCAGTTCCACTCGCTTGGTTCGAGTCTGTGCTACCTCCGAGGAAATCCTCGTCATCTATGAACTTTAAAACAAACGTGTAAAGTTCTAAGAAAAGAAGAATGGTTCTCCACTCTCGATCTCTTGATATAACTTCTTGGGATGGCTCACTGCTGTGCTGCTTTTGGTATTGAAGGATTTCCAATGCAGCTCTCGAATCAGCCATGATAGCTTTGAAGGTGCTTGTTGAACTCATTGCCTGCCAAAGGAATTTGAGAGCCAACACCTCATTTCCATTGGAAGTCGTCATTGAGCTAGAGCAAAGCCACATTCGAATTTCATCGGCACGATCTGGAAAAATTCTTAGCAGGGTAAGGGCATAACTTGCCAAGAAGCTTGCATCTTCCTGCCCCGTTGTTGACCCTTTGGCATAATCTCTAACACCAAATTAGCGATGGCCACGGGAGAAATGCAACTGACTTACATGTTAAATTTTCTGAGTAGCCCAGTTATTGATTCTTTATCTAACAAAGACGACAACTGATTGCTTATAAATATGGGCAAGTTTTTGACAGACTGAACTCCACTTTCTTCACGTTCTTCTCTTTGAAAATTATTGGATGTTAGTTTGCGACCATCAATCCTGCCAATGAGATCGACGGAGCACGCCGATAATTGAAGCGAAAGGGCTCTCAGTAGCTCAGATTCCTCTTCACGGTGCTCTTGCATACGGTATATTGCAATAAAATGAGCAAGCAACCATAGCTTTGCCTCCGGGTTTGACTGCAAAGAAGAAATGCTTGAGTAGTCCCGAACTATAGCGGCAGCTAGATAATTGCCACTCATTCTAGACGCGAGTACCTGTAGACCTCCAAGTCTAGATTCTAAATCTGGAATGGTAAAGAATCGAGATGCCATTGCTGAATAAACATCCAATGAGATTTTACCTATACTGATTAGGATACAGATAAAAATAGGTGTTAGGAAAACTCACTAAATGATTGCCCCGGCGCTGACGGAGATACTTGGAGAGGAAATAATACTGCCGAGACAAGCTCCGCACGCCATTCATCGGAAAGACTGCCCCCAACCACGGCGCTCGAAAGAAAGTCATAATAGGGAATCGCAATGTGTGACAGTATACTTCCATTCTGCACTAATATGTTCGAAAGGAGCTTGAAAAGAACTCTGTTGTAGCTGGGCAAGGTACTATTGGATATGTCAGGATCCCATCAGTGACAAACATGTTGGGGGGATACGTACTGTATGAGAGCACTGAGTGTGAGCCTTGCTAATTTGAAGAGATAAGGTCCATACTCTGCTTGTGATATGAGTCTGGTATTCTTGTTATGAACGAACTTCCTGCCTAGTTCCACCAACTGGGCTACATCATCGTCCCGCTCGGGGTTGCAAAACGCCATCAACAACTTTAATTGCTCAAGTGGAACGAGATCATCGCTCCCTCCCTCGCAAGAACTATAGGTCGCCTTATATTGTTCTCGTCTTGCATCCGCAAGCTTGGTTCTACTTCTATGACCCCTCCATACTCTCTGAATTTTCTTCGAAGCGTTAAGTCTTTCCCTTTCCCTCTGACGTTGCTCTCTCTCTTGTTGCGCGTGTGCCACTGTCTTTTGAGCACCAGAAGCTGAAGCCGAGGAATTCCAGGTACTGGTAGCGAATGGATTTGGATTTTGACCAGAAAGATTGACTTGTCTAGGTCTGCGAGAACTGCCACTGAAAGTTTGAAACATTTCTTCGACGGTGAGATTAATGTAAATGGTATCGATTTTCAAAAGCTTGTCCCTTTGTTATGGATTGTAAATGGGTGTATCATGAACAAAACAGCATACCGAATTCTATGGGCGATCCAAACAGAGACCGGTCGAAGATGGGAGAAGAATGATTGTGGTAGATGGGATTATTCGGAATAGGTCGATGATAGCAGTATAACTACTATCAAAGAGTAGAGCAGGAAATAATAGGATGAAGTGAATCACAAATATAGTATGAGTAGACGGTGGAAATGGTTTTATGTAAGCGTCGTCTATGAAATCCTTTTTCTTTTGAATTGAAGTATCTGAAGGCAATAGTAACAAAGTAATATCATGTACAGCCTCTTCCTCATATGTTCCTCGGATTACGTTTGGCAGCAGCCTCATTATATGACGCCGCTTTTGAGAACCCGATTGCCGATATCTCCAGCTGCCTTGTAACCTTATAAATCAAAAGCATACAGGTGGAATGATAGAGAAAGTTTTCTGATTGTCTTTTCTTATCGGTTTCTGTTTGTGATTACTTAAGCAAACCAAGATTATTCCCCTCGTTAATTATTTGAGCTGGAGAGGAGGTTCAAAGAAGTCAAAGAAGTGAACGAAATCGATGGGATAGTACAAAGATTCGCAAAATTCGTTGTAGTATTGCCCACGCTTATAGTTTTACTTGTATATCTATGTTCTCTTATGAGAGCAAGCCCTTGAAGCCCTGTCCTCTCTGCGTTTGAATCTATCAATTTTCTGGTGACTTGGAGAAGATGCCTCCCTATCTACCTACTAGATACCTAGACACCATTCCGGCACGTTCTTGCTCTTTCATACTAGAGCGAAGCGAGAAAGCCTCCACGGCAGTGGCCAAGGGGAGCGTCAAATTACATATTTGTACTGAATAATGCTTTCTCTCCTGACAACTTGGAACACAAGATTAATCACTACTACTGACCACCTAGGTGTGTATATAATAAACGCCTTTTCAGTTCGGTAGGAACTCGTCGGCCCCTTGAAGAGCCGACTATCAATGTAATACCTACGGAGCATCTTTCCTGTCCTTCTTTTTCGACAGATTAGATATCCATGGATTACATAATCCTCTTGATCATTCACTTGATGAATCAGCTGTAGCGAATCATATGAGGGTTTCTTTCACTTACCCATCAGCAAGTGGTCAAGCTAAGCCAAATAAAGCTTAGTTAGTCTACGCACAGAAATTTCGAAAAAAGATTGAGTTTTATCTGTCGCGATTGTGATCTCAAGAAATCTCCTTCCCTTCCTTCTACAACCACAAAAAAAATAACAACCCACCGAAAAGATCTTACAATAGCGGTTTAAGTACGAATACTTCGTGCTTTTTTCGTTCTTCTTCGCCCTTTTCAAATTAGAAAATCCCTCTTCTTTTAGAGATACAAAAAAATTTGAAAATCAAAACTACAGAAAACCCCAGAATTGCGATCGATACTTATTCTATCGACCAATTTTCGAAATACCTTCACCTTCCTTCCGCACATAAAATCTCCAACCTCAAAAAGTCAGTCATATTGTGCATTTGTCTTACGGCAGTGTGACATCAGTATTTCGATTTAATACTTAGTTCTGTATAGAATTATTTTCACGAATTTCTACCCCTCCTCAAACCTCGACCCTCTCTTCGAACAACACATCTCGACATAAAGGTAACCATGCCACTTTTATACCTTTTTCTCTCTCTTTATGCCTTCTCTCAACATTCCCTTTGTCGGCTCATTGTTGTAACTTTCGATTTGGAAAAAATGATTTGATTTTTGTTCATCTGGCTAATTTTTCGATTTTTCAGTAAAATTTAGTCAACATGTCTGCCGCAACTCAAAATGCTGCTGTCGACCAGCTCGCTTCTGACCTTAACAATGCTTCCTTGAATGGAGATGCAAACGGCGCCGCTACCCTCAACACCGATGTTTCCAACGTCAACTCCGAAGACCAAGATGCCGCAGGTCCTACCCCCACCAATGCCCCTCACCCACAAGCTTCGGCTTCCCTCTACGTCGGTGAACTTGACACATCCGTCACCGAAGCTATGCTTTTCGAACTCTTCTCTCAAATTGGCTCCGTTGCTTCCATTCGTGTTTGCCGTGATGCTATTTCCCGCCGATCCCTCGGATATGCCTACGTCAACTACAATACCACCGCTGATGGTGAGAAGGCTCTTGAAGAGCTCAACTACACTTTGATCAAGGGCCGCCCATGCAGAATCATGTGGTCCCAACGTGATCCAGCTCTCCGAAAGAACGGTCAAGGAAACGTTTTCATCAAGAACTTGGATGTTGCCATTGACAATAAGGCTCTCCACGACACCTTTGCTGCTTTCGGAAACATTTTGAGTTGCAAGGTTGCCCAAGACGAGTCTGGAGCTTCCAAGGGTTATGGTTTCGTTCACTACGAGACAGATGAGGCAGCCGCTCAAGCTATCAAGCACGTCAATGGTATGCTTTTGAACGAGAAGAAGGTCTTCGTTGGCCATCACATCCCTAAGAAGGACCGTCAAAGCAAGTTCGAGGAGATGAAGGCAAACTTCACCAACATCTACGTCAAGAACATCCCAGTTGAAGCCACCGAGGAGGAGTTCCGTGAGTTGTTTGAGAAGTTCGGTGATGTTACCTCAGCGTCCCTTGCCCGCGATGCTGAAACCGGCAAGAGCCGTGGTTTTGGTTTCGTCAACTTCATCAACCATGAACATGCCGCTACTGCTGTTGATGAGCTTAACGGCAAAGACTTCAAGGGTCAAGATCTCTACGTCGGCCGTGCACAGAAGAAGCATGAACGTGAGGAAGAGCTCCGCCGTTCATACGAAGCTGCTCGCATTGAGAAGGCTTCGAAATATCAAGGTGTCAACCTCTACGTCAAGAACTTAGATGATGACATTGATGATGAGAAGCTCCGAGAGTTGTTCCAATCATTCGGTTCCATTACCTCCGCTAAGGTCATGCGTGATACCCCTGCTGAGACCGCCGAAGCTGAGGAGAAGAAGGAGAAGGACGATGAGAAGAACAAAGAAAACAAGGACGCTAAGGAGACCAAGAAGGAAGGCGAGGCTGAAACTGAAGAGGCCTCTGCACCAAAGGCAAAGCGCTCTTTGGGTAAGAGCAAGGGATTCGGTTTCGTTTGCTTCAACAACCCAGATGAGGCTACCAAGGCTGTCTCTGATATGAACCAGCGCATGGTCAACAACAAGCCACTTTACGTCGCTCTTGCTCAGCGCAAGGATGTCCGTAAGAGTCAATTGGAAGCCAGCATTCAAGCTCGTAACCAAATCCGCATGCAGCAAGCCGCTGCTCAAGCTGGTATGCCTCAACAATACATGCAAGCTCCAATGTTCTTCCCTCCAGGAGCTCAACAACCAGGTTTCCTTCCCCAAGGTGGACGTGGCATGCAATTCCCACCCCAAGCTGGCATGCCAATTCCAGGTGCTCAAGGAGGCCGACCTGGTCAATTCCAAGCTGGTTTCCCTCCACAACAAGCTGGTCGTGGTGCACCAGCTGGTCAACAAATGCCACCTAACATGTACGGTATGGGCCCAGGCCAATTCCCTGCTGGCGGTCAATATCCTCAGCAAAACAACCCACAATTCTTAGCTGCCATGCAAGCTGCACAACTCACTGCCGGCCGTGGTGGACCAAATGCACGTGGGCCAATGCAAGGTATGCCACCAAACATGGCTATGCCTATGGGTCAACAAGGAATGCCACAATTCCAACAAGGTGCTAGACAAGGCGGTCTGCCTGGTCGTGGTGCTCAAGCTGGACGTCCTGGCCAATTCGCTGGTGGATTCCCTCCACAAGCTGGTCGTGGTATGCCACAACAGATTCCGGGAATGCAACAAATTCCTCAGATGGCCCAAGAGGGTGGTGTTCCAGCTACTATGTTGCAAGCTCAAGTTCAAGCCGTTGCTCCTCAGCAACAGAAGCAAATTCTTGGAGAGGCTTTGTTCCCTAAGATCCAAGTTTTGCAACCTGAATTGGCTGGCAAGATTACCGGAATGTTGTTGGAGATGGAGAACCAGGAGTTGATCAATCTGTAAGTAATAATCAGGGAGCTTTCAGCCCTACAGGTATCGTCGTACTAACAATTTCGTAGTATCGAAGATGATGCTTCTCTCCGCGCTAAGGTTGACGAGGCACTCACTGTCTACGACGAGTATGTTAAGAACAGAGGTGAAGGTGAAGGCGAGGCTGGTGAGGCCAAGGAGGGTGACGAGAAGGCTGAAGAGAAGGCTTAATTGCCCACTCTCTTCTGCCATTAATGACTCTTTTTCTACACTTTACTTTGGCGTCTTGTCCAACTCTTCTGCTACGGTACGGTTCCGGAAAAGTTATTTATGCTTTGGTGGCAACATTTCGGTCCTACTTTTTATCGCATTCTTCACACACGGAACGATATTTTTCTTATGGTCAATGAATATTTATCTTCTATTCTTCATCTTATGGAAGGGCAAATATTTCAACCAATTACATGTACTCATAGATTACTCTTGTGCTCAACGACTCTTGCACTACTCGACGGAGGTACAATTTTCTTTTTCTCATTGAAAATTACCTACGCTTCTAACGATTAAAATGTTATTGCAAGGTGTGGCTAGTTGGCAATGGAGGGAATAAACAACAAACCTTAATTTCTTTCTGCTTTTTTATGACTATCTTCAGTCCATCTGCTCGATTTGACCTGATGGCGACAACCTTCATGGGTTCTTCACCTTTTCTTTTAATAATGAATGGATGGCGAATATGAAATGAGGGGTATTGGCATGGCAATTCAGTTTTCTGGGTGGGCATGGATTGGGAATGTGACAGCGTGAACAGAATTAGATTAGGGTTCTATCATAGATAAGATAAGTGGTTGGGGGAGTAAACAAGAAATCAAAAAAAAAAAAAACATTGCAAATTAATCATGACTGTTTGAGCTACGTGGATGTTGTGAGGATTATAAGCGCGTGTGCGACGCTGTTGTATTTCACTTGTGATTAAAATTATTTATACAGTGAGGTATGCTAGTTTGATTTGGACTATGGTATGCCGATTGTTATACTTCTGGCCAAAAATGAGTCGCTCTCGGCTGAATAATAGGGGGACACAATAATTCGATATCCGATTTCGAGTGAGATTCTTGAGTATTCAGAAATAGTGTATAGTTGACACGAAAATGATAAACTAGGTTGGTTATATACAATCGCTAAGTGGCAGGATAATTCAAAGATTGAATAGGTAAGTTGATACTGCGAAATAAGCGTTTGAAAAGTGTGGGCGGTGAATTTATTCATCGGGTCGCGATGGTCTGCGAGATGGAAATGGAGGTGTGGTATTATTGGTGGAGTACAGCTTGGCGATTTGCTTTGGTCTTTGGAGTTGGGGAGGCATGGTGGAACATGAATTGAATGGGTAGGCTTTCGGATCGAGGTGTTTGTCTACATCAGTGGAGAGTAGTATGGATGAGAACGGAGAAGAGGTAGCTATAGGGGGAAGGTGTATGATCTGAGGGAGTTTTATGTTGATGTGGGGAGTTGGGAGGGTGCGAAGGGAAGCTAAAATCGTCTTGTGTTCTGTTCGATATCGAGTAATGTGCATGTCGATATACGTGATACAGTCGTTGAGTCACAAAGTTGTACAGAAGAAGTTATTGAGAATCATTGTTTTCAAGATGATTGATGATATTCAGTTATCTCGAAGTCGATGAGGGGGTAACTAGCTAGCTATGCTAACTAGCTTAGAAAATTCCCGGACTGGTGTCATTCCAGTCTTGCTATCTACACCCGAAAACAATTTCCCATCATTTCCCAAGTGATATGCAAGAAAGAACCCCTTGAAATAGATCACCTAGGTTGAAGGGTCCCATCTTGCATTTGTCAATAGCCAGATATGCTCACAGAAGCTACATATCCAAATTTTGCTCGCAATTCTGCACCGAGAGTCTCTTCGGCACCTATACTTCCTGCTACTAGCCTTTCTTGGACAAGTTCCAACAGCACTGCCGATGGGCCGTGCCGAACTCGTAGTCATTTTTGCATTCTTTCGCTTCCCCTATCTCGTCAACGAGATCGTGTAAGAATGAATGATCACAATCTTCTACAAAGTTTTCTTCAGCATATGCAATTGTCATTGCCAATGCAGCTTCAAGATCATCGTCATCAACATTATTATACGTTGCAGAAAGAGTCTTCAGGTTGTGTACCCTAGGCACGCAATTGGAGTCTAGCACCCTAATAATGGGGCCGAACAACTTAATGATCCTTAGCTGGTGGCTTTTTTGCCAAAAGGTTTTCATTGGATCCTTGGGAACGCCGATTGAGAAATTAGGTTTGTACAAAGATCTATTGAAAAAAGACGGATCATAATTGATGCACTCTGTAATTGTCACAGCGCAATGAAGAAGTGTTAGCTTCATGCGGGGTGACACGAAACCTTCAATGCATTCCCCACAAGTGCACCCAAACTTTAGTCTGAGAGCTTGGGTGTTTAGAGGAGAGCTGGGCAGATATCTGTATTTCAATAAAGACAAGCAAGCGATAGCTTGGAGTGGAAAACCGACGATCTTGTCAAAGATATCGAATTCATCCTGCAAGGCCTCCAGCGGAGTAAGCCACTCGATGTTTCGAGCCAGTGCTAATTCTTGCTCCTGATCAATATTCTTTATCATCAAACTCTTCAAGGGCCAACTCTGACACCAGCGAAGAAAAAAGTCGTGAAGCAGAGCGCTCGATCGTTAAATCTATAACTTTTTCTCACTATTCATAGGCGATGCACCTTCTTCTGTGGAAACTAGAAGGTAAGCAAGTCAGTTAGAACTCCGGGACAAAACACAACGATGACTGAATTGCAACTTACAAATCTTCTCCGAACTATCAATCTTTGTTTTCTTGGATAGATCGGATGGCTGCAAATTCGAAGCACAACTTTCACCGCTAGCCTTCCGCTTTCCATGAGCTTTTGTCGGAAAATCCGACATGATTGATGGTTATTGGAGATGTGTTGTATTTTCATGAAATTTGAATGGGATAGGTCTGAAAGAGTTCTTTTCAGGATTTTACAGTTCTAGGAATCTGTACCTTGAACATGAAACGCTAGATTGTCAAGCACGACGGAAATAGATCAAAGAACGCTACTACCGTGAGTGAATATTTGACGAGACATGTACGAAATTCACTGTGTTGGGTAGATACAGTATAGATTCAGCGCCAAGCCCCGTGATGTTGAAGCAAACTTCCGCCACAGATGTTTGTTTGCCAACGTACGGGACGCGACATGTATGATTGAAAAAACTTCAACAAAGAAGAATTGAAGGGGTGCAGTAAGTGCAATATATGCCATACAATGTACTCAAGCATGAGCTGCACTGCCACAGCTTTTGTATGTCTGTTGAGCGAATGAGTCCTCAAGAAGTTTGAACATGTGTGACTTCCTTGAGTGGTTCTCAATCGGAGCGACAAAGTTTCCAATTTTCTGCTTCAGGAAAGATGGTAAATCTCGGGCTTTTTGTTATAAAATTAAATCGGACAATGCCTTACCTGGTACACTGGAGAGATGCAGATGAATGCCTAGTATGAAAGTGCTTGAAGGGCAACTACTAGGTGGTACTGAGAATCGGTCCATATGGCGCATCATTGCTTGCACGTGCTTAATATGGTTCTTGCCTATTATGGATGCTGGCAGTGAAGCTTGAGGTATAAACACTTCACCTTCAACGTTGAACTTCCGAATTCTTAACCCTCTTTCTTATTGACAACAACTGATTGTCACCTCATCGCAAGTGGTGTATTGTAAGATTCTATGACCTGAAAGAGAACGCAAAACTTCATATCCACATCCATTATGACCGACTCGTCGATTGCAGTTCCTCGAAAGCGCAAGTCTGATGCTGAGATCGATACGTCTACAGACTTATCGGCTCCTGTTACTGGTCTCGCAGTCACAAACACAGTGGCAAAGAAATCTAAGATAGTCGAAGACGTAAATGTCTTGGTATCTGATGAGTTGAGTAAGTTGGATTAAAAGGATCCGTACAGTTCTTAAGTACTAAACTTCTCGCAGTTGCCACAAGTGGAAGCGAAGTCGATGTTGATCACAATTATCATCAGCCTACTGTTTCTGACGCCGGAGAATCAAATGTTGGAATGACCGAAGAAACTTCAGAGGATGAGTTTGATGGAAATGATGATGGAGTTGAAGACGAATACTCGTATGAAAATGAAGATGAAGATTCGGAGGTTCGTCAACATGGAGTCGAGGAGCGCGGAATTACTATCCAGAAGGATGGTACGGATAAAGTAGTCAAATTGAGACTCTTTGTGACGAAGGATCAAGAGGTTGCAGATTGGCTTCACATGATTCATGTCCACTGCACCGTCGATGGCAAACGAATTGGCCATGCCTTCGGTCAATACATCTGCCGGGAAGAAATTAGAGAAAACTTCTGGAGCGATATGGAAGCCCCAAGCAGAGAGTTGTCTTTGATTGCATTCGAGCTCTTCGACCGTTATGGATACCTCAATAGTCACCTCAAGAATCATTGTGTGCAAAAGGGTACAGGTGTATGGGGAAATGAGTTAGATTTTGGCTCACTATTTATACTGGAGCATATTGACGTGACTGAAAGGGAATACAGACGAAAGGGATTAGGACGAGCCATGATTGGTGACCTCGTCAAGAAGGCAGAAGGACTACACAAGCCATCCCATTCAAGTACTACGGAAGACAACATGTTAGAAGACATGTTCTGGTTTGGACGAAATAAGGAAAGAGAGCGTCGTGCGAAAATTCACACAATCTCGATGCCTGGTTGTCTTCGCCATGACGTCGAACCTCAATGTGAGGGTAAATCTAAACTCGAACAGCGTGAGATTAGCTCTCGAGCTTTCGATTCTGCTATCTCATTTCATCGTTCCCTTGGCTTTCGAAGAATTGGTGCTTCGAGCTGTTTTGGTCTATCATCCGACCCGGATCATAAGTCTCATTCACTCGCAATTCAGGACGATTTCGATCCGCCAAAGCCACCATCAACACCTGCAGAAGAACCGGAGGCGATAATAATCACAATGCCTGGTGAAGAAGAAAGCTTTCGTACATCTGCTTACCAAAAGGAACTGGAAGAAAAGAGACTAAAGAAATTAAAGGAGAGACTGACACCCTTGAACTTCGCGGCTGTTTCTCTTCCTGATATTGAGCTCGTAAAATTCTTCAAGACATTCCATGTCAAAGATGAAAAGGAGTGGAAGCAAGTTGACAGTCTCAACAACACCTTGCTACATATCACGGCATGCCAGTTTAAACCCCAAAGCGTACAGTGGCTAATGGATAATGTGAACGACAAGCAGTTGACATCGGCTCGTAATATCGACGGATATACACCTATCGAAGCATTACAGTATAAACTCAACGTCATCAGAACACGACGCGAGCATGGGATGATGACAGTCGTCATCTCAGATAACTTTTCTGGCTTCACTTCCGACGCTACCAGCTGCCAGTTTGTACTACTGACCGGATCGATGCCTACTAATCTATCGGATACTCAGCTCTTACTACAGCTTAAATGTGGATGCACCTGTGGGGAATGCATTGGAGGGTTTCTATCGCCGCGTATGAAGCTGGCACTTCTTTTCCAAGCTGAAACACATTATGACAGTCTGAATGATTCGATCCATATGAGTCTCGGAGATGACGGCGTCGATTGGTTATGGTTGCAAGAAGGCCTTATCGAGCACGTTCATCCAGGTCTCCAGCAAAACTTCAAGACAAACAAATCACTCCGTCAAGGTTTCGCTAATATGTTCAATTACATCGCGACATGCCTGAAAGCCAACAAGCCCCCCACGAGAAAAAATGTTTTGAAAGTATGGGAAGAAGCGAGAGAATGGCCACCCGCAACCAGCAATTATCTCCAATGGGGCGGTACCCTTGAGAACAAGGTCGAAGCAGTATTGGAGAAAGTATTCGAATATGCACACGCCCAAAATGAGATTTTTGGCGATGGCGAGTTTATGAACTGTATGGAGGAAGAGATTGAGCAATTGAAAATATGCAGGAATGACCACGAATATGGGTTTGTGGCTAAATCCTGTGGCTTGCCAGAACGTGACACGAATCCAGCGGGAAGGCTGGAGGGTATGTTCCAGAGAATGTTTTCGGGTATGCAATGATTGTGCTAGATGGAGTCGTGCTGTATTGATGGATGGTTGATTGTGTATGGCTAGATGTTATTACTGTATGTGCTTTGAATGTTGCAATTTGTGTTTAGCTGGCTAGCTTCAAGAAAGAATTAAAACCCCTTAAAAGAATCATATACCTAGATATTATCGCTCTTGAATTTTCAGATTTCACTATAGATTTATGGGCCGACTACCCATCCACCTTGAAAGTGTGAAGAAATTCGAGCTTGACACAATGAGCAAGGGCCAATTCATCTTTTCCGAATGAAAATCTTGAAAGCGATCTTTTTTATGCATGATTAATTGGGCCAATTATTAAGCTACTCACTATCTCATTCCGATTTCCATACCATGTTCCGCATTCCTCATTCACGAGGAAGAAAAGATTCGCTAAAGAGTGGTGTGTTGAATACTCAGTATTCGTTCGCAAGTCCCTTGTCACAGATTCCCAAGCCATATTTGCAATCGCCACCCGATGTCCCATATCTTCAATTCCATCCCGATTCCATAAACGCCGAGCTCTCCTAACAAAATTTAGAGAGTTAATGCCGCATTGGCAGGTACAGTAGAAGCGCATGTGTGTGCACCGCATCACTCCAGCAGTCAAAACAGAGAAAAAGCAAAAAAAAGAGCAATGTCAGCCAAACGCCACCTGCCTCAAATAAAAATCACATCTTCTACTTGATCAGTCAATCTTCGCACTGGCCAAAGATTTGACTAGTGGATTGGTAAGATTGTTTGCGAGACGTATGTGAGGAGTGCGCTTCTGCTTGTTATGTTTTCGTAAACGTTTTCGAGCAACCATGACGGGGACTGATGATTTTGTAACCAGATAATTAGAGAATGATCCCAAAATGACACTGCCCATTATTAGCTTTCGGTTTTCTTGAAGAGTGTTGATAGAATTGGAAACATACCCCTTCAAAGCACTTCTCCCACGACTCCCCAATATAACTAGAGTTGGGTTGATGTAGTCGATGACTTCGGTGATCAAGTGCTTAGGATTCTTACAATGAAGGACTTCGATATTTACTTGTACTTGCAGCTTCGTCTTCCTTAGAAGATCCGATACTCTATCCGTGATATCTTCTACGGCTCGGAATCGATCCTGTTCGGCTTTGCTTCTCGAGTCTCTCCCCATTGGACTGGCCGCTCTACTGCCCGGATCTAATCTGAAGCTGTGATTTAGTTGACCCGGTCCTAGACTAGGCGTCAGTAAGGGGGTATTGGAACGAGATGCTCTAGCAGATCGTTGAGCCGAAGCAATAGCAGATATTTGCTGCTTGATCTGGGCATCATCTCCACTGTTATCAGGAGTTATGATTCCAAGCTCTTCATCAACGCAATAGATAGCAAGCATTGTATCGCCATCCCTCAATACTGTCCCAATAGTCCATTCCAAAGCATGTGCTGCCTCATCACTGAGATCTGTTGCGACAAGATACTTTCTGGTACGGCGTTGGTTCTCGCGGGCTTCTTGCTGAACCTTCTTGAAATCTCCACGGTGTATTGTACGGACGCAGCGTGATGTCGTTGGCGTGGATCTTATTGCAGTCATGGTCAGTGAAAGACTTTGAGCCTTTTTAACGTCGCCGCGATCTGCTTCAGTGTCTGAGTCATGTGGACTAGGTTCACCAGAGCCGTCCGGATCGAAGCTCGTATGCGGATGTACCGCAGGCTTATTTGGTTTGTGTCCAGCAGGTCCCGTCAAGGTGATTTCTGGGTCAAGAAGTGATTTAACTTTGTACTTCTCATTCAAAGCTTCCTTGGCCACGACATCTTGTCCTATGAAATTTGTGAGTTTTTGACACAATGTTGAGGGTATATTATACGTACGTTCTGCCTCAGCAGCAGCCATTTGACTTAAAGGTGTTCTTGGACCTTTCGCTTGCCCCATTCCCAAAGTTTTGTTTTCTCGCTCGGAATCGTCTCCATCTACACTTCTCGCTTTCTTTCTGCGCCCTCTTGGACCTTCATCGTCCGATTCATCCGTGCTGTCAACGACGGATTCCTCGCCTTCCATTGGCACATAGTCTTTGTTCAGTCGAGGTCCATTGATATCGAAGTATTCATTATCTGGCCGATTTTGCTTGCTCTTTTGACTTAACATGGATAATTCTCCGTTCGATCGCGCAAGATTAGCATCCGACAATCGTTGATAAGCACTATTGACATCTATAACTTTGCCATTGTCCAAAACGGCATATTTCGAAGGATCTGTGGGAACAGGGGAACTAGAACGTGGGGAAAACCGATTGTGAGGCGACTTTGATTTCGCCGCAATGCCACTAGCACTTCCGATTGAATTGTGTCTTTCCCTATCACGCCCACCTCCAAAGCCGCTAAGATCTACGCCGGATCTTACTACCTCTGCCATTGAATTCGTAATCCTTTTTCCTGCTTGCGTATTGCGTTTCGGGACCGAAGGACCGCCCGGGTTACTTGGTAGATAGCCAGAGAATTGATATTCGTTAGGGTCGACCCTGGTGATTGCTCTAGGTCCAAATTCGATGGTAGATTTTGCTGCTGCATCTGACGAACTCCTTGATTGTCTACCATTTTTGGCATGCGCCTTATGATTCATCGTTGTTGGGGAAGCCTGCGCACTTCTGGAACCAGATGCTGTGGGCGCAGTAGAAGAAACATCAAGCATACTTCGTACAGCAGGTGCCGCTGTCAATGGCGTTTTAACATCAAGCATACTTCGAACTGGGGCAGTGCTTCCTGTACTTGTGCCACCAATAGACGAATGTCGAGGTTTTGCTGGAGCGCTATCAATATCTAACATACTGCGGACAGGAGACCTGGTCATATTCGCAAATGGCGATAAACTTCTCCCGCCCCCAGCTCGATGCCCCGAGCCGGTGGAGCTCACCGAGCCTCTGGGTCTAGCATTGGTCGAATGCAATAATGCGAGCACCTCCTGTCTCTCCTGCTCTGCTGCCGATTCCTGTGACATGTTTTTATTCGCCATGTGTAATGATTCTAATGCGTTTGATCGACTTTGCAATTCTGCAGATGCTCAAGAAGTGGCAGATAAGAAAACTTATTGTATTGTTGTTGTTCTTCGAGGGTTCCGTCGGTGATGTAATGAAGCTAACTAGGTACTCGGTAGGAATTGCAAGATGCGAATAAGGCAAGAGCAATGAATGCTCATAGATTTGAGGCTAGCCGTTTAGAAACTTTCTTGATGACCAAGGAAGTTTTTGATACTGCATTGTGGTTGTTGGAATGATCTTTGGGTTCGCACTCAGGACATTGCTTTAGCCCCGGTCGTTGGTACGTGTGATATGAAGGATAGTATAGAAATGTTCTGCGGTGATGGGAAGATTGTTAGAAAGTGATGAATGCATCAACTGATCTATTGAAAAGTAGTGTTCCTTGAGAGAAGATAATCTTGCAGATTGAAAGATGTTGTGTATTATGTATTGGATTGGATTGGATTGTGTTGGACTGGATTGTGTGTAGGGGTTGAACTTGGGTTGGAGGTGGAGAATCGATGTTGTGTTATTTTTATTCTTGGTACATGGTATGATATGGGATGGGATGGTATGATATGATATGGTATGTATGGTATTTGGGAATGGGGGTGTGCGTATGGGTGTATGGCTTGTATGGGGATTATGAATTGCTGGAGCCTTTTCGTAATAAAAGTTCTAGATGTTCAATAAAAGAGGGACGGAAAACTAGTACAAAAATAACGGTACGGAAGTAAGGTAGGGACGGAATATGTACTGCACCTAAAAAACTAACAAAGAATTGACACGTGCACCCGCCTATCAAGTGAAGGATGGTCTTTTTCTTCTTCTTCTTTTCTTCTCTTCTCTTTCTGTTTGAAGTGAAGGGGGCGAACGTGGAAGTGAATGAAGAGATAGTACCGGTAGATGGGAACCTTGATGAAAAATGTATATGTTCCAGATTTTGAATGATCTTCCCAATTCTGAGTCTTCAATTGGGGAACAGGGGGCGAATACGAATTGTCTTTTATTTCAAAGGGAGATCCGAAAATGAATCAAAATAAGAAATTTTGAAATATCGGATTTAACAAAATAAAAGAATACCACCATATATAAATTTCGTACTTGAAGCTATACCCTATCCTTCACTAGCTGCAGACCAGTAAAGGCGGGGGAGGATGATCTTACAAAGCGGCCCAAACCGTAGCGGGCGGAAATCAGAAGTGGAAGGTAGGGAGGTAGGGAGGTAGGGAGGCAGGGAGGTAGAGAGGTAGGTGGGTGGTGGGTGGTGGATGGGTGGTGGATGGGTGGTAGGTACACAGTAAGATTCAACCAGGTAATAATAAGAATTCAACAGGTTACATTCTCTCTCTTCTCTTTTCTTCTCGTCTCGCCTCGTCTCTCCCTCCCTCTTCATGTGAAACCATTTACATCGATTCTTCCTCAAAATTCAACCAACAATCGACCCGGATATGATGATATGATAGATGATACCACCACATACCTATCTACCTACCTACCTACCTACCTAGCATGTACAACGAAACACCCAATTCCCCTTCACGAAAACGCCAAGCCCCTTTGTTCCCTTACAAATCCGACAGATATCCATCAATAGTTACACCAATTCCAGGTTCCAATCTCTTCATTACTCGCTCTTCTATCCTCGTGCTATCCCCGTCAGATGCTTATGTTAGTCACAATCCCCCATCCCAGCCAGAAACCTCATACAAAGGGGACCGCCACAACCAAGGCGCAGTATCTTGGCCATGTTGATGAACTTCCTCTTGGCTCCACTCAATGCTATTGCTCCCCCCTCAAGCTTTTCTGTAACCTTTCATTAAGACTTGTCAAGCACGACAAGAAAGTCTTATCTCTCGCTGTGCTTACCTACCTATGCCTAGCATTCTTTGCCTTAATCCATCATCGTGCCAACCCCCGCCTCACCTCATCCTCACTCCACTCCTCCCATCCCCAGACAATTTATCCTCACCCCTCCACGACACAACATCAGCGACTGCATGCACCACCCCAACCCTTGGCATTGCATACCGGCACATCTTTCATCCTGTCATTCACCTCCCTCTGTCTTCTCTCCTCTCTCCATGCCCTACAGCTGAAAACACACAACTCTCCCCTCGCTCGGCTCCAGTACCAAGCCTGCCAGCACGCCACACTATTTGCTACTCTCTACACGGTCGCAACTTCTAGACTCCCAAATCACAATTCCCAATCCATAACATCATCACCATCACGCAAAGCATGACTCAATTCTTGACAAATCGAATCATCCACCAAAGTCCTCAACAAACTTTGCGCAAACAATTCTCACTAGAGCACATGTATACCTCACCTATGTACCGCCCCTGTACAAGCTGTACACCACCCTCCAACATAAGTAAGTAAGTACCCCTCCATCTTCCCCAAACAGGAAAATCCCCCCAAAGTCCTCCGAGATACAGATACCTCGGATATCTTTCGGATCATCTACCTAGGTATGAATATCGAAAATCTATCGGAGATGGTCAATTTACGCGTGCAGATCATCGAGTGATCTTGGGTAGGTAGCACAACTTCTTTATCTCGATCAGTAGTCTCGTTGGTATGGATACGTTGCATCAGAAAGTAGAATTCATTTAGCACACCATTCAGCTACACCACAACGTCATGTTTAATATCAAGTTCATTAACATCCAACTGCATGTGTGGCAGTACAGTTTACATAGAAGTCTTTCCAACTGCCTAATATATCGAATATATCGAATATTAAAACCCTCTTTAGACTTTGATCTAATGTTAATCCAAGAAGGCGTCTTGAGCCACAGAGCAATGATAGCACAATTCAAACCCAGATACCTCCAATGACAATGACACGTCCATGCTTCCAACGTCGACCCCTTATCCACATATGCCAGTGCCACACCTCATGTCTAAGCTATTTTTCTACTTTCCCATTTCATATCTAGTTCAGCCCTGCTACCACCGGCTGCAACAACCTTATCTCCACCTTTCGTTCCACCTCCTTTTCTCTTCCATTCTCACCACACCATACCAACATGCTGTCTGCACCCACGCAAAAGTCCGTTTGCCAACTCTCTCAACCAGTCAGCACTACACTAATACCACTACCCGCCCTACCAGTAAACATCTCAACAACTTGCACGTGCAACTCCCCATCCCAACCCTCCACTCACCCCTAAAACCAAAACCATCCCATCCCAACCCATCCCATACCCTCAAGCCCCAAGCCGGAACGCTATCCAGCGCCCCAGCTCCTCACCAATATACACACCCAGCATCTCACCTCCTTATCCTCCAATCCCACGCCATGCGAAGCAACCAATTTCTCGCTCCCGCAAAAAGCAAAGATACCGTACCGTATACGCCACATCGCAACGTTCTCATATCCTCACCGTCAAGTCTCAGAACCTAATGCATGATAAGCGCATGATACTCAGGTATCCATGAATATGTAGTAGATGCGAAGTGTGGCTGCAAAAAGTCATGGAATTGGTGAGTATATGTGATGCTCACCGCTCACTTCAAAGCGAATTAACCAATAGTGAGTTAGCGAATTCGATAGAGCTCAAGCTTTCAATAAAAAGGAAAAATAAAACGCTATCGGATGGCAAGACTTGCGGAGGTGAGGTCATTTTATCGAGTTAAGAAATGAAAAAGAAGATGTGAGGGCTGAAATGACGAGGTTGGGAAAAGAGGCAAGTTCAATACGACAAAAGCCGCAAACGTATGGATAGATTTTGATATCATATGCACCCCCAAGTATCATGTAGCATGTACCATTTTTTCGATGTCATAATACAATAATTTTACAACCCCACCGCACCAAGTACACCCATTCCCATATCCCATGCCGTGCCCAATCTGATAACTTTTCACCTTTTTCTTTTGGAATAAAAGGTCAAATTTGCTCTCGCGCTCGTACCAGTCTTATGTACCAAATGCCTCTTTTCCCAAACGGAACTCTTGCCTTCCACCACACTAATAATCTCCTCTGCAAACCTTTGTGCGAACATTCCACGCCCACTACTCCTCGATTGTTTCTTGCTGGCCGAATCTAATATCCATTTGATAGCCTGTCTTCTCCTCTGTCTAACACCCAAGGGTACAGGAATTTGAAGAGAAGCTCCACCGCCTGCAGCACCTTTCTGAGAACGAATACGTAAGAGAGGAGCTATGGAGTCGATAGCGGTAGTAAGATAAAGAACGGGGTTTAGAGGAAGGTGGGATGGTGGGGGTGTGCCCGGAAGGAGGGGTTTGGCGGGGTTGGGTGTGGGTGGGGAGGCGGTTCGGAGATGGTTTAATATGAAAGACATGTTCTGCATTGAAAACATCATAAATTAGCAAATTATTCTGCAATGTCATAACATAAATCCCATGCGCAGCGAGTAACGCAAAAGGAAAGAACTAACGAGCCTACCCTCTGGGCAACACTCTTCTTGCCATGCTGCATCATCATGTTCGTAACCTGCGAAACGACGGGATCGTATCTATATTTGAGGTTGTTGTTCGAAGGAATTGGTAACTCTGGAAGTCCAAACTTGTGGCCATCGATTGTAAGATCGGAGGCATTCGCGCCATTTTCCAAATGACCGAGACGGCCAAGAGCCATGAGATTGGCAAAGGAGATTTCTTGGGAGAGGGCAGACGCGGATTGGGTATCTTTGATATCTTCTTTGATAACTTCTGGGGCCTTATCCTTTCCTTCTTGGTCTCTCTTAAGAATCTATGCATATGGTTAGTAACTGTTATTCTCTGGTATCACTATGCTTCTTCATTTTTCAAATATGATTGGCGAAATTGGACCCCCAGAAAAGAACGTAAATACCTCTTGAACATTTGTACTCTTTCCCATATCAGGAGGAGTCTCTCCAGTGATTTCAGCCATGTCTCTTGCCTCTTCACTGACGTGGCCGGCTACATCTTCATCAGACCCATTTCTTGGAGGTTGCTTCCCCTCTGCGAAACCTCGACGAACTGCCGGGGTAATTTTGAAGAAAGCAGGATTTCGAGGTGCGACAACTGTTCGTGGTCGAATGGTCAGTGACCTGCTTGCGCTGTGAAAGTTCAATCGTGGAGGCATGGTTGTGGATGTTGTGAAATCCAGATACTTTCTCCGCACTTGATATCAACTTCGAATTGATGCACTAACCAAAATTTCGTGTGGCTGCCTAATAAGGCATCAAATTCATCTTGGGCAATGACGATCTTTCTTGGGCTGAACCACAGAACCACAACGCTGGGTCTGAATATTCTTGTCAAACAACATGGATCAGGGCTAGAACAATATTTCAACTCATTCATGGAATTTGATATGTGTTACGGTGACATCGAGTCCCTGTGACGGCGTCGACCTCTACTTTTGCACGTTTGATAGTAAGAACTTCACTTGAATAACCACCACACGGGTCATAAATCGATGTGTAAGTGAGCATCTAATTCATTTCATGTCTTAATAATTCAAAGAGAACATCCACTTTTATTGCTAGTAACAAGTTGTGGAACCATTCCATGGTTCGAAGAGATAAAAGATATTCCATATCTCTCAAAAAAAAAACAAGCTTTTTCACACCACCTCCCAAGAAGAAAAACATATCCGGAAAACTGTTGGGAATAACATGTACGCATTCAAACTCCAGCGCCCTTGTTGTCCTGTGAAAATCCACGGCGAAAACCATCCCACGCCTGAAGTATTATTGGCATTCGCCCATCCTTGCCGAGGCTGCAGCAAACGGCAAATCATCCTATTATCATCTCTTATCCTACAGGCTAAATTGAATCGTCGGCCGCAGTGTCGGTAGTTCTAGGTCATGTTGTAATTACCACCCATTCGACTTTGAATAGGTGAGGTTGGGCTCGATCCAGTCAAACGATTGAGTGCCACTTCTGCTGCATCCTCTTTGGCATTGTTGACGTACTGCCCATCGTACCAGAATCGTGCAGAAATATTCTGGCCCTGTACAGTTACTGTGCTAGACCATGCTGTTCGTCCGCCTGAAACAAGTGTTAGAGTCGGTTATCTGCAGACTCGGTCTTGAGTGGAAGGTGAAATGACATTACCTCTTCTATCTGACACGATCTGAAATACTGGAGGACGAATTTGTGCCTCGCGACATCTCTCTTGATGGAATCAGTCAATTTAATGTTCAGTATTCATAGCACGAATTGCTTCATTACCTTCGAGCTTCTCTTGCCATGTAGCTGAGCCAGAACTGTATGATGAATAAGACATCTTAAGTGGTGATTTCGTACTAGAAGGTCTGAAAGTGTTCAAGCTTTCAAGCTAGATCTGAGATTGAGTGCTAGTGATGTGGAGGAGAAACAGTGGGGAGCGGGTTCGGAAATGGCGTTATACTCCGCAGGAATTGAAGCTGGTCTTATAGATGATCCGCATGTACTCTTCAGAGTCTTCACGAAGGAGAAGGAGTGTTGGGAATGATATGAAACTGTGAGGTGGCAGTCAAATAAGGTTGGATTGCTCTGCATCTGCATACCCATGTGCAACACGGCAGCTTGACTCTGGAATTTGTCTCGGCGTGATGAAATATATTTCAAAGAAGTAACGTCGATCGCCCGTAGCTTAGAGCCGTGTGTGTTGTCTCCATCGGTGGTTTGGACAGCTCATGTGTGACCTCCTACTGACAGCTTCGGTAAAGTGTAGAAAAAGCAATTTGAGGCTTGAGACAGTAGCAGTGAGTGGAGATGCTCCAGCCAACGCTGGAGACACCTGCAGTAATTTGCAGTCTCGGATCGTCATGGGGCATTGGAAGACTGAAATGAAAGCTGGCATATATGTGTATGTATGTATGTGTAGTGTGTATGGAAGTATGTGGGGTGGAAGACAAAAGGTGCATATAGAGGGGCGGATCATATGCAAGAAGGTGACGATAGAAAAAAAAAGCTCTCCATAAAAGAAGCCCAATAAGAGTGCAAAGTGCCAAACCTTGCCAGAAAAAAAATGAGCTGCAGGAAGACGCACCCGAGATGTAGAAAGTACCACTACCTCTAGTATTAGCTGATTTCAGGCCAATTGATTAAGTACTGAGACTTGATATCTCTCACCAGATTTGTTTTACTTTTTCCCAAAACAGGAAAAATGATAAGTTTGTAGGACCTCGGACTCTCTACCACAGTATCCATAATCTTTGCAAATATAGATATACCATAATAGACAAAGCCATATATTACCCGGCAGTTGTACGACATGATTGGTCAATTCGGAGCATTGAAAAAAGTGTAATGGTATGCCAGATTTCAATCTTCAATCTTCAATTTCCTTCCCTTTCCCACTACTGTAGAGTTCCGGAGAGATGAGATCGAGGTGTCTGCAGGAACGGGTGCTTACATACATATTTATACATATTGATCAATGATCTTCAGGGTAGGTTGGGGTAAAAGTATATACCCCAGTGATAGCAACGGATAAGTACATCTGTACATTGAATCAAGCACTCAGCCCTGCGGCTTCTTCAACGGTGAGTCCACCGCTTCTCACTTCACCGCCCTAATGTACCAACCAGATTCCAGAAGCTTGGATTAGACGTTTATGAAGATGAGCAAAGGGTGTGTCTAGCTTCATGAAACCTGGAGAACGGATAGATGCGTGCATTTCGTCTAGAAAGACTTGGAAATAACAGTCGTACGGCAGATACTTCCAATTGGGATTCTCAAGTGGACTGATTGTGTCACCTCGATAAAGGTTAAAGAAAAGAACAGCTTACTTCGTAGAATAAAGGGAGCCCGCAAAAACTACCCAGAGGATAACATGCCGCACCCCGTCGGGTGCTCCGCTTACTTAACCGCCGTAGCATACGTTGGATCGACGGAGCTTTGTCCGTTCAACAAGGCAGTTGATAATGAGGGGAGCCGTGAAGTACACAACCTAATAATGAAACATTTTGCTCATAGATAATATTGCGTGGCGGCGTGAGAGAAGGACAAGTATATTCAAGGCTTGTCTATCAACACCTGAGCAGCCCTATTTTCGACAGCGCATTGACTGGATCTAGAATCTGTTGCTGCCCAAGTGTTCGAATATTTGAGGATAATTGAAGAGTTACTCATCAATATCATTCCTTCGTCGGACGACATTTACTAGCATGTAATTTATATTACTCGGCAGGTTCTGGTGGTTTGACGATCAGGAACAGTCTTCCGTACTCGTCTCAGTGATTTGTATCCCCAATTTCATGCGAAATACGTGAAATTGGCGGTGCGACCTATTCGATGTCTAGAACCACGACACGTGACTGTATGATACACCACCAAATTATGTTCACAGTGTTGAAGTAGAAAGAATGTTGCCCTGAGGTACGTGTGAACAATCATAAGACAGGGAAATTTTAGGAAGAAGATACAAAAATAACAAAAGCAACAATTTACTCTGGACCGTACAAAGAGAGTCTGCATCGGAGCAATAATCTGATGAGATGGGGTCCAGCTGATTACCGTAATCTGGAGAACTTCAAGAAGACAGAACTAGCAGGTGTGAGCCGGTATAGCCTAGGCCTAGTTGCCGTGCCTCGGTCCAAAGAATGTGGGGAAAGGAGCTTGTTACCTACAATACCAACCGTTTATTATTTTAACATCTTCCATACATATTTTGTTCTTAGACTTCGAATCACAATCGTTCTCTTGAATCATATTATTAGACATAAAGAGAGATATTAGAATAGACCATACATTTAATTCGATACACTTGTTGAATCAGACAAACCTACATCTCATCACATCATTCGTTAGCAATCCTCGACATCATGCCTTTCAACACGAAACTCACCCAGGCCTTGGGTATCGAATGTAAGTTACACCCTCATGTACTCTTCCGAACGACAGATCATTGATTCGGGATTATGTAGTACCTATTGTCCAAGGTGGTATGCAATGGGTGGGATATGCGGAGTTAGCAAGCGCCGTGAGCAATGCCGGAGGGTTGGGTATCCTCACAGCTTTAACGCAACCCACTCCAGAAGATCTACGCAAGGAGATCCGAAGATGTAGGGAAATGACAAAGAAGCCATTTGGTGTAAATATCACACTGTTACCCTCGATTAATCCCCCGGAGTAAGTTTCCGCAGATCTCAATCTCATCTCATGTTGATTCGCCGTTTGCTCCGTGTCTGTGTATCGCGAGTACAATATGGTCGTCAAGCCGCAAAACTTGCAAAATCAAACTGACCCGTGATTTCTTTCAGTTACGGTGCATACGCACAAGTCACTATCGATGAGGGAATTAAAGTTGTCGAAACAGCAGGAAATAGTCCAGGCCCTGTCATAAAGATGTTGAAGGCTGCTGGAATAATCATTCTACATAAATGTACGACCATCAGACATGCAGAGAGTGCAGTGAAGCTCGGGGTTGATTTTCTGAGCATCGATGGTTTCGAATGTGCTGGGCATGTTGGTGAAACTGATATCACGAACTTCATCCTCCTAAGCAGAGCTAGACAATCGCTAAAAGTCCCTTTCATTGCGTCTGGTGGATTTGCCGATGGCCAAGGTCTTGCGGCTGCGCTTTCCCTCGGTGCTGAAGGAATCAATATGGGAACACGATTCATGTGTACCGTCGAAGCACCAATACATGAGAACATCAAGAAAGAGATTGTCAAGGCTTCTGAAGTTGATACTCAGCTCGTTCTTCGAAGATGGAAGAACACCTCTCGCTTGTACAAAAATAAGGTTACTGCACAGGCAGTAAAGATTGAACAAGAGAGTAAGACTGGAGAGTTTGCGGAGGTTGCTCCTTATGTGAGCGGCAAGAGAGGTAGAGAAGTCTTTACCACTGGAGATCCCGACTACGGAGTACGTATCAATATCTAAACACTCATACCTCACAAACTAATTATCTTTTAGGTTTGGACCGCAGGCCAAGTAATTGGTCTCATTCACGACATTCCCACGTGTGAGGTACTTTGTAAGAGAATCGAGAAGGAGGCCGTGGAGACATTGAACAAAGCTTCATCTCTCTTTCAACCAACAAGCAAGCTGTGATTGTATAGTGTCTCCATGTATGTATTTTACCATAATGATTGTTTTGATACCCTTGAAATCTGGTTTCCGTACAATACGTGACAGGCAAATTACTTATGCTACTTATGGAGAGCTGCTTGGGCTATGATACCTGCTTAGTTGGCCAAAACATGTCCTCGTAGTCTGATTGGCATCCAGCCCGATTAAGCAACTCACAAAGCAATTTGAAGATAATATTTTTCCTCTGGAGTATTTTAATTGCCTTTTCCTTCAACCCCCTGAAACTTTGACTTGTGTGAAATTAATCCATGTACTACAACACCGACATCACTGGAAGCATTTGTCTGCGTTACTAGAATTATTCCCCTCATCATCATGCATAAAACAATTCAATTTATTCCCTCTGTCAGTCAAAAGAGTACCACAATCAAAACCAGCAAGGTTCAAAGGAACCTCCACCCAGAGGCATCTGCTGATCAGACAAGGTCCGCGGAGACTGACTACCGAAGAGCATGTGTTTCCGAGAAATTGTCCATTGGCAACTTGAGCTGGCAGATCGATGATGAGTGGCTCTACTGTGGGCTCAAGAGTTCGGTGGCATCACTGAGACGCGGCGCGAAATCAAGAAAGCGATTACAAGACATACGCGAGGTAGGTTGAGTAGTCTTACCATCCAATCTAAAACTTGCCACTAACGCTACCCAAAAATGAGCAAATGAGCATCTTTTCGGCATCAACGCCTGAAGTCTTCTTTTCAAATCACTCATTCGTTCTTTACAGCCAATCATGGGTCGTCATTTGATCCAGCAGGACGACTCATGGTCTGTCTGGGCCTCGACAACATCTGGTTGCCTTTTCTCCTCCGGGACTTCAAATCGGATTAGGCACATCACTTTGCCCGGAAAGTATATTCAACACATGCCCCTTTGTTCTGCATTTCTTCTCAGACCATTAGTCAATAGGCTTGCGATAATTACTAGCTAGTGACTGCAAATTGTTGTGATTATCATGTTTGGTTTCACAACCCACGTGGTTGATTCCTCCGTTCTCACCAAAACAAAATCGAATCCACTAACTTCTCCAGATAGCTAGAAAAACATAAATACCATGATGTCTAGCCCAACAGAGGACCTAGATGAGCTTGCTGCGCTAGCAGCGCTAGCAGAGTTACAATCATCTCGATCATCTCCTAAGAATAGCTTCTCCCTTTCTGTGGCCAGCTCCAGAGCCTGCAATGAGTGCTGGTGATGTGAATGACTTTATTTGGCACAGAAGAGGATTTGGATGAAGAAGGATAGTGGGTTTGAGGGCTCAGCGTTACTTAAACAAGAAGAAATTAAGGAAATTGGCGAAACTAATGGACCAAAGGTCTTTTTGGAGAGCTTGATCAATCAGAACAGGTCGATCACTTACAAGGACATTTTGCGAAAGTTTCGTGGATCCGCTAGATGATCCCTTGGGCTCCGATGAAAGATAATACAGTGGGGAGGAAATAATACAAAATCTATCCTGCGAACGACTTGTGATTCGTTCGGTTTCCGTCGTCTTCTGAGAAAGTGGTGAAGGAGGAACTGAATTCATGTGTCATTGCACCTTTTCTGAATCATCCTCTACAAGTGCTAAGAGTATCTATATAGGCATTGTATCCAGCCCATATCCTTTAAATCGATTTGTATTACATCAATCACCTCGCCTGCGAGATTGCGATGGGATGACCGCTGGTGAACTTCGGCGTTCTTACAGAAAGCGATGTATAGCGTGTCGTTTTCCTATAGCATTTTTTTTTTGACTAACTTCAGATTTCTGGATAATACGTGTGCATAGTACCATTGGTGATTTCATTCGTTCTGTGTTTCTTCTCCTTCTTTCTCGGATTTTGTGAGGGGGTGATAGCTATGTATACCTACTTTAACTATTTCGAAGTTGGGTATTGTTACACTGATGAATTTTCGACGAGTTTTGATTCATCAGTACTGTATATGTGGTTGCAAAAGTGCAGTATGCCCAGTGATAGATTGTACCAGTGAAGGAGCATCTATCGAAAAATTCGATAATGATAGGTTGATATGGTGGTTTTGCTTGGAAAGATGAAGTGAAAAGGGGCTCGCCAGTGCGGTCAGGGTAGTATGGAGATTTGCCTTCTTTGATGTTAGTCAAAGCCATGGAGGTGCAGAAGAAATTTTGAAGATAGTTTAGTCTGCTGTCCATATTTTGTGAAGAACCATTCATTGAAACTATAAAAACCAACGCTGTACTTTTGTGTATCATCTTGGTCGTCTTCAACGGTCGAAACGTTTTGACCCATCATAGCTGACATTTAATCCACCATAAAACCTCCCTTACGCATCATAATATCTCACCACGATCCATTTTCCCGAAGTCGACCATCCAAACATTCTCTATCTCTGTCTCGCTGCCTGGTGTGCCTGCATCTGAGTTCTCCGGCCCATGAATGACCAATACCATGTCGGCTGATCATGTTGCACTCTGCATCCCATGCTATACTGCTTAAGAGTATCATGCTGCCAGTAAGCGGCATCGACATTCTTACCATCCTTTGGCTTAGAAATGCTCATACAATCAAGACAGAGACCATCAAAATGCTCCTGAACCTGCTCACCAGTTCTCTCAATAGATGAATCGCTCAGTCGAAATCGACATGTTTTACACGCATTCTCGGGTATATCGCAATGGAAGTCATCGAAAGTATCGAGGATTTCCTGAGCTGACTTCCTCATGTGAGTTTCCAAAGGCCAGATCCCAGTCAGCGAGAGGCCAATGCAGAATTCGTAAAGAGAATTTTTCTTGCATTCACATCTCTGCTCAAGAAACCCACCGACGGGTGTGAAGAGTCCTTTGAGGATTTTACAGCGTAGATTGCCCTTGGCGCCGTTGAGTGCATCTGTGCTGTACATCAGAAATCAATTCGAATAAGAATAATGATCCAACTTACTAATGACAGTGTGATCAAGATGGAGATGTTGATGCTTTGTTGGGTTTTTATCTTTGATGTGCTCTGCTGTTCCATACACCAATTTTTGAGTCATGTACATGAACTCTCTGGGGAAGTCCAGCTCTTTAGCAAGATAGATGAGTCGACACATCCCATCAAGACATAACTCCCTGTACTTCTGACGATTCATCCATTCTCTGGCCCAGGTCGACTTGCTCAACTTGAAGATATCCCACTCGCGGTTTCCACATATTTCAATGGCCTCATATACGTCCACGACTTTAAGATCATACATCTCATCAACCATGACATCGTGAACGATGCGAAACCAAAGTTCCAAACTCTTCAACGTGCCAAAATAGACGGGTAGGGTGGATGATCTGCTCTCTCGGAAATGTCCTCGAAGTGAGACGTTCCATACTGGAGAACTCTCACTGAGAATCTTCCTCGAGACCTTGTAACGGGCGATTGTAGTTTCCATGGTAGACTTTTCACCAGTTACCGGGTGTCTTGCGGTCTCCTCCTTGATGAGATGTATCGATACGTCACCTTCTGGGTCAATGACTATATCATGAGGTTTCTATCACTCTATCAGTATTGTGCCACTAGCGAATCTGAACTGGATACTCACTCTTGCTTCAATTGGAGTGGCCATTGTTGTTTTGATTCTTTTATCTTTGAAGACTGTTGGATTAAATTGATGGAGGAGGGGTGGAAGTCAAGACACTAAGATCGAGAGATCGAAGTAGATAGGTTGGAGATGGAGAAGTAAGATTAAAATGGAAACACTTTTGAGGGAGACGAGCTGAGAGCACTAGCATAGAAAGAAGCGAAATCGGAGGACTTCGAGTGAAGATTCAAGAGCTAGATAAGACGGGACAAAGGTGATGAATTGAAACTCAAATAGAGAACATAGCGATATTGAAGGGGAACAAACAAGACAAATCTAGGGCGTTGAAACTCAAACAATGGGAAAGGTGATAGATAGTTTAGACCAGTGCACAAACACGAGAGAGTTCTTCGAACCAACACCCATTGTCATCTGAACATATACATGAAGTTTTATTGATCCATCTCTTCTAGCCTCTAAACTGACCTAGCAATGATGATAACCACTGTACTACTTACTAGATGGAAGCAAAAGTAAAGGTGTGATATCTAAGTAGCCCTAAAAACGCACCGAGATCTCTTCCCTCCCACAAAACAGCCAAGAATGCAACGCTAAATTTACCAACTTAAACCATCCAGTTATTAATCAATCTTCAAAGTGACCGTGTAGTCATCTCTTCAATATCAGGGTATCTCGAACACATTTCTCAAATTATTATCACTCATCTCAATCCATCCATCAATTTATCATATGACGTCCTCCAGACCCAAAATAAATCAAAATAGACCATCAAAATAGCAAAACTGGGGTCGCTCCCAGAAACATCGGCTTTCCGTACGTTTTTTCTGTTACACCAACTCATCAGGCGTTCATTTGGAACACGGACTTGCCTACTGCGCCATCAGGCCCGTGAGTTGGTGCTGGAGGTAGGCGATTTCCTATATTTATAGGTAATAAGCGTCGGTCGCATATTCACTCAGTATCGATCCGATCTTGTACCGGAACTTGGATTGCAGGCGCATGCTCGGTAGCCGTATCTTTGAATGCTGCTTCAGCTTGCGGCACTGAATCTGATTCGCCAACAGTTGCATCTTTTTGGCGCACAGCATCCCATCTCAGATTTCCACTGACAGCCGCGATTTCTGCTTTTTCTAGCCATTTCTCCCACTTCGCTGTCGTTGGTGCAGCCCCACTCGTCTTCACCCATCCGATTTTCTTTGTCTCTCGGATCGCGTACCATAATGTTCTAGTGAAAGACGGCCTTCCTTCAACATCGTTTGCGTCCTGCTCCAGATTTGCTCCTTGCGCAGATTCAGGTGTAACATCCGTCCATTCATAGCTCGAAAGATCCCAGAATCTCCTTTTGTTCATCAAAGCTACCGCCCAGTATGCACCGTTGAGAACAATATAGGACGCACCAATAGAAATTTGCATTTGGAAATCACAATTTCCAAGAAGCACGACCGAAACCATGAGTAGACAAGTACCGATGCCGACAAGTACTCGGTAGGGATCTGTGTCAACATAGTATTGGCATTCCTCAGTTCCGTTATATAGTTCTCGGGCAACTTCTTCATCGCATCTGACTACGATGAATGCTCCTTCCCTGGTGCGGATCACGACATCGCCCAACGGAACTTTGCTGTTGTTGTTGCGATTCATGAGAGCGGGTGACCAATAAGATGCGTAACCGACAATTGATGAGGCAAGGGAGATAGTAAAGAGTGCAACACATGCTGTTCCATCATGGGTCAATGCCGCCCATATAAAAAGTCCAATGGTCAATAAGAATGATACCAGAGAAAGACAGTTGAGAGGTGACCAAAATTTAGCTGGTACGTGGGGTTTCTTGTCATCGACATTGGTTCCACGATGGGTGATTCTGGCTCTGAGCGTATCCCGACGTCGAGGTTGAGGCGTCGTGCCGCTCTCTAAATGTGAAGTTTCGATACTGCTAGAAGCCGAAACCTGCCTCTCCTTGTTCACAGGTGTAGGTGGAGTCACCACCGGAGGAGGGGCATTTTTATGCTTGATTTCGAAGACCTTGAACTCGAAAGGCTTGAGCTCTTCTATTGGATGTATGATGTTTGGGAAGAAGTTGAGTGATTGCACATATACTCCATTGTGTACACCGACCACAGCAGCGTTGACTTGTGGCATTCGAGAGGGACGCGAAGATTTGAGGAGGACTTGTGGGGCGGGAATGATTCGAGGGAGCATGCACATCCACGATGAGGTCATAGTCTGAGAGTGATCAGCCATGGCAGATTCCCCTATGACTGCCAAAAGTGACACGATATCTAATCGCCATCCATCACTGTGGTAGTTGTTAGTCTATGGACAGGATATGAGAAGTATGCGAATAATGATATGACATCTAACATACCGAACCTCTTTCCCTGAGGGAAACCATGAATTTGTCATCTCCTATACTGTGCTGACGGTCTAACGCCTGATGGCTGTCGTCTCGAGTCTTCGAGGTTCGACTTAGAGTTCAGTGTAATAACCGTGCCTCCCGTTTTGTTTCTCTTTCCTCCTTTCTCACACACGTCTTGAAGTTGCAAATTTCAGTTTTCACTTTCTCAAAGACCACTCTTTCAATACCTTATTCTTTTTATTTTTGTTCGACACTTTGCTCCCCCAAGAAAAGAAGTCCTCGTATATTTATTGTTCATAGGGGAAGATTAAGAAAAAAAAAAAAAAAATCCACAGAGCCTCATGCCAGCTTGCCTACCTAGTATATTTCATCCGATTCTATACCCCCTCCATCTTCAACAAGGAGCCCAAAAGGGTAACCGCGTCTCGTAAGCCCTGGGAGCTGAAAAACGCGGAGCCAGTAGCGCGTAGATCAGAGATACCATTACAGGGAATGTTTCAGAGGGCTGTGCCTATTTGCACACCCACCTAGTCAGCCTACTACGCACATTTCTTTTATATGATGAAGGTTTGTTTGCGGTGTTTGCGGTGCCATGAATTTGGAACTTGTGGGAGTTTGGAAATGCTTGGTATGAGATACACTTTGGATATCCTTTCTTGGCTACTGAAAAAAGCCTTATCATATGATTAGATAATTGGAATACTTTGTATATTCTCAGAAACCTCGAAAGTTTGAAATTGTCATGGGAATTTAGCGATTACGTCCTAGTATTTAGCGTCCGTTCAGCGTTCAGACCACTCTAAAGTCCCAGTGACTCTCTCCCGTGAGTCCCATCTAAACTAAATCCATGTAATAGTGTAAGCCAAGCCCTATAAGTGGATATTTAATACCCTCAAGAGACTAGCAGTGCCCTTTAGTACCCCATTCTTTCGCATTTTCAAGGTTTCCTAACCACATGTTCATCTAATTTTTGTTTCGTTTGTAGATTTTCCGTTGATTTTCCGCTTGTCAACACATCTACTCTTCTTTCTCTACCATACATTCAAGATGAGCAAAATCTACATTCGGCGGCTATGCATGCACGAAATTCGGATTGCAGTAGAAAGAGGTAAGGAGGCGGCACAGCAAAAGGGGACTCTGAAGAAGAAAAGCGACTTGTTTGAACCTATTTCCAATCATTTAGATTATGGGAGGAAATGATCATTCCTTTTTCGCAAATGAAGGGGTATTTATTATACGCGGCGCGGCGTTCACGGTTGGTAAAATGGATCTATCCATGGTTGATAAGACACGAGCACCTACTGCATATATCGAATCTCTTTTCTATTTTCCGTCACCACCAAATGATCGATTGGATAACAAACAATGACCAGCTATTCAATAATGCCGTGGTGCCGTCTTGGAACCCGAAATCATACTACATAGGTATTTGTAGATGCCTACCCGCAGGTACTCGTCTAGGCATGTGATCGTTTCGAGGCTGAATGTGATGGCTGGAAGTCATTCTTTTCTTATTGCTCATGTCAGATTCAAGTTAGGGTTTTTACAACTTCAACGATAGATATACGGGGGGCCAAATTTCGAGACCAGAATCTCATAATTAAATAATATGGTAAAAACGTAGTAAAAGTCATCAAGTATAATAATCAAAATAATACACCCAAAATCCAAAGTAAGAAGTCGTCTCTCGTTGTGACTCGTGTATCAAAATCTCGTGCGCCTCAACGCCCACAATGATCTCGCTCCACCCATTTTCTGATTCCCAGGCCACAGCTTCATCTTACATGCAGTCGGTGGTATAAAATGAAGTTGAAATCAACGAAAGAGCCTGGACAAGGCACGCTAGTCGTGTAACTTCAATCGCTTCCCCGATCGTCTTGGTAAATAATTAATGTCGATCAGATGCTGGTGTCCATTCATTTACCCAACTGTACTTATCAACAATCCACTGACAGTAATCTCTCCATCTCGTGGTCCATTCCTTAGTAACGTCTTTTTTCTCCTCGTCGTCCATGCAGCTATATTCTAAACTCCACTCTGCAAGTTGCTTCCAGCCATGAAGAGACATTGATTCAGAGCCAATCATTACTTGATAGAAGTCGTGAGATAAGGATGATCTATTATCTGTTAGTGATCGTTTGTTCGATGGGAATTAAGAGAACATGCCTATAGAATGTAGCATTATCGCTATTAATCGTACAAGGCACATCGTTTGCCAGTAATACCGGAAGGTTGTGTCCCGCAATGCTCGGAGTGAGGCCAAGAACCTCGTTAGAGATAGGACATGATTCGATGGCGATTTTCTTTTCTTTGAATATTTCCATAAGAATAGGATGTCTTGCGACTGCATAACCATGCCCTATTCTCTTTGCGTTTAGTAATATCGCATCGAAAAGATTGCCGTCCACTTTTCCGCCAACCTCTAGCGTCTCCCCACAATGGAATAGAAATGGGATATCTAGTTTTTGGTCTCGACATTTCCGACGGAATGCAAGAAACTCGGGCACAAAATGTCGAAGCTCGTTTCCCATCTCTTCATGGCCCACAAGATCAAACCCTAGATTCTCATTAGTGGAAGTGTGTAGGTTTGACATTTGAAGCAGACTAACCACAAAGTAGTTTCTGATACTTCTTCTTTAAATCAATGCACTCGTCTAAAGCTATTTCAATTTTGCCTCTATCAAATGAGCGAGGTGTGCAATAAATGACTTTCATGCCCCCGAAGTACTGGCCCTTACTTCGAATCTCCTGCATAGTCCGGTGGAGCTCTTCGTTGATGATACTCATAATCCCCTCATTGCCAATAGTTCTTGTGCCATCATCAGACTTGAGGGAATTCGTAGCCATAAAATTTGGGCGTATCTCAGCATACTGGATGTTATCTTTGACGAAATCTTTAATGCACTCCTTGGTGTAGTTTCTGAACGCAGACTCATAAGCAAATAATCCTTTCATCATTTGAGTCCTATAATTAAACTTCTCCCAGATGCTAATTATGTTAGCCATGAAATTTCCCATCGAACTTGTATACATACCCGCGACCAGTTTGAGAGCAACCATGGGCCTCGTCTTCCGAAATCAACATTTTTCTCTCGAGCCATATTTCAGCACCAGTCGTGCCGCTCAACCTTGCATCATTTTCGTCGACAAAATTGAACTGCCTTTGAAACTGCTTGTATGGCATCCATCTGTTGGAGACATAATCAATATCTGTAATATCTCCCAGAGGAACATAAGTTTCTTTTTCCTCTCCTTTCACGTGGGTCGCTTCATGGGGTGTCATTACCATAAAAGAGATTCGTGAAGCTGTGTAATTTTCTCGTGACGTTAGAGGTAGAGTACTACGGATGTACATTGCATCAATATCTCTAGCTTGTTGTATCAAGAATTGTGCTGGTAAACATGAATTGAAATGAATGTGAAGGTGAGCTCCTTTTGGCATTCGTTTTGCAATCTCCAATAATTTCGTATCATTGATAAGATCCACGTTTCCCAGAAAGTGCTCTCCTTGAGCTCTCTTTTCAGTAGCGAGACCTTTCGCGTCGACTGACTTTCCATGAGTATTTTCCCAATCGTAATTTCTGATTCTTTGAACAATTTTTGCCGCCTTTTTTTCCACTTCTGAAGCCAACTCTTCAGCTTTCGCATCAAATGCAGTTCTCCGTTCAGCCAGCTGAAGAGACTGAAGAGCTTTATCATAATCTTCTGGAGTGTTGAATTCTCGTTTCTCAATCGCGAGACGCCAGATTTCCTTTGCTCTTGTCCCAGGTCTTCCAGATTGAGGCATCTTCAAGATACTGGATCTCGGCTTCTCTCTCTGGATCTCTTTAACTTCGCTACCCGGCGCTTCCTCGCCGTCTTTCAGTATAGAGCACAAAACACCCATCCCATCCAGCATGAATATCACGACGTTCTACAAGCAGTACAGCTTGATAAGATTATAAGCTAGATTGATAATAAATCGGTATCCGTACAGATTGTCGTTGCCAGATCGCCCACATTTGTTGGAGATGTTGTAAAAATTGTCACGATCGCATGCTCGAGTGCCCTTGTGAGAACTCAGCCACCCTGATCAGTGAGCGAGATTACTGTGTTTGCGAAAGAGATCAGAGCTCCCTATTGGCTGCAGACCTCGTGCCTGTGTGATGAGAGCGCTAGACCTGCGTTGGGTTGTATTTTGCAAGCGGTTGTCAAATTATGTTCTGGAATTTGTTCAAAGTAAAGGAGTTCTTTTGTGTGTGATTGTTCAAGAGCGAATCGAGTAAGGAAGGAATAACGTCGTGGCTACACTCTATAATAATTATAAAAAGCTCGAAAGGGATCGTAAAGAAGTATCAATGGCTGATAGTTGATGAGGGGATTCTACCTGGTGGTTATCAAGATAAGCAGGCTTATCATCGACCGAGCATGGCAATGCAAGGCTGAATTGAGGGCGATCTTGTGTAACCATGGCACTGGAACCTTTTACTGCCTGGGTACCTAGTATATACACAGACTGCCTAGGTACGCTTGACATTGACCATCTTAGTTGACGACAGCCGAGCTTGGCCCATTACCGGCGGCCTTTTAACGTTGGGGATGGCATCAGTTGCTGTTCTCACGGGCTATACGAAGCTCGCCGAATACTCATCAGCGCTTGTACAGCTCACACATGCAGTACTACTAGAGCTCAGCTCTGAGTGATTGGGAAACTGGTATCATAAACATCGGCCCAAGCACTTCAGGATTGTCATCTAAGTGGAGAACATGTTCTGTTGTGAAATATATGAACACATCGAGTACGTGAAGTCTTAAAGTCAAGCCCCAAGACGTGGTCATTGCTTTCCAGTCTCGGTTGATCTCAAAACATTCACGAAGAGTAAGTCGGTGTGTGGGAGACGAAGTCGGAAAGTCTATCATGTGCAGAGAACAACTTTTGTATTATGAATGTAGCGAAACTACTCTATTATGTGAATTTGCGCCAAACGCTCCTTTGCTACCCAGCCAATTTGATCGCCTGAAAGGTCTAAAATCTTTCTTATGCTAAAACATTGGCATTCATTCATTAACGAGCTACGAATCCAAAAGGTAAATTTCTAGTCCTCGAATTTGATACCCTTTTTTCCTTCAACATCAATGAAACCGCCTCTGTAGCTTCCGCGCTTCTTCTTGTTCTTCTCCTTGGTGAAACCCTTGCCTTTGTAATGATCAAATCCTCATGAGCCTTCTGCGCATAATCATATGGTACGAATGCGTTACTGGCCAATCTCGGGTCGACTTTGGTATCTTTTGGAATGCGAGAAAATGGTACGTTTTGTTTTCTAGGAAGCTTCGCGGTAGGAATCGGTGGCAATGGGGGATCTAGGACTTTGTCATTAGATGAGCCCTTGCCTTCGGAAAGAGTCTCGCTGGTATCTGAGCTAGCCACTGGCTCTTTCTTTGTAACTTTGCCAGAATCGCTCTCCGAATCAGAGTCGGAACTGGAGTCGGAAGATGAATCAGAATCAGACTCAGGCAATGGAGTTTTCTTCGCAATTGATTGTGTAGAAGAATCGGAATCAGAATCAGAATCGGAGTCAGAATCGGAGTCGGAGTCGGACGAATCAGAAGAGCTAGAGTCGTCTTCAGAGCTAGATTCCGATGAAGATGCTGTAGACTCTTTGTCGGTAGCAGCTGTCTTGGCCTTCTTAGATTTCGGGGCATCTTCTTCTGAACTTGAATCCGAATCGGATGACGATGAATCGCTATCCGAAGTAGCTTTTCGTTTCAGAGTGTTGACTTTTGGTTTCGGTGAGGGAGATTTGACAACTGATGGCGCATCATCTTCATCATCAGCATCGCTATCGGAACTGCTAGAAGAGGACGACGAGGAAGACGAAGACGAAGAAGAGGAAGATGAGGAAGATCTTCGGGACGCATTTTTCTTGGCCGGTGGAGCATCTGCCATCTCGACATCACTTTCCTCTTCACTTTCCTCCTCGCTGCTCGAATCACTACTGTCACTGCTGCTACTACTGCTGCTCGAGGTATCCTCAGAAGAAGCCTTGGCTGCCTTTGGCTTTGGGGTTTCGTTCTTTTGAATGGCCGCAGCTTTGAGTGCCGCAATCTCCTCTTTGGACGCCTGCCATTCATTGTAAATATCTTCAAGGGAGGTGGTAGTGCTGTTGCCTCCTGCAGTTGCATCCTCTCGGTTGCGACGTTCAGTCTTCAAGGTGCGACTAGTTTGCATGAGTTCGTGCTGTTCGAGGAATTTGCCGACAAGATCGAGTAAATGAGAAGGAATTCCAGACTTTGGGGGTTCGCCTGCATCTCGGCGGTTGAGGAGATCTTGTGCAATTTTTTTGTCCTGCTTGTTCTTCGAACGTCCTTCGTTGCCAGATTTGTTAGCTGGGGCTTGATTGGCATCAGCACCAGAGCCGGCAGGAAAAAGCCAATCTGGTTGTGGTTGACCAGCAGGTGTTCTTCTCTTTCCCAATGCCTGCATATTGGCATTATCCGCCCCCATACTGCGTTTGTTCTGCTTTGGCCTCATACTTAAATGAATGGAATTGAAGATATATTGGGTTGGGTATTGATCGCCAAAAAATAAAAAACTACAGCTTATCGGCAGAAAAAAAAAAAGTTCCCAAGGGAGGGAGAAATGACAAAAAGCGGCTAATCTACAATAAGATTAGTGTCATTTGACTTGATGCGGCGTACGAGTCCGCCTCGACTATCAAGAGCCTGGTAAGAATTCAAGAAGATTTGGTGGTGAAAGAACTTATCAGTAGGCATAGAGGGAGCCATTCTTAAAGCCTAAGTACCCTTGACTCTTTGGATATTAGAATACTGTAGATTCAATTAATCTACTAGATTCTTCGTGATCTCTCTGACAAAATAACTTATTGATATTATTGATTGACATTGATGATTGAATTGTGAGATAGGTATTGCCATAGGTCGGATCTTACTATGCCCGTCTCGAAGGTCCTTGATTATGTAATGCTAATGGTGCCTGTGTGCTTGCTGGTTTGATGTCAGGGAACGGGACCTAGAAAGCTGGAGTCAAACTGTAAGCACCAAATAACCTAATATCTGACTTGCACCTCATATACTCTTCTATCTATGTGAGTTGTGCTGTGACTTTTGAATGCTATTTAACAATTCCAAAAAATGATTTTCGAGCCAACTGCAGAACAACTCCCAAGTCGCCTTCACGAATAAATGATTGAAAAGGATACACAGAACAGTCGTCTCGATTTAACGAACGTGGCTCCGCCTGCCACATGGACGGCTCTACACGAACTGGCTCTAGCGGGGTCACTGGCAGTGACAGGAGTGGTATGAGCAGGGCGGAAAGATTCGAAGATGAGAAGAGACGAATTATTGAAAGCTGTTTTGGGAAAAAGGATCCAGATTGCTCCTGTAAGATTAGTCCAGTTTGCGCTGAAGGTACCAGCTAACCACTCGGTCATCTAGTATTGGAATCATACATCACACACATAAGAATCATTGAGGATGCTGCCTATCCCTCTACCCCCCTCCTTTGAACGCAAATCCAGATGCCAAAAAACCTCGTCTCATAATTGTTGCCGTGCGCAAATCTGGACGAGTTCGTATGCACAAAGCTAGGGAGAATGCGAACGGAAGCTTCTCAATAGGCAAAACTTGGATGCTCGATGATCTATCTGCGGTAGAGTCTTTTAGTGGAGCGGTGCCTGCGAGCGCCGAGGAAGAGCAACGTAAGCAATGGGCCGGTGGAATGGGATTCATTGTAACAATTGGAAAGCCCTATTATTGGCAGGCCAATACTCAGAAAGAAAAGCAATTCTTCATCGCAAGCTTGGTCAAGATTTACACAAAATATACTGGCGGAAAGGCGCCAGAACTCATCGGGTTCGACTCAAGAGAAAGGGAACAGTTATCTGGTATTTCTTCTGCTGCACGACCACAACAACCTCCCCCACAAGAGATGCGGCGGCCCTCGCAAGCCCAGCAGCCATCCTCTTCCGCATCTTCTCCTTATGAACAGAATCAAAGTCGACCATTCAAACGCGATCCGTCCCGAGAGCCAGTACTTCGTAGCCAACCTAGCCGAGATGCTATGCAACGCCCTCCAGGTCAAATGCCGCCCAATGCTAGTCCAGCTTTCCCACAACAAAATTCTAGACCCCCTATGCGACCACCGCGCGATGTTTCGCCAAACCCCAGTGCTAAGCTAATTGGTGTTACACCTCAACAGAGTCAAGCAAGTCTGCGTAGACTGGAGGGGGCTAATCCAAGCCAGGAGTCTTTTGGGCGCAGCGACGACAGCAGCAGCTTACCACCTCGCTCACGCGGTGGTACCAATGGGCTAGCTAACACACCTGGTCGCTTTCCTGATAGGAGCATAACGCCAAATTCCCAGCGTGGTCCTCCTGAAGCCGGATTTCCGAGTCCGAAACGAGACAGGTCAGCGGATGCGCCGCCAATGCCTGCTCCACTGACTATTCCACCGGAGAGACGTCGGCCGCCAATGCCAAATATTGGAGATGCATCTAGGTTGCGTAGTGTGGACTCAATGGACAATATTGTGCCGGCGCCATTAGCTAGTCCTGGTATGCGGAGAGATGATATGCGACCTCCTACCCGGAGCAGTGAACGATCGATACCTCGCGAACAGAATGCCAATGGAAATGGCAGCATCGACAGCAAGCTTACAGAGCCAGCAGCATTGGAAACACCTCGCGATGATATGGGAGACAGCAGTAAGAATGAACCTCCGCCAGTTCCTACACCTGCGCCGGCTGTGAATTCTCCCGTTTCTCCCATTGCTTCACCTACTAGCCCCATTTCACCTTCAGCAGAGGAGCAAGAGGATGAGGAACTGCGCCCAGGCCTAGGACCAATGATCAAAAAGAAATCCAAGGGTGACATTGCGAGTACTTTCCTTAGGGCCGCCAAAAATGCAAACGGATTTAAGCCTCGTGCTGGTGGTGCTGCTGAACGTCTTAGAGAAGCAGCACTGGCAGCTAAATCTCCCAACGGTCCTGATGGAATAACCGGTGTGGTTCCAGCACCTTCCTTGCTTCGGGCGTTAAGTAGTGATAGTGCAACTACAGTTAATACCACCCCTACTACTGTACCTGCCGCTGTGCCTGCTGCTTCGCCCGAAGTCCCATCTCCTCCAGTTGAAGCCCTTCCAGAGAAATCAGCTGCACGTAAACCTAATCCTGAAGTTGTTCCAGAAGTCAAGATCACAGTCCCTGATAAGGATGTACCTAGTACTGTTGAAGGTCCTTCAAAAACATCTGATACAGGATTACTCGATAAGCCAAAGGCTCGCGAACCCAGACGGCCAAAATCTGCCTCCGAGGCAATGCAAAAAGAGCTAGCGTCTTTAGGTATTGACCCAAGTTTCTTGGATGGTCGAGGCTCCGATCTTGTTAATGCTTGGGATGAGTTTGGATGGGTAGGAGAAGGTGTTCATATAAAAGTCATCGATACTTTGAAGGATGATGTTGAGCGAGAGCTCAACAAGGTTCAAGCTGGAGGCTGGTTAAACCGATTAGAAGAGGAGGATGAGCGAGTTGAAGCGATCAAAAGAGGACTAGATACATGTATGGATGAATGCGACGAACTTGATGGTTTGCTCACATTGTATCTTGTGGAGCTTGGCGTAAGTTATTCCCATAGATGCTTTTCTGGAAAACTTTGTGTATTAATAGACTATTTCAGACACTCAACGAGGACATTGCCTATATCGAAGCCCAGTCACAAGGTCTGCAAGTACAAACAGCCAATCAAAAGCTGTTGCAAGTTGAGCTTCAATCTTTATTGGATACAATATCGATTTCATCATCACAGCTTGAATGCCTTAAGACAGCGTCGCTGGAGAGACCTCATGATCTCGAGTTGATTGAAAAATCCTTAGTTGTATTGTTCAAGGCTATGGTCACTATTGATCCTTCACTCAGTATTTCTGGTCCCAGAAGAAGCGAAGATGGTAGCGTTCGTTCCGGGAAAACTGGAGGTTTTGGCAATAGCGAAATCGGAAGCATGCGAGTCCTACAAGAGAAAAAAGATGTGTACCGAGTTACGAGCGTTGAGTTTCTTCAGCGCTTGTATTCCTTCTTACAAATGAAATTCCGCGCTGCAATTGACGAAACGAGAAAAGCGACAGACCGAGAAAAGGGTGGTAATATCACCAGAGCAGCTGGGAAGGGCAAACTTGACCCACGTCATCATGATCTTGCTAGAAATGTACTTTGGAAATACAGTCCACTGATGTTGTTCTCCAGAGAAGTTGCCCCCGATGAATGGGAGAGGTTTTTGTTAGATTACGAGTCTGCATGCAAACCTTTGTACCAGGACGAGTTCAGGGACGCTGTTTTTGCCTGGAAGCGGATCGCTAGGAAAGCACATGGGGATGAATCTGACATTTTGTTTACATCACAAACCGAGAAACAAACCGAAGGCCTCGCGACCACGACGGCCAGAAAACTGACAGTAAAAAGAAGTCAAACATTAGCAAAAATACGATCCCCAATTGGCGATGGCGGCAACAAAGCTAGCTCAGACAAGGCGGATGGTCGACTACCTCCAAACGAAGTATTTACGGGAGCTCTTGATGAAATGATTCCAATAATGAGCATGGAGCAAAATTTTATCGTCGAATTTTTCCACATCACATCACTAGAGCAACACGATTTTGCAGATTCCATCGCTGCTGCACCACCAGACTTGCGACGAGGTGGTGACTTGAGAAGGCCAAAGGTTATGGACCCGAACCGGATCTTGGCAAAACGTGTCGTGCAGACCATGGAAGAAATTTACGCTTTCTGGGCTGGTGATATGCAAGCACTCGTAGACTGGTCCCTCCAATCTGATCCATTGTAAGTCCACTATCATTAAACTAACCAGAAAACCTAACTAATTCTTTGAATAGGCAAGGTGTCGGAATACTCGTTTCAATTGAGCGCAAGCTTGTCGACCTCGAGGAATCAAGCCAGGAATACCTGGCACGCACACTTCAAAAACTACATGCTCGTTTACTGGGTTTATTCAACAAATTTCTCGATGAGCAAATACGCGCCATTGAAGACACCAAAGTCAAAATAAAGAAGCGAAAGGGTGTTATTGGCTTCATAAGGATATTTCCTTCATTCTCGCTGGCAATAGAAACGATGCTAATGTCCGCCGACGGCCTCGAAGTTCGACAAATCGTAAATAATGCATATTCGCGATTGAACAAAACCATGTTTGAGTCTCTAAAAGTCATCGCAAGAGAGAACCCAAGTGCCCAAACTGCAGGTGCAGATCCAGAAGACAAGGAGGCCCTCAACTATCAGATTTTACTCATCGAAAATATGAACCACTACCTTGAAGAAGTGGATGTTCGCTCCAATCCGATACTTGAAGAATGGCGAGAAAATGCTAGCCAAGAAATGGATGAACACATGACATTGTATCTTGGTGCTGTGATTCGCAGACCTTTAGGAAAGCTTCTCGATTTCTTAGAAAGCACTGAGAGTCTTATGCTTTCAAGGCAACCTGGTGAATCGGCTTCGAGAATTTCGTCAATGCCTAGTCACTCCAAATCAACTTTCAAGAAAATTCTTGCTGGTTATGATGCCAAGGAAATTAGAAAAGGTATCGAAACTCTCAAGAAGCGAGTCGAAAAACATTTCGGTGATGCAGATGATCCAGGACTCAGTCGAGAACTTGTTATCAAGGTGCACCAACAATGCGAGAGGTTGTACGAAAGAGTCGACGATAGAATTTTGACGATCAGCAGAGATGTTTATGATGGAGAGATTATTGCTGAATGGACAAGAGCCGACATTTCTACAGCATTTAGAAAATAGGTGTCGTCATGAAGGGATCAAGATTCTTCTATTCTGATTTCATTGAATATAAAATTTCAGTGGGATGTAATATGAGCGCAAACATATGATTAAAATGGGCGTTTCAAGGAGGGTGCGGGTTGTCATTACCATGGCCGCAACAAACCTTGTAATTCTAGGGGATATACCATGAGCTTAAAGAATGAAGAGCAAAAAATAAACAATTTCCATAGCTGGATACATTCCTTTCCATCCCTTGTTATTTTGAACAACTTGAGCCTGAGCGAGTAAAAACAGATCTGAGTTTTGATCTCCATCTTTTTTGTCTAGATGCTATTTATGTACTGCTATGATAACCGAGGATATTAGACGGAAATTGACGGATGAACACACCCACTACGTACTTATCTCCGGCAGTAACTTGTTTTAGTGGTCAGTCTAACAGATGAAGATGAGTAAGCGCTATGATATATATTGCTTCTTTCATTTCAGAATAATTGTACGATTGTTATTGTTGACAATCTCCTGAGTTTTGTTGGTGTTCATCTATCAAATCAGACATAATATTCGCCTCTGCATAGGCTTGACTTACATCTATCTCTGCAGGCACATCATTACAACGGGCCTTTAATGGTCCAATGAAATTTGGATATTGTAATCCTCGATCCAAAACAGATACTGAAGCATTATGATGGCGCCTGAAACTGATACCCATCCTCCCCCAGACCTTTTAAATCGTGTAATTAATGAGGCGAATCCAATGGGTGTTCTAATTGTAGACGAGCCCCAGTCGACTCAAAACACGTTCGAATTACGGCCTATAACTCGCCAAAGACGAATCACAATTCTCATCTCAAGCTTTTTGACAATATGTATCACGATTGGTCTCAATCAATCTTATGGTGTGTTTCAGAGTTACTATATCTCCGAAACCCAAACCATGCTTCCCAAGTCAACTCGTAACGAAGGCGCCTTGGTGGCTTTCGTGGGAACGCTCGGGTCTGGTCTGACATGGGCGGGTAGTGTTGTGGTAAATCCTATGATGGCAAGACTAGGTATGAAGGGTTCCAAACATATCTGTATGATGGGAGTTGCTTTCATGAGCCTAGGCTTTGGACTGGCTAGTGTTTGTAAAGAAGTTCGATAATCACAATCCCCTCCTAACTCTATCATTCGCTAAATTGTTTCACTAGGTCTGGCAACTCTTATTGACACAAGGCTTGTTATATGGCATCGGTTCATCGTTTCTCTACTATCCAATTCTCAGCACAGCACCCGAGTATTTTACCACTCATCGTGGCTCAGCTATGGGATTTATCCTATCGGGTGCAGGTATCGGCGGGCTCGTTTTCTCTCCTTTGATACGCTTTCTTCTGACATCAATTGGACCAAGATGGACGCTCCGTTTACTTTCTTTCCTCGTGCTGATAATCGCTTTGCCGATCGCCGCCACTGCAGCTCCATCACGATTCATAGGAAGGAGAAAAACTCACGTCGATCTCAAATTGGCCATAAAGCCTGCGTTTATCTTTAGCGTTGGAGCTGGCTTCCTACAAGCGGGAGGCAACGGACTACCGCTCACATTTCTGGCTGAGTACTCTGTGGCTTTAGGCTACACGTCTGCTTTTGGGGCCACGTTGCTAGCTGTTTCAAACGGTATTAATTCTATTAGTCGAGTTATGACGGGATTTGCTGGCGATAGGTTCGGGAGACAGAATACTCTAATTCTGACAGTCATTTTGTGCGTTATATCGGTGTTAGGATTTTGGCTAGGGAGCACTACTGCAAATGGTAACAAAGCACTGTGGCTACTTTTTGTAGTTTTTTATGGAGTTGCAGGTGGTGGTTATAATGCTCTATTTCCAACAGTATGTCACTTCTTTCCTACCCATGTGTATCTCAACCTACCCAATTTGCTTACATATGATGCGGAAGACTGTGGCGGAAGTGTTTGGACTCCAGGCCTACGCTAGCGTGAATGGGTTCATCTATTTTGTTCGAGGCCTCGGAACCATGCTTGGTAGTCCAGTTGGTGGCAAAATTCTGGGGGAGAGCAAGTTAGGAAACTATCGTTCGGTGATCTTGTTTGATGCTGCGCTTTTGTCTGGCGCTACATTCTGCGTTATTGCAGTGCGATTTTTTGATTCTGTGGAAAAGAGATCTTGGAAGTGGATAGCTTAAGTTGTGCATCGTCGCATCATTATATTCTAGCGAAGTTTTACATAGGACATAGATTCTTAGATTGTCACAACCTCCATTTAGCAAGGCGTACGGGAACCTTTGAACAACTTTAACCAAGGGCCCCTGATGTCGACCAACTTTAACAGTCCAGTGCATTCGACTGCTTGCGCTTAGCCAGTTATTTCGCCAAATTCAGGGAACATTTTCTACTGTTTGGAGTGGAATCAAAAAATGACGGCTCGTTGCACATGATACAGTCAAACAATTGGGCAATGGTTTATGCGACAGTTTTGAGCAATGGAAGTTCATTGCACACTGTCAAGTTCCTTATTGTCAAATGTTCGCGTAGAAAAACCTTTTCAACACAGCCCCTCTCCCCGGAAAGCAATGCGTAGCGTTCGACTCTAGAAAAGTACAAACAAGAAATACACTCTGATATCATTGCGTGCCAAATCGAAGCGAAGGTCAAGATATTCTTTCCTTATAGGCCAGAAGACGTTTAAAGTTGGTCATTATATCATCATACCATGCTCAATGGGCTATTGTCAAGCCACTATCTTCGGCTCTTTCGACACTAGGTAAATTTAACAATATTGAAAAGTCGGCGCTTAGAAACCAACAAGTCAAGCGCAATCGATTCTATTGGTTATGTAGCTGAAGATATACCAATATTGAATGCTGGAGAGGTCTTTTGAAAGGCCATGCGACCTATAAGGCTGAAGTGTCTAAAGACATCGAAAATTTTACCTTGCCTTGGCTTTGGCCTCGTTGAGGTCGTTCAATATTTGCTGTTCGTCGTGGGCCCAAGCTTATATATCTCTTGAGAAATTGTATATCATTCATAAGATGCATCGAATCTGTATTGTCTCTTGTCCACACAAGTTTGTGGACATGCTTTTCACTATATATTATCAAAGGCTTATTTGACACATGAATAATGGCTGCAGTGCATGCCCGATCCAAACTGATGGCTCGTGATCAGTTATTGAATATCAGTTCCTCCTTGACTGACACAGCCTCATCATCCTCAATCGAAAGGAATGAAGTAGAACAACCAATTTCTTCCATCAGCCTTCCAGTCGGAGCGGAAATTGGTATTGGTCTTGTTATCGGCATTGTTACTTGCGCGTTAGTGCTTGTCATATTACTACTTTTCAGCTGTATCAGAAGAAATCGAGTTCATCGTCTTACAGCAAAGGACCCACCAGTACTCTTTGTGAATGAGGAAGATAATCCGCCAGAACGTCGTCTATCTTCGACGCAAGACTTCGAGATACATCAGAAGACGCCCGATGAAGAACGTTCGCATGTCATGTCACAGCATCTGTGGACCAGCCCCGATGATGTTGCACCTAGATATGAGCCTCGTGAGCAGCAAGAAAGACAGAGTTTCGCTGAAATACAACCGGAAAATCGGGAAGAGCCTGTTGACAGGCAAAACAGACAGCATACTCACCCAACTTCACACTTTCACTCAGACGCAGGCGAAGAAACACCCAGCTACTCGTCCCATCATGATTCCTACGGCTCTTGGACAAACTCTCCATCTAGCATATTTCAAGTCCCCAGTTACAAATCATCCTATTCTTCCCAACAGCAGCAAAAACAGCTTGTGTATTCTTCAAACTCAAACCCAACACCTAGTCAAAGTAATCATTATCAACAAGAAGTGTACATGCCCCGACAAGAATCAATCAAAATCCAACAACCAGTACCCTCTTATAGTCCATGGCGAAATCACAGATTACTGAATAGAGCCTATTCGGCGGGAAGTGCACAACAGACACCCAACCGAGATGAATCGCGATTTCAACTGGAGATGAAACACGAAGCCGCGCACGTTGCAAGTAAAAAAGTCAAGGTAAAGAGAGGAAGTGCTGTAGAAAACCATTCTGCAACCAATTCAGAGCCTTCTAAAACTAGGAAACACCTCAAAGCTGCACCAAAAAGAAAGACTAAAGATAAAAGTCCGCGCGCAATCTCCCCTTTAACAAAAGCATCTAATCTCCAGAAAACATCTGCTGAGCATAATCCCCATATCTTAGCAGAGCCAAAATCAAATCAGAAAGCAACAAATCAAGATCAAGATAGAAAGAGAGATCAGATACCCCATCCACTTCAATCTCATCCTTACTCCCCAATAGAAAACATTGAGATCTCCAAATCTTACACTAAGGAAAATCCTCTGCCCTCACCACCCACCCAGCATCCTATGATCCCCGAACTCGAGGGCTCAGAACAGAAGTTCTTATGACTCTCACAGACCAAAATTTTGCAGGAATTGTGGGGATAGGAAACGAAGTAGGATATTGTTTTAGAATTTCCTTTAGTGTCTGTGTCCATTTATGGATTCTGATAGATCGCTTGTGTGATTTTGGTTTGAGGTATGCATGTATCTAGGATAGAAATATAGCTACCAATATTAAATTCTCTCAATAATTCACATAAAAGGCTTGTATCAAATCATCTGCATGAATTTTCATAATCTCATATAGCCGAAAAGAACGATGTACATACTAAAAGGGGTATCGAAAAGACAACAAAAGTTACCGCCAACAATCTAAATAATTTTGCCCCTAAGCTCCCCAGAAACGATCGTGAGTTGTAGTTAATATATACATTAAGAATTCTTATGCCCCCTAACCCTTCTTATCGTAGTCGTTGTACGTAAAGATATCAAATCATATCATAACATAACATCGTCCTCATAAATGCACACGTGCATGCATTGGGGATTTTCTTACCACTCTAGCATGCGCCGTGACTCGCCCACTACACTCCTACGCCTCGTCATCCGGCGGCAACTCGCCTCCAACCTTCTTCAGCCATCTTAAAATCCTTCCCCTCACTTCATCCAACTCAGTCCCCAAGCCACTTCTCCAAAGCTCTTCTACAACTTTCACTTTCTCCTTCAAATCATCCGTCAGTCTTCCCTCTTCTTCACTCTTCACTGCCTCTAACTCTCTTTCCACCTCTTCTTTCCCTTCTCCCTGAGCTACGCGTTGAGTTGCCATTAATCTGCAATTTGCTGCCGTTACTCCCACTTTGACTTCGTGTAATAAACAGAGTAAATTCGTCTGACTTTCGATAAACTGATATGTCGATTTGCCCGTGTGGACTAACAGTGTATATAAATATTGCAATGGAAAATCATAATAGCTTGGATTTTCCTCGTATTCTTCTTTGGGGATTTGTATCATAAAGTCTTCCAAATCTCCATCTTTCGGAATCTGCTCAACCAAACGACTGAGAGAGGGAGCAATATCCCAGAAAGCACCGAGTTGAACTTCCACGCCGCGAACTACATTTTCTTCGATAATATCCATGAATTCCTCTGTACGCTTGAGAATCTCGGATTCGAATTCTTGTTTGCGTTTTTGAGCATCTTCTGCAAAGAAGGTTTCTGCGCCGCGCACTTTTTCGGTATTTTGGGATAAGCGATAAGGAGTTATTATCATTTCTTTGTAACGATCATTGCGATCCGAGAGTAATTCGTAAACTTCACGGTGGAGTTGCTCACGAGCTTCGAAAATCCATTTGAGAAGGGTCAATTTCTCAATAAGCTCTGGTTGCTCGTCACCTTCTTCCTGGGTAGAAGTGGGATTCTGGTTTCTTGAGTCATTAAAGAGTTTACTTCGCAGCTGTTCAAAAAGATCAGTGGCTGATTGAATACGGGTCATGAGTAGTTCGTTGACAGGAAGAACGACTTGAGATTGAAAGAGTTCAAAGATAGATTTGGCGGCTTCCTTTGATTTAAGAAGCTCGCTGGTGACGGAATCTGCTTCATATGCAGCTGCGTCAGCGTACGAGATTGTTCCAGCTTCAATATCGCGTTGCATACGAAGACGTAGTGATGCCCGACGCTTGGAGGCAGCAGTATTTTGATCTTCCCGCATCTGAGCACTATCCCTCAAGAAGCGTTCTTTAGTGGCATTTACTTCAGTGATGTCGCTCAAGGTACGAACAGTTGTACGGACGCTTGTGAGATCTGGATGGTTGTTGTTGACTGCTGGGTGGTGACGGGGATAAGGTGGGGGCAATGTGACTAATCTTGAAACATCAAGGTGCTCTGGATTTGGTGTGAAGGGCGTTCGTGGAACGAGGGCTGGGGGAACAATTGGCTGAAATACGGGAGATCCTTGATTCGGTTGGTGGAAGCCAGTTTTCTCCTGTGGATATTCGTTGGGACCTAGATGGGCTGGATTACTCGGCCCACCAAACGTGTTCTCCATTGGTGATCCCGAAGATTGGTCTCCTTCACCAAATTGTAGAGCTTCACGCAATTCCTTTGGCATACCCATATACTTTGATTCCCGTTTCGATCTTTCAAATCTCGACGAAGGAGCTCCATCTGATCCATGCTGACTAACTTCCCACCATCTGCTTGAAGGCCTTCCTCTTGAACTTGCACCATCAAGTGCCTCACTAACACTCATGCTTGGGATTGGAGATAAGGAGGGCATATAGCCAGGTTGACTCCACCATTGTGGATTTTGTTGTGTTGGAGCTGGAGATGGCGGACCTGCTGAATCAGCTCTAGATCCAGGTCTTGAATCTGAGCGTGAGGTTGGCCTCGTAGGTGGGCGCGATCCAGATCTTGGTTCAGAATTTTGTAATGATATATTTTCCTTCACGGCCCCTACTAGCGAGCCCCTATGAGATCTTGGAGCAGCTGACGATGCAGGTGTAAATTCACTTGCACGAGACGTCGAAGAGTCTCTACGAGGGTTAGTATTAGGGCGAAATAAGTCCCGAGTTAAATCTAGAATCTCGGATCCCATTGCATCTATAGCAGACGCATAACGGTCTCGACGAATTCTAGATTCATTCACAATGAACTCAGCAAAAATGCGTACACGGTCTGTATCATTTGTTGCACTAGCTTCTCTTTGAACAAATATTTCATGTCTCTCTGCTGCAGAGCAGGCGAAATCATCATTTGGGGACATTTGGGACATTTGACTTGCAACAGATTTGCCTGTTGTAGGCTGGGATGCAGTCGAAGCAGCGATGACTGCGGAGTCATTTTTAGGGATAATCAAGGAAGGCGGACGATTATTGGGAGTCTTTTGAACCATTCTTGACTGTGGTGGGGGAGTTGGCAAGGATTTAAAAGGAACTGATGGTGAGTGTTCTATTGCAGATGACCTGATAGACTCAGGAGAGAAAGGCGGAGTAGGCGCCACTGGTCTAGGAGTTGAGCCTCTAGAGCCAGTAGCAGTTCCATTCATACGATCAGGAGTGGTCAAATTCTGCTGCATGGGTTGGGACGATCTCGGAGTTTCTGAATAATTAGATGATCTTCCGCTCCTCGGAGTTGCCCTGGTTATGGTTTGTCGCCTCGCTAGGGGCACAACAATATCACTAGGAGTAATCGCTTCCGCCCAAGGATTATTTGATTGTTCAATAGCCGATTCAGGGTAAGCTATCCTGCCAGTTCTACTTTCACTTCTTCTTTCACGAATAGTTTTCTCTCCTCTGACTGCTCGCGATCTTGCCAAGCTAGAAGAATTTGAGTCAGAAATAGAATCAGTCGCTGTACTAGAAGCGTTACTCGAAGTATCGATGTGGAGCGCAGGACTTTCTACACGGTTTCGGGGGGATACTGCTGTGGGTGCCTCGTCAGGCCAATCTGATGCTGCCGCAGAAGCTTGGGGTGGAGGCGAGAGTGGAGTGGGCGGAACTGGACCTAAAGAAGATGAAAGCGGTGGTCTTCGCGTAGGGGGAGAGGTTACACTTTCGAGTGTTCGGGTCATACTTTGGGATCTTGGGGGTGGAGGGACGCCAGGCGGAGGCGGAGGTAAGGGCATTCCAGGCTGCCATCGAGTAGTAGATGGATCTCGCGAATGCGCCGGAGATGCTGAGCTGATGGCCCCTGTAGATGCAGCTCGACGGGACCCTGGAGGTAGAAAATTGACCGGGACAGGCTCTGCAAGTTCTTGACGCGTTTGTTCCACAACTCTTCTTGGAATGGGTGGAACTGGTGGTATAGGTTCCCTGTTTGCTGGTGACATTCTGGTATTTTCAGAATGATTAACTTGTCTCCTAGAGAAGCCAAAGATACCATGTGGTCGATCATTTGATCCAGCTCTCGATCGCCCACCAGGTGGAGGAGGGTAATTTGGGTGTGGGGTACTTGGGGCCGGAGTATGAGGGGTATGTGGAATATCTGGGGAAGACCGATATGCCTGTGGTGGAGAAGACATAGGCTCATCTGACGCTCCTGCCGGTCTATTGCTTCGAGGTGGCGAGTATGGAGGTGGAGCTGGAATCACTACTGCAATTGTTTATTAGCTTTTACTACCCCGCGCACACTGTGGATATAATTCGAAATTTAAGAACAATTTTTGAAATCAAGTACCATCTGGATCGTGAGGTGGCCTGGCAGAATAATGCGAAACATCTGAACCACCACTGACGCTGGGAGATGAAGTCCATTGTGAAGGGTTGTACTGTCGCACTGAGCTCAGAGGTGTATTGTACTGTGATGGATGATACCCAAATGCTGAGCTCGGATTTCCAGAAATGGTAGATCCCGGAGTCTGATGATGAGGAGGCGTGACTTGAAGAGATGTTGTGATGGGATTCAATTCCATTCTCCTTCGGAAACCATGCTCTCTATGAGGGTTCATTGTCGTGTCTTTAAAGTCTCCCGATTCTAAAAATAGTAACACGAAGGTGCTATCGCGACAAACGAGACTTAACCTCCACACTCAAGCACTCAAGCACTCAAGCACTCAAGCCAGGCTTTCGTCCTATTGAGACGACTTTGCCTTTGGTCTCATCTGAACATAAAGATGTAAACGAGTTGAGTTGAGTGTGAGGTGAAGTTTTCAAGTTGTGAAGAATATCCCTTTTTTTCACCTACGGAATCGACCACCCTTTAGGTCGTGGTGGGATTTTTTGATTCGAAGGGGCGAGATGGCTGTTTTTGAAGCATGGTAGCATGGCAAGCATGGGCAAAGAAAGATGCTCCCATCCTTACCTTACAACACCACCAACTTCAGGGTTCCAAATACGGCATGGCCCACGATTGGAGTTATCGGAGTTGATGTGCATGATTAATTCTGTCCGCCTTTTTCGTATTGAACCAATTAGATGATAATACAGTGACATTCAGACATGGATCTAGTCTGCTAGTCTTCATTTGACATGTTCAGCGCTTACGAGCTCCCCCTCGCTCCCCCAACGATTCATGCGCCAAAGCGTATCCGTGCCCTTAAAAGGTTGTATTGACGGCTTCGACAGCATAGGAAGAAGATTGAAGCTTTCATTTGATATGTATATGCACCGTTGAGGGTAAGCCATGGGGTGTACCTGAATTAGAATCTGTATATGCAATTTTTGAATACTAAATCATGACAGTCCTTCATATTGAGTTCTCAATCGAAACCTTGAGGACATGTTCGTTTCTCGAATAGAGAATACAGACCAACAATATTAACTATAATTATCACTTACCTAGTAATTAATTCTTAAGGATTATGGAGAGGAATTTGTTGCATGTGGAGCCCGAGACTAACAAAGTGCTTTCTATAGGGTCACTAAAAATAGAGTCATCCAATGTCTTATCTTTTTTTCCTTTCCAGCTTCACCGATTAAGCATCTCACAATTGCAACAGTTAGGATCTAGAGACTTACGAGGATAGGTGATTTGGGCAGTCATAACTTATTGTATTGTGCTTGCTTCGGTATGGAATCGCTACTCTAGCAGTGAGTTGTCAATTCATAAGACATGTGTGAAGATATCTAGGTGTGGTATTGGATGAAAACGTGATTCTGACATCTTTGTATTCATAGAAGTGATGTATTGGACAAGGAGCTTAGCTTGAGCTTGGCAAGTAGGCAAGAGAAAAGGGCAGGAGAAAGCTCATCTGGAAACCGAGGCGGCACTTTCATCACGGTCGGTACTGTGTATGAAAATTCCACTGTGGATCTCATCATGTCGAAATGTCACTGAGCGACATCACGAAGTGAGCATCATTATTAGAAGCTCCATTTTTTTTCTTTCACATTGCTTATCTGACATGGATGGATTGTCAATCCAAGTTCGACGTAATATCGTACAGGAAACGAGGCAAGATTGAGCCCCAACAACATGTTACCGCTTAAGGTTATACAAAGTAATAAAAGTGATGCTAAAAGTATCATTCATGTCTGGAAGCTAGCCTACTGAATGAGGCCTGGAGCTGCATTACTTCATTGCCAATCCGATCTGTACAGCGAAGCTCGTGTTCTGCACAAATATCTTCCGGCCCTATTGAAACTGACATGATACTGGGGTGATAGCTCGTCCTTAGTATGCGCACGAGGCATTGAACAGGAATAACCCTCAAGAGGTGCCATATCCCAAAGCTCTAGATAGCGGGTCCATCAATGGCCATCCATCTTATTTGCTGTCAAGATTTCGCGTCCTCCATTGATTTGCATGAGCGATGTTGTCGTTACAACCGCTTCAACCCTCACTGGACTTTGCCCCCATTCCCATCTTGCCCATACGAAAACTCTTCCGGTAGATCCATTCCCACCCTCCTGGCAGTCAGACGTACTCGCTCTTCTTCATCCATATTCATCCCAGGGTTGTATCTCTCAAGTAAAGTGGCATACATCCTTTGCGCCTTGACATATTGTAGGAATTGCTCTGCTTGCTCGATTGGCGTGCCTGTTTCTGAGGCTATGGTCCTGCGAATGCGGGATTGTAGAGGTGAGCGGGATTCCTGGGTGAGAGGCCGAGATGGAAGTTCGCGAAGAAACGAACGGTAGAGCGAGCGTAGTTTTGTAGGTGTGATAGAGGACATTTTCGTAGTTGCCCGCGCCGATGAGAGTGAGGTTTGAGGAAAGTTGATGAGGAGTGTGAAATCACCATCCTGGCACATCTTAGAATTAGAACTGTCGGCACCAAAAATTCCGACATATTTTCAGCCTTGCAGCCTCGTCCAACTGATATATTTATATTTTCGAGCACTTCAACATCGAATCCCCTTCCAATGTCAACGCTTTTGAGGATACAGTCATGTGCTCGTACAACCCGACGAGATGTGATCTCTGCGAGAAATGTTCTCAGGGGACTTAAGACAATATCACAGGGTCATGATTCTCAAATACCCCAACATATGAATTTTCCTTCTACTAAACTCTGCTACCACTGGGACACTTTACCACCCACGGAAGCTCAACTTGTGCACGCAAATGGATTTTTCACCAAAAAACCTCCCAAGCACTTGTGGTCTACATCGCAATTCTATGCCATGGAGTTTGGAGACAGCTCCGAAGTTTGTTTCTTAGGACGATCAAATGTAAGCTTAATCCTCTAGTTATACTATTGGGCTTGTAGCTTGTAGCTTGATCTTGCTATTGCATTAAATACTATCTGTGGCCTTTAGATATAGAAGACACGAGTTGTTGCACTTATAAATACATACTGACACTGGCGTGTTGTAGGTTGGCAAATCATCTCTTCTCAACGCTCTGCTCAACACCAAGGCAGCATATACCAGTTCGAAACCTGGGCGAACACGGTCTATGAATGCATTTGCGATTGGAGGGCACGAAGGGTCGGAAGATAATAGTGAGCGATTAGTGGTACTGGATATGCCAGGATATGGACACGGTGGTAGACCTGAATGGGGAAAAGAAATCATCAAATATTTGGAGAAGAGGAAACAGCTGAAACGAGCCTTTGTACTAATTGACTCCGAGCACGGAATCAAGGAAAGTGATCGTGTGATGCTGCAAATGTTGCGGTCACAGAAAGTACCCCATCAAGTGGTGTTATCAAAGATTGATAAGATGTTGTTTGCTTCAAATACGAAAAAAATCCCGAGCAATGATAATTTGAAGAATAGGATGACCCGCCTAGACAAAGTCTTGCAAGAGACAAAAGAAACGATCGAGCCGGATCCAGAGTCTGAGGATGCTGACTCTATGACTGGAGAGATACTAACATGCACATCTGAGAAATGTGCTGGAAGGAAATATGGCATTGATGCTGTTAGATTTGCAATGCTCAGGGCTGCGGGCCTACATATCCAACCAAAAATCAAGCTAGCCAAGCAAGTGGATATCATTTCGCACGAAGAACTATTCGAGGGATTGAATACTGCAGACTGAGGATGTATTCGGTGCACATATTTCAAAAAAAAAAATAAGTATGGTGCCTGGTCATACTGTGGTAGTCTAGAAGGATTCCTGCTTTTCACTGGGGATTGGTGGCTGACCACGTTCCAATGGAATACATTGATCTCGAGTCTTAACTCCAGTACTTATATAAGTAATCAATCCGTGGTATGCTTGATCTGTGCGAATGTCAACAGTAGAGGATGCCAGGGAAGCAGAACAGGCGAATTATTTGAAAGATGGAAAGGGGAAGGGTATGGCAACAGTGCTGATCTTGATCGATGCAAGACAATCACCTAGTACTTGCAGTAGTTGGTTGATTGGAGAAAAAGGGGGTTTATTAGTCAATACCAAAATAAACCAAAACATTCCGAATCTGAAAACAATCATCTATCTAACAGATATCCCCAGTTAGTGAAGCCCAATGATAGCTCGTATGTACCTGACATGAACTCTGAATACGTGTCACATGATTGTATTGGATGGATGGTGACTTTTCTGGGCCATGGGGTTGTTCCCGCTAATCGTCATACTGCACCGCTTGCCGGAGGACCTGCAAGTTGCAACTTTCAACTTTTCTAGCCACTACCTGGAAATTGTCGCAACCTGAACCGACACTACCTATCTACCTAAATTTTATATGCTTAATTCTACATACCTAATCGTCTTCAACCAACCTTTACAGAAAAAAGACACCTTCAACCTCAAAATCAAACATCACCCTTTTTAATCGATTTTTTAGACATTCAGATATTCATTCTCTTTGATCAGGAACTGGAAAGTGCGGGGCCAACCGAAGCATAGCCTAGCCTTTACTACCAGGTACATACAGCGCCGGGTCTTCATTCATTAACATCGGAAATTACCATATCAAGCGATTACATAGTGATCACTTACGACGCCATACCTCACAACATCATTCATCATTACGCCGTTGTCGCCTTTCCACACAAACGCGATTTGCGATTGGCTTTCTTAGGTGTTGCATCGTAGCTGGATAGCTACCGAATCTTTGATCGCAATTCTGACATTACAATTAATTTGGTATTGAACTCAGGAGAGATCAGGTCGCCAACATGTCGAAGGTCGTACGAAGCGTCAAGAACATCACGAAAGGATATAACAATGTGCAAATCAAAGTTCGGAATGGTATGATCCTCTTGCCAAACTCCCGACTCTTTTATTGATAAATGATAGCTACGAGTAATGACCCATGGGGTCCGGTTGGATCTGACATGGCTGAAATTGCCCAACTAACCTTCAATTCGTGCGTGCCTTTATCACTTGCCATTGTGAACAGAACTGACACGAGTATCATAGGGCGGAAACATTTTATCAGATAATGGATATGATCGACAAACGTTTGAACGACAAGGGCAAAAATTGGAGACATGTTTTGAAGGCGTTGAAAGTGTTAGATTACTGTCTGCACGAAGGTTCCGAGTTGGTAGTGACATGGGCAAGAAAGAATCTCTATATTATCAAGACTTTGAGGGAGTTCCAGTATATTGACGAGGATGGGAGAGATGTTGGCCAAAATGGTTTGCATTTTCATGATGAGACTAATGAAGCTTGCTAACTATGTTCTTAGTTCGGGTCTCCGCTAAAGAATTAACATCTTTGATCTTAGATGAGGATAGACTTCGAGCTGAGCGCGCTGATCGCAAAAACTGGAAATCCAGAGTCACTGGCTTGGATGAGTTTTCCGAACCTTCAGATGCACAGCCGCGACGACAACGACCACACCGAGCGCAGCGCGCCGACGAAGAGGATGCAGAATACAGGTTGGCTATTGAGGCCAGTAAATACCAAGAGGAAGAGGATCGCAAAAAGCGCGAGAGTAGGCAAGGGGGCGGTGAACCAGACGACGATGATCTTGCTAAAGCTCTCAAGCTCAGTCAAGAGGAAGAAGAATTGCGCAGACGTGAATTAGAAGAGCAGAATGCGCAGTCGCTCTTTGATGATGATCCAATCCAATTATCGCAACCCACTGGTTTCAATGGAGGGTACCAGCAACAAGGAGCCGTCGATTGGTCTGGAAATCCCATTGATTTGCAAACACAGCCTACGGGATATTTGAATCCCTATACAAATTTCCAAAATGCGCAACCTACCGGCTATCAACCTACTGGTTATCAACCTGGATTCTCCGTGCAGCAAACGGGCTTTGATCCTTACGCATCACAGCAACAACAACAACAACAACCGTTTCAACCACAGCCTACTGGATTTAATCCATATGACCAGTTCTCACAACAGCAACAGCAGCAACCTCAGCAGCAACAACAACAACACCTAGAACCAATTGCCCCCGCCGGAACAAACAACCCCTGGGCCACAAACCAGAGCCAGCCACTCCAATCTTTACAACCAATGCCTACTGGATCGAACAATCCATTTGCATCATCATTTGCGCGCCCTCAAACCAGTTCCGCTGCATCCAAACCAACGCTCGCTACTCTTCAAGAACAGAAGACTTTGGGCCAATACAACAATACGTCATCATTCAGCAACACTCCGTCGTTCAGTCCTTCTCCTTCATTCTCGCCACAACCACCCCAAAGAGAAGTATCCGAACATGAAGCTAAGCTCAATGCGCTTCTATCTAGCGGAGATGGAATGGACACTTTTGGAAATACAGGAAACCTTAGAATCCCAGCTCAGCATACTGCACCGGGAACCTTTGTTAACAGTGCAGGTGCTGGGTTAGGACGTATCCACGAACAACAAACCGGCAACAACCCATTCCTCCAGACCCAATTTACCGGCATGCCACAAACGACATATCAAAATAACGCTGCTGGCGCGTTCGGCAACAGTCCATTTGGTCGACAAGTGCCAGCCGCCACTGGACCAGCTGGTATGAACGGCGGCGCAAACGGATTTAACCAATCGAGCAATCCATTCGGCCCCAGACCTCAGCAGGGACAGAACGGACAGGGTGGAGATTTGATACAATTTTAGATGGTAGCTGGGAGGCAGATAAGAAGTGATACATGGCATTGTTGGAAGAGCGGAAAATGGAAAGTATAAAGTTTTGCACTTCGACATGGAAATTATTCGGAAGCCTTGGATTGGTTTACGCATGCCCCTTTGCTTTACAGGCGCGAGGTGGCTTTTCTACATTCTTCTATTGTTACAATCCTTCTTTGCAATCAATCTATTTTTCTTCTCCGAAAGATTTTTGAGTGCATTGTGAGATGAGATAACTTGATATGCAATTTGGGTTGGATGGAAAGAAGAGGATAATATGGTTTGGGGATATTGCAAGGCTTCAGCTTTAGGAAGACGGTGTAGTTAGAGTAGATTGAGTTACGGGATGTGAATATCGTGATAAATTGAATAATGCTGTTCGCTAATTTGGTGTAATGCTGAGTGATACCTGATGCCATTCGACGCGACTTCTGGACAGATTCTTCGACTGGCAGGTATGTGTTTTCAATTTGAGATCACGAATGTCTTTCTCGTGGTGTGGATGTGGTATCCTGAAAATGTACTGTAATTATGCATACCTACTTGCATGAAGGTAGTGCAATACCCTGGACTCTCTGTAACCCAAACCGACGCCTGCACTCCTTGCTTTACTCCTTGATATGATTGATGGTATAACGATGTGATATGCACGGAAAACTAAAGACAAAAACGTCATACTGTAATCAAAACAGGTCCCTATCTCCTATCCTTCTGCTCCAGTACTTCGAATTGGCCGGGATGATTTTGTTTTCGATGAAACGATGGAACAAATCGGTGGACTGCTTCCAGAGGCTGGGGGAAGGTGGTAATCCAATGGGTGACCCGAGACCTTGATGAGGATGAGATGATATATTGAGTTTGGGGGTTTTCATTCATCCCATACATATTTGAATAAACTCTTCTCTCCCTACTCCGCCTTTGCCCTCTAAATCGAATTCCTCTATCATCGCTCGCAGCTCGTCTTCTTCTAGTCCTTCGCCTAATTCGTGCGCTACTCGCCGTAAATCTTCAAGGGTTATCATGCCTTTGTCGTCGGTATCGAATAGAGCGAACGCTCGCAGTATCTCGTCGCGAGGATCGCGCGCCGCTATTAGATTCCCGGCGATGGTTTGGAAGGCCTGGAGAGTGAGTAGCAGACGCCCAGGGGGGATATTGGGATCGCGTATGCCGTTGCGCGCTGCGGTGTCGGGAGGTATGCCGTGCGTGGTTAAGAGAGTGAGGATTTCGGGTTTGGGCAGATCGAAACCGAGGGCTTTGAGGGCTACTTTGAATTCGTGGTAGTCGATTCTTTGGTCCTTGTCGTTGTCGAAGAGAACGAACTGAGGGGTTTGTTAGCGCATTGTTTTGATGTGGGTTGAGGAGGAGGGGCAAATGCGATGCGCGCGACTCGTGATGGAGTTGGGTCGTTTTGCGCATGGTGTTTCGTGGGATATGTGTAAACATACAGCTTCATTGATCTCTTCCCTCTGTTCATCACTCAAGATATTCATTTGAGCATTAGCCGGCGGGGCCATGGCCGGGGCGGGAGCTTGCGCTTGGGTATCCTTCGATAACCTTTCTTTCTGCCTCAAAGCCAGAGCGGGTTGTGATTGAGCAAAAGCTGTTGTGGTGGGAGGGTTGCGTATGTTATTGAAAGGACGCGCGGGGAAGGAAGAATGCGGTTGACTTGTTGATGCCATCGAACACTTTTTTATTTATTTAAAACACAGTGCGCGCAAAGTGGGAGCAATTGAGAAAAAAGTGGCTATTAATTGTAAAATAACGTGTATCAAGCAGGTCTAGAGAGGACGGGTCGTTGTTAGTGGCTGGGAAGGAAAGCTATTATTATAATTTTGTCGGACAGGGTGGTGAAGTGGGACGGAGCGATTTGATGTAGGTGATTATGATGGGTTGATTGGGGATTAAAAGTGTAGGGTGCAAGGTGGTGCAAGGTGGTACTACTGTTTCGAAGAATCGACGCGTTAAGCTTTTGGAGAAAATTGAACCTGAACGCGTCGAATGAGTGCTGCACTCGAAAATGGGCGTGATTAGTCATCACGGTCGCATGGAAGTTGGAACGGTACCATCGATCGACGTATCCCTCTCTCACTACCCAATACCGGTAATGAAGATGTAATTGGGTGAACTGGTAGTGTACCAAGTATGAGATATGAAGTACTAGATAGCTCGAGGTCGAAAGCGTGCATGCATGGAGTTGGGGCCGAGTTACTTACTGTACGGAGTCCCATTCCATCATCATAGTCAAAAGAGCCAAAAAAGAGAGAAGAAAGCTTTCATAAGACGGAAGGTAGTACTTACTAGGCAGGTGGTAGGTATTGAAATCGAAGGCGGGTCACGCGCACAGCATCAGGTGATCACTCACATACAATTGTATGGATTGTACGGATCGTATACGAACGGGAACCTTGGCTATGAATCTCTGTAGAGACTGTGAAACTTCAAGTATCAAATCATATTGTAGAGTTTCTTCCTCAGGTACAAAGAAGAGTCATATCACAGAAAGCCTAACATGGACTTCTTATCTGAGGTAGGTGGCTAGCCATACAAATGTCAGATGTACTCATGAGCAGAGTCCAGATTTCCAAGGTGCAATCAACAGCTGTATCATAATATCTTCATATCGAGATATCATTAGTCATCCGCCCAAATACCAGCTGTACTACCCAGTACGTACAGTACTCATACCAACAACAAGATGATATTTATCCAAGGCAACAGTGCCTCTCAAAGGGGTTCTTGATATCTGCTTCATTCACTGGCTAAAATTGTATTTTCATATATTTATTAATTGGTTGCATCAAAGTTCCCTAGGTAAAGGTTCTCCAATTCTCAAGTTCTCAAAAGCTCTCATTGACTTTCGAGGCCCATGTTCCCTTCCCTCCCCTAGCCGAACTTTCTTCCAACGACCATTACAATTAAAGCGCGTTCTCCTACAAATTCTCTAATCTATCACCAAAACAATTTCGGACTTTCAAATCCAACTTCAATTCTTCTACCACACATCATCCAACCACTTTGTTATTGATGATCTTTTTGACACTCTCTTTACAATTTCTAATGTATGCGACACTTTCTCGATCCTAAGCGCAATTTCTCCATTTTTGCGCGTTCGCCTTTTCTGCGATTGTGATCAACCTCGTCTCTCCACAAAGAGAGCGACTTTCCAGTTTCGCAATCTGCTACATCTAGCAGCGATTCAGATCCGCTTCGCCTACTGTCGATAATCAATCAAGATGTCGTTCGGGGGAGGAGCATTTGGTAGTGGCTTCGGCCAACAAAATAAACCGACGGGATTTGGAGGAGGTTTTGGTGGCTCAACTACAAACAACAATACCGGCTCAGGTAGGTCAACCCTTTCAATATTTCTTTACATATAACTCGCTGGGCGTCGGGAAAGACTGAGGGGGTTCTGCGATCCCGTTGAACTCATTACTTACTCAAATCGTCTCTTGCAATAGTTTTCGGTGCACCTGCTCCCGCTAATACCGGCTTCGGTGCAAATAACAACACGGGTGGTGGTATGTTTGGAGGTGGTGGAGCTTCTTCAGGCTTTGGTGGTAATACCGGTGCCAGTACTGGTATGTCGATGCTCTAATGCTCTAACTTTCTGGGTGGTTTTGTTTAGCTTGATAGCTTGTTTTACCTTGGATCGCATTCTTGTCGCATTCGCCCTTGCCCTCGAATCGTCCAATTTAGATCAGCGGCGAGTCATCTTAACCATGAAACCGAGTTTCTTTCAAACTACACGTTCCAGCAATTTCTTTTTCACTCTTTGACATTTCGGTTGATGGTGGGTTACTGACATTCTTCACAGGTTTCGGAGGGTTTGGAGCAAAGCCAGCAACTACTGGATTTGGAAGTACAACCGCAACAACAGGTGGTAGTATGTTTGGAGGTGGTGCCGCGACGGGAACAACTAGTGCATTTGGCGGTGGTGGATTTGGGAGTAGCGCTGCGCCCACAACCGGATTTGGTGCTACCAATACTGGAGGTGGACTGTTCGGAAATAAAACTGGCGGCTTTGGATCTGCTCCTGCTACAAGCACGCCTTCAGCTTTTGGGGGAGGTTCCGGATTTGGAAGCACTGCAGGAACTGGATTTGGAGGAGCTGCTGCAAGTACCCAGTGCGAAGGCACCCAAGCCGTCCCCTTTACAGCATTTGTCGAGAAGGAGCCAAATTCCTCTATGCAGAACGCATACCAAAGCATATCCTTTCAACAACCCTACAAAAACTTTACGCCCGAGGAACTTCGATTGGCCGATTACACCAAGGGTTTGAGATATAATCAAAACCAAGGTGGTGGTGCATTTGGCACAAACACAAACTTCGGCGGATTTGGTAGTTCCAACCAAGCTTCAACGGGAGGTTTTGGTTCTACAAATAACGCCACGACAGGTTCAACCATGTTTGGTGGCGGATCAACAGGCACGGGTTTCGGTACAAGTCAACCAGCTAGCACAGGTTTTGGTTCGAACACCGCTACAGCTGGCGGCGGACTCTTTGGTGCCGCAAAACCCGCGACTGGTGGGCTCTTTGGTGCTCAACCCCAAGCACAGACTGGTGGTGGATTATTTGGATCGACTACCAACAATCAAAGCACCGGAGGATTTGGTTCCACAGCTGGTGGCTTTGGATCTACCAATACCAACACTGGAGGGGGTCTCTTTGGCAATAACAACAACAACGCCGCTGCAGCAAAACCTGCCTTTAGCTTTGGCAACACGCAACCAGCAGCCACCACCGGAGGCTTTGGCTCAACGGGAGGTGGATTTGGAGCGACCAATACAAACACTGGAGGAGGTCTCTTTGGAAATACTCAACAGCAGCAAAATACAACAACTGGATTTGGTGGCGCCGCTCAACAACAACCAGCTACAACTAATGCTTTTGGAGGCGGCTTTGGATCTACTAACACCAACACTGGTGGAGGTCTTTTTGGAAATACCCAACAAAAGCCAGCTACCACTGGCCTTTTTGGCGCGCAACCCGCTGCTTCAAATACTGGAGGATTATTCGGCTCGCAACCAGCAGCTACAAACAATAGTCCTTTTGGTGGTGCAAATAATACCAACACCGGAAGCAGTCTTTTCGGTGCCAAACCAGCTGCTACAGGCGGTCTCTTTGGCCAGCCTGCAGCTCAAGCCAACACTGGCACAAGCGGCTTATTCGGTGGTGGTGGTGGTTTTGGTGCTTCAAATCAAAACAATCAACCCCAGCAAAGCTCCGGCCTCTTTGGTGCTAGTCTCGGAAACAATGCCAACCAGCAGAAACCTGGCGGATTGTTCGGTCAGTCTCAGCAACAACAAGGGTCGAGCTTGTTTGGTAACACTGGGACCCAGCAGCAGTCAAATTTGTTTGGTTCATCAACACTTGGCCAACAGCAGCAGCAACAACCTGCTCAACCCCAAGGTTCCATCTTTGGAACAGGTTCCATCTTCAACACATCACAACAGGGACAAGGCCCACAATCTCTCAGCACTAGTCTTAACGATTCTAAAGCTTATGGCACTCAGTCTATGTTTGCTGACAAGGATAAGACTAATTCAGAACGTCTCCAGAACCCTGGACCTCTCGCAACCCCATTGTCAAGTGCTAATAGACAAAAGAAGGCAGCTGCTCTTCCGTTGTACAAGCTAAACTCATCTGGTTCTTCGCGATTCAACACTCCTAGCAAATCTCTTCGTGGAGGTTTCGGTTTATCTTACACCCCAGGAAGCGTCTCGACTGCAGGAAGCACTCCTTCGATGTTCAGCAGCAGCTTACTGAGTGGCAACCGAGCGTTGAGCAAGAGTATGTCTAGTAATAGCCTTCGTCGCAGTTTCCACAGCGATGATAGCATTTTAGCACCAGGCGCATTCTCGTCTAGCACCAGCACAACCTATGCAAGCGGCGGAAGCTTCAAGAAGCTCATTATCAACCGCAATGTCCGCTCCGACCTTTTCAAGAACCCTGTCACTCCAGATCATCCTGCCGAATCTCCTAACAAGTCGATTATTAAGAAGCAGGTCACTTTCGAGACACCAGCATCGTCACCCAACGCCAGTGTCAATGGTAGCGTCAACGGTACCCCCAATGGTTCGGCCAACGGCACTGCTAACTCCAATGGAACCGCATCTGCTAGCCCATTACACCCTGTTAACAATAGTTCTGTGCAGAGCCCTGATCTTACCTCACCTGAGATGACAGAAGTCAACAAGAACAAGCAACTCGCCATCGTCAATGAGAAGCAGTCCAAGTCTCCTAAATCTCCTCGTGATTCCTCTCTCGGCGACTACTGGATGACGCCTTCAAGGGAAGAAATTGAAAATATGACTCGTGCCGAACGTCAAAAGGTACACAAATTTACAGTCGGTCGTGAGGGCGTTGGTTACATTCAATTCGGTGATGTAGTCAATCTCAATGGCATCAATCTTGATGATATCTTTGACAGGATCGTTATTCTTGAAACTAGACGCGCTGAAGTTTATCCAGACAACGCACCTGTCCAAAAACCTCAGGTTGGGTCCGGACTTAACGTCCCGTCTACCATTACCCTCTTTAATTCGTGGCCTCGCAATACCTCTAAGAGAGGAGTTGATGATGCACGCTTGAAGAAACATATCAAGAAGCTGAAGACTGTAGAGGATACCGAATTCGTGAGTTACAATACGGATGATGGAACTTGGGTGTTCAATGTTGCACATTACACGGTTTATGAACTTGATTATGGAGATGAGGAGGACGACGATATGGAGGTCGAAGAAGAAGATGGTGGCGACTTTGGCAATAGTACTCTCACTGCTCCTCCAGACACACCAACTCCGCGAACTCGTACACCAAAGGCCACCCCTCAATACTTCGATGAGTCCTTTGCGTCTGATATGGATTTGACACAAACAGAGTCAGATCCTGAGGACACATTTGAATTTAGGAAGAAAAAGATCCTTCCAGGCGCATTCGATGACGAGGAGGTTTACTCAGATGAAGAAGTCGCGGATAGCACATTTGTTCAAAACCAGGAGTCTTTTTTAGATAATCGCTCCGTGGGTTCACAGTCAGAAAGCGGCGTCGAGGAACCAATTGACCAAGACGACGTCTACGAGGACGATGAATCTGTCAGTATCGTGGATCAAGAGATGGCGGGCTCTTTTCCAGCAACTGGCAATACCGCGGAGCAAATGGAGGACTCGCAAGAAGAAGATGATACGGTTGAATTTGGGACACCTGGTGCAATTGTGAGAGCTAGAGCAAGAGCGCAAAAATTGGACACACCATCCAAGCTCCGATTTCCAGCTGCAAATGACTGGGCGGCTACATTGAGAGCAACTGCCAGCCCCAAGAAACAGGATCGTGCCGTTTTGAAAAGTCTTATTGATGTCCACGGAAACGAAAAGCAGTCTGTCTTGGCACAAACTGAAGTTCCAACAACTAACAAGGGCTTTTCAAACACAAACGGATTTGCATCGTTTATGGATGTTCACAATGACTTGTTTGGAAAGGTCGCAAGTCCTATCAAGGCTTCCAATTACAAGAGGGGCGATAATTTTGAGGTTGGTTTTCCTTGCTAAACATTCTTGTGAGATGGTGATAATTAATGGGGCCGTTCGCTGCGCCCACTCATGTATCTAATATTTATGTAATAAAATGCTAAGAAATCATATTTACAGAAACCTTTTAACAAGAAATCCAAAATTGGTGATGACGAATCTGAAATGCCAGAAGAGGATCGTGCGTTTCACGACTCTGTTAAACCAAGCTGGGGCCCAGATGGAACCTTGGTATATGCCGCATCTGCCGATTCCAAACCATTTACCAAATCGCGTCGAGCTCGTGAGAAGGATGGTCTGCTCACGATTCAAAAGAGTGGTATTGCTGAAGCTAGTAATATCCGGTTCGCTAAATTTTCCAATGAGTCTTCAGCGGATGCACTTAAGAAGCACCAATCTTTGACGGTCATCGAGAATTACGATGGTGTTCCTTACGCATCATTACCAGAGACATATTCCTTCCTAGACTTCTTCGACGAACGAAATGTTCGAGATCCATCAGTAGCTCATGAAAAGCTCGTCTGGGAACTTGCCAGCATTCTTTTTGACCATATTGAAATTCCTCAAGAACTGAATCACATTGAAAATGCAGTTGAGCGCCTACGCAAAGACAAATTGTCTACATTTTGGCAAAATTTAGTTGCACAGGCATCATCTCAACATGTTGCAATGGCTAGATCCTGCGAAGAGAAAGCGATCGCCTCTTTGTCCGGTCACAAGATTCCAGAGGCTTGTGGACATCTTATCAATGGTAAGAACTTCCATTTGGCTACACTTATTGCAATGATTGGTGGCAAGGAAAGTATCAAGAAAGACATGCGCGAGCAGTTATTACAGTGGCGAAACACAAAAGCTCTCTCTGAGTTTAGTCAGCCAATCCGTGCTCTCTACGAACTTCTTGCTGGAAATGTCTGTTACTGTGAAGGTAACAAAGCACCTCATATGGAAGATCGTATTGAAGACTTCATTATTTCGAAACGTTTCGGGCTAGATTGGCGGCAAGCATTTGGCTTGAGATTGTGGTACGCAATCAAGGCAAATGAGGAGCTCGATGTCGCAGTCAAAATCTTTGACAAAGAAATGGCAGAAAAAGAGACATCCAGACCTCACGCTTGGTACGTCGAACAGAAGATTCCTAAATTATGGCAAGACGACCAGCTTCATGAGCGCGAGGATCTTCTTTGGGGTCTATTGAAGTTGTATACCTACGACAACGCTGACCTCGAGGCTATTCTACGACCTGAGAATTCACAACTATCGCCCTTGGACATGCGCCTTTCGTGGCAACTGAGCCGGGCCATAACTTCTTTTGGTGCATTGGATTACCAAGGCACCGCCGAAGAGAAGAAAGACCAGACTACCTTGGCTTTTGCCTCTCAGCTCAATAATGAAGGATACTGGCTCGATGCAGTATTTGTTCTGCTTCACTTGTCGTCGACCAACGCTCGTGCAAAATCCATCCAAGATCATCTTGCTCGACATGCTGCGAAGATCGGATCTGAAGATAGTCAGAGCTTCATTACCTTGGTACAGCATTACAAAATTCCAGCATCATGGATATGGGAAGCGAAGGCATTGTACACTCGAAGTGTCAGGAAGGATCCATTAAGCGAAGTCGAATTTCTGACTAAAGCCGGATTGTTTGAAGAAGCTCACCGTACGTTTGCAAAGGAAGTTGCCCCAAAGGCAGTTATCGAATTCGACTATGCTACACTTCGCAATATTCTTGCCAGCTTTGCGGGCAAGGAGGATGCTATCTTGGAGTGGCATCTTGGAGGCGAGATTTATCAGGACTTCCTCACTTTACTTGAATTCCAAAAGAAGAGCCAAGAACTCGACCTTGCAGTATTGGACAGATTGTTGGCAGGGTTACCGGCTGTCGTGGATGAATCGCGCCACCCCGCTTTTATGGAGACAGTGGCAATTGAGACTATTAGTGGATTGGTGGCAAAAGCGGTGGTGGACATGGAGAAGAAGGGCGAGGTAAGAACATTCTGGCGGCCCCCTCTTTTGACAAGTACTAACCACGTCAAACAGAATGTGGATTTACCGAAGGTTTTGAGACTGCCCCTCACAGAAGACAGATACTTGAAGCACACCATCGATCTAAGTTTGGGATACTACAGAAGTGTAATGGCTGGTGGAAGATGATGAGTCTTGTTACTTTTACATAAATTGCATACGAACGTGTGAGCACTGGGAGATGACGCAAATCTCATTTCATTGATACGGTCATTCAGAATGATACGATACTTACGAAATTCAAGGGATTTGAGGGATAGCGAGCAAGGGATGGAGGATTAAGAGAAAAAGCCTTGGGAAAACCAACTGTAGTATATCTTGTAATTAGCATAGCGAATAGGTAGCATTTTAGATAGGCACAACATCATGCATGAAATGGCAATTTTGATGTTCTACAAAGCAAAGTCTGTTCATGCATTTGTATCTGCTCTCTCGTATCTTCAAGAAGAAGGGCGTTTAATGAATGTGACGTATTTAAAAAATTCTACTTGTAGATTATCATTTTCTTTGATTGTTTCACCACATTATAAAAGAATAATTCGGTGGCTGGTTAATGTAACAATTTTATACTTCCTTAAACACTTCTTTTTGGGAGTAAAGCAAAATCCAAGCAAGGGAAGTCGAAGACCTCCAACAGACAAATGCTTTGATCGCCCGATCTTCCTCTCTCTTTCCTTCCATCTCTCACGTCACCATATCCAATCGTCTAAAGCCATTGCATTAGTTCCATATCTTCAAATGGAAAGAGCTAGCCACATGATTGGTCCAGCCACGCAGTACAAGTAGTACATGATGCTCTCCCTGCATCATTTGGCCACCTCCGCCAATCATTGACTGAGACGACAAGAGATGTATCCCTGAAACACACACCAATACTGGGATTAAGCTAGACAGGGATGAAGGATGGACAACGCAGCAAGATTTGGATTGGGTAGCAGGGGAATGATGAGGGGGGAACTTGGAAGAGATGCAAGAGAAGGGAGGGGGATGTTGGAGAGGGAGAGGGAGAGGTCGACAAGTCAGTGTTCTTATTGCAGTAGTCGTGGTAGTGTTGGTTGTGGTGGTGTACAGCTAGATGAAGAAGCCTGGAATAGCATTCAAACAGATGAAAGTACAGGAGATTGAATGAAAAGTATGGATCCAAGGCTCTTTCTTCATACGTATGTGTATACAATGTGTGTTTTATGGGCTTCATTAGAATGGGAGTGGCTAGAATCGGCAGATGAAGATATCCATATAAATCTATTAGATACCTACCAAGGCAAGGAAAGATCCAGGTGTATTGAGATTTCTGTCATATACACTCCTTTATTATGTTCTATTTCAAAGCCAATCAATAATAGACATAATATGGAATGAATTAGTTCGAGATAGTACGAGTAGAATGGATTGAATGGATTGAATATGATTTTAGTTTGTACTTCTGTACTTATTTCTATTTAGAGACCAATTATACTACTGGAGTCGATTCTAGTGCTTGCTGTACGAAGTGAAGTATCCTCCTCCTCCTGCCTACTCATACCATACTCATATTGTTACTATCCTTCTTCTTTCCTCTCTCCCCCCCCCTCTCTCTTCTCTCTTCTCTCCCCCAATCACTTTAAACACGAATGCGCGATGGGCCTTCGAAAAAAGACATAACCCCACCAAAATACCGTGCACTATACCTATTTCCCTCTATCCGTGTCCCGTACACACACCAAGTACCAGTCTACCACCCACTACCCACCCACCACCCATTACCACCAAGCCCACTTTAGTATCATATCCGCGATTCACTTCTTCCAACCCACCCACTTATCCATTATCGCATCGCTATCAGTTCAGTCACATCCAGATAAAACCAACATAACTTTCAATCCATCATTGGCGCATTCATATATCGAAAAGAATAACAGTCGCATACTTGTATGAATTAAAGTCATAAATTCACAAAGTTCACGCGACTGTAAACAGCTACTCAAGGCAGACGTGTTTTTGGATTGATATGTCCATATTTACTATCCAAAACCAAGTCCATTTTACACTGATCAACCTAAATATCGCGCCTAGTACCTTCTTGATTGTCATAATCATATCGTTCGCATATCTTTATCTCATACAGACTAAAGCCCTTCCCATACCAAGTTGGAGCGCATCAACAGACATCGTGAAGAATAATAGAAATCATGGGCACTACGATAGAGGAGCTAGAAGGAATGTTCGACGACCACCCCTCGTTAAACGCATCTCTGCAGGACTTCGAACAAGGAAACATAGAGATAGATCACAACCCGCCTCGCCGTTTTGGTTATCCTTCCCAGCATTCGGGCTTCCGCAGCGACACGGACTCGGAGGACGACCTAAGAGACTCGGTATCCAGAGGTGGCTACAGTCCGCCAGCATGGAGACGAGAGGAAAACGGCAACCGAAGCAGCGGCTTTTGGAATCGGCATAGTAATATATTGGGAAAGAGGCACAGGGAACTTTCTAGAGAAAGTAGTCCGGAATATGAGAGTGCTGATGAGGGAGGTGGATCTGATCCGACTCTTGCCGCGGCGGTAAGAACCAGATTACCAACCGGTTCAATATCACCGGAAAAGAAGAGAAGCCCCTCTCCGGGTCCATATCCTTCGGGAAATGAAGATTTTGGAAAGACGTTTGGCGCGGTAGTTAAACAGGAGGATGGCCACGAAGGCGCTTTGGTACCTTCGATGGAGAACCCCAACAACTGTATGAAACTTGGAGTAAATGTATTGGTTCATATGCTGATGTATAAAAAGTTATTCGATTCGCATTTAAAACCGAAGTACAACATCGTACAGAACCGTTTGAAGCTGCATTTTCATCTATGAGTTTAAAGTTTGAGAAGATCATGAGTTCATGGGCTTCCGTGTGCAGTGCGCTTGTGATAGCGATTATTTCCATTTTGACATTACGAACACTATTTCAACCCTCACAACTACCACCAGTCCCGGATCTTATCAAGGTCGCGGGACTTGCAAGAGCTTTTGAACCTCTAATATTCTATTCAGAAAATGGGATTCAACAAATCGGCGATATACAGCAGACTGGTATTGCGGTCTGGGATCTTGGTGAGAGTGTACGCTCAACAAATATGACTTCTGCGCCTGTCATTGTTGCGGAACTCGATGAACTGAGTGAAACCCTCAAAACTTTGTCTGTTGAGTTAACCAGATTCTTTGCCAATGTTGACGGAGATGTGGATGGGTAATACTTTCTACTTCTGTTGCTTGAAATCATCTGACATATCTAGTATCTTGATCGTTATGGATTGGGCGAAACGAGAACTTGCTCAACTGAATCATCTGCCGCCATCTCCCCTTAATTCAGCGTTTGATAATATACACACACTTCTGAGTCGAGTAGGAGTTTTCGAAACTCCTACTGGGACACCGACCAAAATTGGCGTTGTCGCAACGAATATATTCGGCATGTCATCGCCTCAAAGAACACGTCAAACACTTCAGAGAACATTCAACGAATTTCTATCAGTGCTCGAAGAGGCTATTAGCTCTGAGCTTAACCACGCTCTCCATCTCTTTGCCATCTTTGAAAAGATCGATCATCAATTCAAAGCATTATCTCGTAGCGCATCTCGCGAGCTAGATACCCAAGAAATGGACGAAGATAAACTTCTCTCTTCACTCTGGACCAAACTTCTTGGTCCCTCCTCCAGTACCCTTCACAAATTCGAGAAGAATAAAAAGCTTCTCGCCAATATCCGTTCTAAGACTATTCAAAACAAATCTGTCCTTCTCGATCACAACGGCAAATTGTTAACATTACGAGCAAATCTAGATTATCTAAGGAAAAAGTTAGTTAGTCCGCTCGTAAGGACAAATAGCAGCACGATTCGAGTTGAAGAGCAAATTCAAGGTCTAGAAGACGCGAGTGGATATTTAGGAAAGGTTAGGGAAACGCAAAAGGGGAAGTTGATGGAGATGCTATATGGTGCAGGAAGCGGGAGCGCAAGGAGAGTCGCAGGAGCAAAGGCGGTGGAGATTGAAGGGAGATGGGAATAATTCTGTTTGATTTCCTTTTCTTTCCTCTTTCTCCTTCTTATCCTTGCGCGGGAGTATAAACGGATGAATGGATGGGACCAATTGTATCAGTGAAGGGGGCTCACTTACTTACTACTTGCTTTGCTTGCTTGCTACCCGGACGGTGTTTTTGGTGCAGTAACTGGAAGGTAGATAAATGGAAGGGAATCATGGTGCATGGACCGATATCATTGATGGGATTGGATAGGTGGCGTGTTTTGATCCATTGGTTTTTTTTCATTTTCGCGGTTGCATCATGGATTGGTGTTTGAGGGATAGTCTGTTTTGGTTTTAGGCGTTTTGTGGGATAGGAATGGGATGGGAAGGGATGAGGTGGATTTTATAAATTTAGCATGTATTCACAACTCATGTATTCTTCTCTTCTTGTTTTGTTATGTTTTGTTTCTCCTTCTGTGGTGCATAGTGGATGGATGGGAGTTGGATTGGGTTGGGGATATTGAGGAGGTGTTATGGGTAGTTGGTTGGTTGGATAGGATGGAGCTGGGAGATTAGGTAGGATGGGGGAGCAGGGAATGGGGAACAGGAAAGGAGGAGTACATAGCTTAGGAAAGCAAATCAGGAAATATACTTTATATCTATCTATTCATCTTTGTGTGGATGATTGTTGTGGAAGTAATACTCGCAAGTGAAGTAATCACATTAAGGAAGAGGGGGAAGATGATGAGTCAAAGAGAAATAATCCGGATGTGTATCTGAATTAATGGCAAAGGTATTCTCATTGCATTTATTCCTATCCAGTGTTAGATGTCTTCCGAGGAAGCGAGGTAACTAACTATCCTATCTGCATATACGTTATTCATGCTCATCCATAGCCCAATACCACATCCACAATCAACCTCCACATCCACAGTCAACAACTCAACTCCAATGCGCCCTTGACACCCACCTCAACGCCCGTTTTCATTTCATTTCCTTTCTTAGAATTTGCCTCTTCTCTCAGCTTTCTAATTCCCGGTTCTTAGGATCTAATTCCTGAATGCCAATCGTCCATGCATCGCATCTGAATCTTCTCCCCGCATCTCCCGCTTCAAATTTTGCTTTGTGTTTAATGCCGGATCAGATTTCTCTAGTATCGCATCTTCCTCTTCTTCCTCTACATTTTGCTCTTTTATCTGTTCCAGCTCTGACTCCTGACTCATTTCCGGCGTAGGTTCTTGGGTCATCTGCGTTTGGGAAGATTCGCCACTGTGTAGAGATACACCCGAGTCGATATTGTCGCCGCTTGCAGTATATGTCTCGTCGGCGATTTCATCGTCGGTCTCGATGTAGTCGTTGTTGTTGATGTCGTTGGGTTTTAAGAGGGATTTTTGGAAGGGTGCTTCGATGGACCAGTCGGTTATGCACTAGGTATGGGAGATGGGGATTAGTGAGGGTTTAAGGGGCCAAGGATAAGAATAGGGAATGATAGGGAATGTGAAATTTGAAAGATGGGAAGAACATACCTTAACGTCCAATTCTGGACATCGATATCCGTAGATCTTCCACTTTCTAGCCCAGTATTCCTCGACTTCTTTACCGAATCTCTGGGGTGCCAAGAGTATTAGTCGCCAGCTTAATGCGCCTCTTTTTATGTCTTCTTCCACAGACCATCATGCAAATAAAAAGCGAAAAGCACATACCTGTTCCACCGCAAACCTCAACACTTCCTTCATCTCCGCTTCTACCTCCTTGATCGTCATAAGAATTCTCTCCTCGCCAAGCATACTCCTCAAGCCAACAAAATTCCTCATCACATCCCTCTTCGACCTCATCTCATCAAACATGCCTATCAAAAGCTTACACCACGCGCCCTCCATCTCCGCTCTTCCAATAATCGTGGCACCCTCTTTCTCGCTATTCGCCCCCTCCCTTGAATTCCCATTTCCCTTCCCCTTCTTATCCCTATTCATTCTCAACCATCCATAATAATTATCCACCTCCAAGCAAAACTCCAAATACCGGTCTTTATACGCTGCAAATTTGAGAAATACAGCGGTGTGAGAGGGATAGCGTGGTGTGATGGCTTCGAGAATGTGGGTGCAGGGGATCAACCAGAGACGTGCCCAGGGACGGTAGACGAGGGTTGGTCGGCCGTAGATAGAGAGAAATTGGGGTGCGAAATCGAGAGTGTGGTATTGGGATTCGAGGACGCGGACACCGGCGGATATGAGAAATTGTTGGTCGGTTGAGGGGGCGGCAACGGGCGGGTAGAGGGTGGTTGACATGGTTGAGATGGGGTGTTGGGATGTGGTGGTGGGTGAATTTTTGTATTCGAGAGGTTACTTGGCAAAGACTGGTGGTATGTATGAAGACTTTATTGAACTTCTCGAGATTCGAGATGGAGGTGGAAGAATCTTTGAGAAGAGCTTTGTGGTGCGGTTTAAATAGAAACCAGCCGCGTTTGTTTGGTACAGCCATTCGAAGATCGTGAAATTGGATTGGATGGTGGTATTCACTTGAATTTTGTAGAAGCGGAGTAATATATGAAGTGGATCATCTGGTGATAGTGAGTAAAGTGAAATGAGGGATTTGATATCTGAGTGTGTAGTAGTCATTCACTTACCTTCATCTCGAGGAGATTGCTGCAGATTCTGTGACGCATTGATATCTAAAGATCCAACTGTCACTTGACAATCATTCATTTCATCTTTCGAATCTTGTCCGGGACCCAACAGCAAATGATCCTCCTTCGTACCTTGCTCATTATCCCAACTAACTATCTCGCATAGCCACCCATCTATATGAATCCAAAAACTGCAACGACCTTCACCAAGAAACAATGTCCAGATGGCTCAGTGGTATAAACACATTGGGTCTTTCACATCCCCTCAAACGGGACCTCTGCTTCACGCCCGAAGACTTTGTCACTTGAAGAACTCAGTTCGTCTGATTTGGATTAATTCATGTTGTGTGTACCAACTGATTAATCTTTTGGAGTTTTTGGTTATGATAGAATTTTGGGGTGTATCCTTTGTGCGGGGCTGCTGTAGAGGAGAGAGGAGTGAAGCGAAAGTGAAGTGAAGTATGGAAGGATATCATGCCTCTGGTGCGACAACTTTTGTGAGAAGTATCAGAGATGCGGCATGATGAGTGAGTGTGAGGTGTGTACAATTTCAAAAGTCTGCTCTGTCAGCCTTTTGAGACTCAATCAACATTGAAGAATCGTAATCTTGAATGCTACCAGAAGCTAGAAAACCACTTGATAGCTCTTTCAAGCTCAACACGCGGTCCATGGCTCTGACTAGTATCAAACTTGACCTTGATACCTTAGCGCATCACGTAGAGAGAGGAATTTATGCTATAAAAACAAAGCAATGAAAGCATGTGTTCTGGCACGAATAAATCAGGTGCGCTAGTCGGTCTTCCTCGAATTTAGTAATCACACTAACTCAGACTTCTTTTTAACCCCCACACTTTTCCATTTCCCCAAAATGCCATCTCCGTAAACCCTCTTCCGACATCACAAAACCAAGTCAAAACTCAAGATGGACTTCAAGGATGTTGCGAGTATTGCGAGTAAGTAATGCCATTTACTTTCTACTCTTGATCAGAATACTAATGATCACTTGTATAGAGGTAGAAAAGAATGATCCAAGTCCATCTCCGGAAACCGGAATCGACAATCCACACAGGTATATTTTTGCGACAGAGGAGCCAGTATTCCATCGATTCCCTAAACTTCCTCAAGAGGTTCGTGATATGATTTGGGATTACGCTGTCGACCGTAACTCAACTTCTGAGGTTGTCTCTGCCTCGCCTACCTTTTCCAACGCCCCTCTTCTCTCTCAAGTATGTCAAGAATCAAGAGCGGCCTGTTCAAGGAGATACTCTACTTTCAAGAATCCAGATGGATCTGGCATGGCCAAGATGGATCTGCGTTGCTTGGAATTAGACTTTGAGGCATGGATCGACTATGAGCGTGACGTACTTCAACTGTCTTACATGTTTTGCCATTCGGTAATGAATGAGAGCTACCTGTGGAGCAGTCTCCCTTGTGTTAGGCAAGCTTACAAAGATTTATTACTTCCAGTCAAAACCCTTGTTAGTATGCCATGATTCGGTTCTGTATGAGCCGCAAACCCGCTACCTACTAGCACTGAACTAATATGATTGTCTAGGGTATTGACGAACTTACATTATGGGGATTGATAGATGATTCTGTTAACGTATGGAAAAGATTCGCTGAGATCTGCCCACAAGTGACGCATTTGAAGATAATCGAAAGGGGTGAAATATGCATTGAGCAGAAAATACCTCATAAGCGCTGCTTACAGCGCATGACTATGAATGATTTACGCCCAGGCAGTTTAATGGACCGAATTGCGAATAAAATGGACAGATTTATTGCTAATCACGGGCCATTGAGTTATGAGGTCGAATTTGCTGAGTTTGCCCGCGACCCGGAGCTAGAGAAGAAGATCGTGAAACGCAAGAAATGAGAAGAAGAGGAGGCTTTTGATGAAGCCATGTATAGCTCGTTGAATCGCTTTTAAACGTATACAGGCAGGGAAAAGAGGAGCAAGCAGCGATCAACGAATGGCGGGTGGACATTTGGATGCAGAAATTTGACGTAAGATCAAAGCAAGAGGCTGCAGAGGAGGTTTCAGCTCAGGGGGAACGAGAGGGAAATCTCAAACAGGGTTGAGCTAAACACAGAAGGTTTTCCCAGATACTTCATTTTTACAAAAGAAGATAGGAGGATATGGCACTCGTATGTTCGCGGTGCAAAACAGAATTGAGCAGGATAATATTAGCATTTTAGCTCACATATCAATAACGGCAATATAGTCTCATACAATGGCTTCAAAATTGGCCTCAAAATGTTTCTGCATGAATTTTAAGATATTCAGAACGTGAAATGTGAACAGGAATCGTCTGTAGTATAAGAAGTTATGAATTTTTTCAAATTTTAGAAAAAATGTTTCATAGATCCGCGAACTGATAGACATTGTAAAGAGATAATCCACGGCCTTTACTCCTTGCACACTGGCGGTTACTCTACTCCAGGAAAAAGTAGAGAAACTCAGCTCCTCTCTCAACATCCCATATATTCCCCACACTCTCTTCACAAGCAACCCATCAGACCACCCCATCTTTCACAAATCCCATAAACCAACCCTTCAATCCCGCCCTAATAATCTTACCACGTACATCCTCAACCTATTTCCCAGCACACCACAACTTCTTACTATAAACCCATCTTTCCCCCGCCACATCCTCCACCGTATCCGGGTTGAACCAGAATTTCTCGCCATGCGCATGGTATGTTACGCCGCGGAGACCGACGCCGAGTTCTGCTGCGTATGTGCGGTCCTGTTTTCGGGTATTAGCGAGTTTCGTTTTGGAAAATGTGTTTGTTTGAGATTTGAGTGAGAGAAGAAGATGACGTACTGTGTTATTACCCTTCAGTTTCCCCTGCCATAGTTTCTTCGTGCATGTGAAATGCCAGTGTTTCCACTATTTTGTTTGCGGGTATTAGTATCATTCTCCTGGTATTTCTCAAAATCCACCATTTCCATCTCTCCGCCCTCTCCTCATCCACCTACCTCCATCGTCCCTCCCTCTTCACATCCTCTCTCCTCTAATCATCCCCAAACCTTCCCACCCCAGACTCTCAACCCGAAATCCAAAAACAAGAAGAGAAACTCACAGCCCACTCCTCCCTCTCCCAATCCTTTTCATTCTCCAACGCCTGCCATCTCCAATGTTCATTGTACGTCATATTAATCGAGCACGTCTCAATCCCATTATCGATTATCTTCCCTACAAACGGTTTATCGTTATCGAAGGGGAAGGTTGCGTAGTAGACGAGGCATGCTTGAGTAAGGACAGGGAGGAAAGAAAGAAAGCCGAAGAAGAATGAGATAAAGTGGCGCATGCTGGACGTATTGAGCTATGGTTAGGATTGCTTTAATCGAGCGATAGAGGAGAACCTACATGCGATAAGTGCGGATCTGAAATCGATCAGGATCAGAGAGCAAGCATCTCACGATATTTTCACATCTATACAACGACACAAGGTGTAGCTCTCCACGCAAGTCAACAGGATTCTCAAGCCTCTAGTATGGCGAGCATCAAAACAAACAGAACCTAACCAAATAAAATCAACCGTAAGAGGAAAATTTCATCACCAACCCCTTCCATAAATAGAACCTCCCCAATATTCTCCCCTTGAGTAAAGCTGACGAATCCATGCCTCGATTAGTTTATCCAAGCTCTTGGCAACTTCAGCCTTTATAGAGAAGAGAAAAATAAGAGATATGTAGTGACGCATTACTTTTTCGGTATTTTCATCCCTTTTTTCATTTTTGTAGAGATATCTAGTTGTCCCTAAAAAGAAAAATAGGGCGTTGTTCGCTTAGCATCATGATTCGACAAAGTATCTAAAAGAGTAGGGAGGCTGAAACCTCTCATTTCATTCAATCTCCTCTTTATTTCAAAGATATAGGAACATAATTGACAGTCTGTTAGACTTCTAGCTGTGTGCTACGTACGATATGTAAAACTCATTTGATCGAGATTTCACACCTATTATAATATGTCACGATAGGCCAATTTGCAGTATGAAAAAGGTCTGTGTTTGTACTTCAATACTGTTTTTTAAGCTGAGGTTATTGCACACCCAAATTGGAAACGCAACTTGAAAAAATTACTGTGATCTACTGAAATGCAGGAGTTTCTGAAATAATCAAATGAGTGAATAGTGAACGGAAAAAGGAAAGTATCTTTCGCTCTCAACAAACAATCGACATGGTTGAAAAATGCCTCGACAAATGGAGATGTTGAAAATTGGCGTCTGCTTGCCTACGCACTGAGGCTTTCGGGATTCAGTGACCTGGAAATCTAAGGATACGACCGGATCATCCATGAAACAGATAAGTGATCTGCCCGGGAACAAATCAAAATGTTTAGATCCAAAACATCGACTCTGTAATATCTTGGTGGATACTAATTCTGCCTTGACCTATCGCACTCGTTGACGGTGTTGAAGGATTTCCAGGCTCTGGTGTAGTTCGACCTGTTGGAGGATCATACTGATCTGCAAGATATGCTCTCATGCGAGTGCACAGCAAGTCTGCGTAATATGCAGGCGGGCATAGACTTACAGCCTTCGTAGCTCTCCCGAACAAGTGGCACATGTTGTGCGTCAATTCTTCAAGAGAATCGGCTGAAGTCTTGTGAGGAGCTTTGACTTTCTGAGACTTGAATATTTCGTCTTGAATGACAAAATAATGGCAAGGTCTGGCCGTTCCCATAAGACTTTGATGCGGTTGAAGAAAAAAGTCCCAGTTGCGAGATTCGGTAACACCACGATCGACTACAGTTCCGGCTGGACAGTTCGACTTAGAGTCTGCACTGTCAGGATCCTTTGGGTAAAACCGCGTGTGGTGACGCTTACCGCAAACTATAATCGAGATTCGTGGCAGGCTTCTTTTGGTATAATCTGCGGGATACTTCTGACGACAAGCATTCCTGATTTTTGGAAGTTCTTGTTCAAGCAATATGTTGTATTGCCCCTCCGATACACCATCTCTATAGATCAGAACATTTTCAGGCAATGTTTTATTCTTTCTCTGCCAGATGTCCAATTGCCTAATGAACATAGGTTCGAGCTCTGATACCGGCTCTTGACGAGCTTGGCCTTGTAAACGGCAGATACCGGACCATTGACCCAACAGCTTATCGGTGCTTGTCACCATGGCGGCAACACTTGGTGCTGTGTCTTTTGATCCAGGGGATGGATGTGTTACATCAATCCCAACAACCATTGTCTTCCCTTCGTTGATGATTCCAAGCTTGTCGATTGTCTGATTGATACCGCCAGCCTTGAGATTGAATTTCAATGCGACATTACCGAAGTATTGCGGGTCCCCCTTTGTAAACTTGGAGTGTTGTACGCAAACTGTATGTATGCCGGCTCTGGTATCTCCAAACCGCTTTATCGTGTTATAAAGCATTACATCATCCACTGGAAGGATGCATAGAAGAAACTTGGGTTTCTTTAGGTTTGAAGATGTAGACATCAGTCGGAAAACTCGTTCAATATCGGCAGACGTAGCTGTCTCGTTGCCATCTATATGCTTAGGGGAAGGCGCGGGTCTACCCATCCAACCTTGGACTCCAATTCCTGCACCCTGAAGGTGGGCCCTAAATTGCTCAACTGTATCGGCCGCATCGTTGTGGTTCCATCTGGCACCACGTTTGTCGGATTCAACCACCATGTAAGTCCAGTTACCTAGATCTCCGCAAGTATGGAAACGAGTGTCCCTCATATTCCAAGAACCATCCATGGGTGTCTTTGTCATTGGGCGATGTTGTCTGTTCTTGTAATTGATCACGGGTGGTGGCAACACACGACCTTGAACGGTTATAAGGCTGTTACCAACCTGGACACCAAACTTAGAGAGAAGAGGATTTTCTTTATTGTTCAAGCCCAAAACTTGTTTACCGGAAGTGATAATAGACATGGCGTTCGGCTCTGGCCTTCTATTTGCGAAATCCAACATCAAACGAGTTTGATCTCCAAGTAAAGACTTCTTCACAATCTGACCTGGCTTTATGATACAGACCTCCACCGGCAGGTAGGACGGGTTGAGGTCGTTGCCGACATTGACTACAGGAAATTTCGGATCCAAAACAACGTTCGGATATCTGGATTTGAAATAATCATACACGGTAATGTATTTGTTGATTGTTGCGGCTGGCTTAGAAGAGCCCTGCTTTGATCCGGATTTAGGTGGAATTTTCGCTTTCGCTGATGATTGTTCGGCGGAAATCCAAAACTTGACTTCTTTTGGCCCAGCGCCATATCTAGCAATCTGTGGGGGATGCTCTTCGGTTCTACCATCACTTGGGCGAGCCAAGTCCCAAATCGTCTTTTCTCGGGGAATGACGATACCGGACTTGGGCTTTTTTGCAGCCAAGTGAGTGACTTCTACCCGCTTTCTCTTTATCTTATCCACAACACTATTGGCATGACCAAGTCTTTGAAAGAAAATGTTCAATGGCCCCCGCTCGAGGAAAACGGAGTGAGTGACGTTTACGTTCAATAAAAGTCGACCAGTAGCTGGTCTAACACTCTGATAAAAGCCGCGTATAGCCTCCAATCCATAATTCAGGGTCGTGAAATTATGCTGGTTGCCAGCTAGAGCTGTGGAGAAGTGTCTATTATTTGCAATAGAAACAGTTCCTTTCTGGCTCTTGGCGAAGAATCCCATCACCGTATTCATGGCCTGGATAGCTTCCTCTCTTTGCACCTCTGGTACATTAGCCGCAGAAATATTTCCTAAGCTTTGTACAAGATCGGGAATAGTGTAAGACGTTGGAGAGCCGATCCGAACCTTGTAAATTTGGGCATTTGCAAGTGAATCGTCTTCCCCTTCGTTTCGCCAAGGAATGCTGAAAACACGTTCCTCTTTGAAGGGCAATTTGTTCGGTGTGACGATCATGGAAGCATAATCAGTGGCAAGAGGAATGTTTGCAAATTCTGGCAACTCGAGGATGAGGTTGAAAAGCTGCTCCCGTTTCTTTTTTTTGTCGTCCATGCTCGGGGATATAGTAACCGGGTAACGCCCCAAAGCAAAATTGGGGCTTGTATTTAATGCAAAATAATTAGCATACAGCTGAACTTTTCGACCACTCTCGCCGTATCCTGGGCGAGCTGGAAATCTTTGGTTGAGCGACATCTTATCCAAGGCAGTGATCCCGGATGAGCTCTTATGGTAGTCATCTTCCATTCTCGCGACTTTTGCATCAGGGGCTTCCGCTGGATAATTAGGATCCCTGTAGAACGTGTTAGATCAATGCTCGGAGTACAATGCAAGCACCTTACTTGAAAATGGATACCGGGCCACCTCGACCTCCACCACGGCCTCCACCACGGCTACCATAATTACCACGATTTCCACCATCATAACCACCACCTCGCCCACCACGATCTCCACCTCCTCTTCCCCCATCATAACCACCTCCTCTTCCACCACCACCACCTCCTCTTCCACCACGATCTCCACCTCCTCTTCCACCACCACCACCTCGATCTCCACCTCCTCTTCCACCACCACCACCTCGATCTCCACCCCCTCTTCCACCACCACCACCACCACCTCCTCCTTGTCCACCTCGATCTCCGCCGCCGCGACCACCGCGGCCACGTCCACGTGCGCTTGGGTCAAAAGACATGGTACCGCTCAAGAGGGCTCTCTCAAAGGGAAAGAGCGCTGAGTGTATCTACGAGTGGGTGTTAGAGAGCAAGTTAAGAAGGCTAGACATAAAAGACTGAGCGATGAAAGTTACGACGATGAGTCTTTCCAATCTTGGAATAGCGAAAGTAAAATATTGTGTTATAAGTAGAACATTACGACTTGAGCATGTGCCATTTGGCTACCAAAGCGGGCTTGCTTTGTGAGTGGGAGAAACATGTTGTTTGGTGGAACCGAACCCCAAAGCGTGAAACAACAAAATGTCTTATGAGCATTAAAACATAAAGAGATCATATATTTTGCGTGCTGATAGAGAAAGGTGAAAAGTAAATGTGAATTGAAGAAACATGAGTGGTAAGTGGTTGTGTGCCAAAGATGATTTGTAGCGATCAAAGTGCTAATCTTAGAAAGCAGAATTGTGCCACAAAAACACAGTTAAGTTATTCCATGATTAGAGAAATTGGATGTTCAGAGAATATGAAGCATACCTTGTGGGAGCTGAACTAAAAAGCCAGACAATTGACCGATAATGAGTAATAGTGACAGCCAATATCGATATTTGGTTGTGTTGCAGTAAAGGCTTTAAGAACAATGGGTCAATGGTATGTTTTCTTGTTGGGTTGGCGAGATAAGTGGCAAGAGGAATTCCAAAACAAATGAGGGGATGGCTTGCTGCAGTAATCGTGTTAGCAGACGCAAAGGGATGTATGATTAAGAGTAATATATGGAGCCTTCTCGCGACTTGGAGAAAAAGCCGAATACAGGTAGGCCTCATACCACCTTTCGATAGCCCGGTTCGAACCAAACTGAAAGATCATTTGATTGCTCAAAGATGTAAATGAGATTCGGCAATCAAACAGCATCTCAAACAGCATCTCAAACAGCTGGCTCTTTCTCCGGTCGCGAGGCTTTGTGAGTAGCAGGACTGCTTGGCTACTTACTTGTTTGTGATCCCCGAGCTTGTAATTAGAACTGAGGGGAACAGACAAACGCTTGGGATTTCACCAAAATCCAAAAGATAGAATATATAATATTTCAGATAAGTAAGTGGTATTGAAATAATAAAATATTCGCGTGGTTGAATAGGACAAGACGGTTGAGAAGAAAGAAAGAATTTGGAGAGAACCTTGGAGGGCAACGCAACTTCAGCTCACAGCCCCCGGCAAGAACGATTGGTGAGGATGCAGTACCATCATTTTGACATTTTATTACCCCACTTTCTCTTTGATAGATGTTTGGCAGAACGATAAAGAGTCAAAAGCGCGTTGTAATTTGTGTAAATCTGCCTCGCTCAATAAATACGATACAACGAGATTAAGATGTCTAAATGCTTCTTTGCTTTCCTATAATTCTAAGCTGTTATGGGAATGTAGTTTTGTACTGCTTTCTTCCTCAGATTCGAAAGTTGAAGAGAAATCTCAACAAAAACTCAATTCGTGCATTCACCAAAGAAGCGGGACAGCGACAGTACTGAGTACATAGAAACACAGTGCGGATCTTTTTCTACGCGTAGTCACATGCTTGATCGAAAGAAGGAAATCCCGAGTTTGTGCCTCCAATTAGGTGATTTGTAGCAAATCATCATTATCTCAATAATTGATTGAATGCGATGCGATGGTGATGTGTCAAGCATTCATGTAACCTGACCAAGTATGCTGCCACCCTGCAGCTCTTTGAACCAAGAAAACTTGTTTTCATTCTCTACTTGCGTCAAGGAAACAGCAAACGAAGAAAGAGTCATCTTTTGGTGCAACTTAAGCTTGTGCAGCCAGCTTAATCCGTGTCAAGATTGAGTAACGATTGCCAGCCTTTCTATACACGGCAGTAAGTTGACAACCTCTACAGCTCCAAGGTAAATAAGCACCGCCCATTGAGATTGCTATTCACACTGCAGGGGCGGCTAAGATGACCTTTACTGAAATATGGCGTATTGTTTTATAAGATCGAATCATCAGAAGCATTGCAACTCCGTTTGATCGTGAACATGCCACCCAAACTCCCATGTAGTCATTTGGCTTTTGTCAATATATCAATAGGAAACAGTCTACCAAAGGGTGCTTCAATTGGCTGTATGAGAAACCACCATTATCTGTTCGAGAATCACGATGCAAGATTGTTTGAATTCAATTCAACAACCGAGAATTGCAATAGTGCGAGACGGTATGCCGCAACTGAAAGGAGCGTCAGAGCCGCCACACAGAAGAGCAGTCGTTGCATTGGTCCCTCCATGTATTGCCACTACCCCGGACTACGGGGTATAGAGTTGACCGATGAGAATGCCATGCACATCTGTGGCTTTCTTGGCTGGCCGCTATGGCGAATCAAAGGAGCTTACGGATGTTGGATGAATCATAGGCATACCATCAACAAAGAAGTCAATTTATTGACAATAAACTTCAATTATTAGCCTCATGACTCTTTCAACTCATAAAGTAATTCAGTAGGTTGACGATGATGCAATTCTTCTCGACTTCTCTGCCGAGCAGGCATGTGTCGCTGCTTCCTTCCTGAGATTTAAGTTGCCTTTTTGAAACCTTTAGGCACACTTGACTGCCGCCAATTCCATCGATCATCCAAGGGAAGTATAACCTGAGGTGTCAAAGTTAATACCATCAATCCAAACAAAACCAAAGTCAAAGGCAAGCTCATCATGGAGGAGCATAAAAACGAGGTTGATATACACAACGCATCAGATTCGCATTCCAAAACCAACACACCAGAGGAATCTGCACCAGGAAACATACCTCTGCAGAAAGAACTAACTTCGAGCCCCAACGAACTCGATGGCGAAGAGGCAGTCTACCCCCATGGCTTGAAGTTGGTCGTCATTCTCACCGCGCTCTGTCTCGCAGTCTTCCTAGTAGCTCTAGATCAGACCATTATCGCAACTGCAATCCCGAAAATAACAGACCAGTTTAATAGCATACAAGATATTGGGTGGTATGGCAGTGCATATCTGTTGACAACCACGGCTCTACAGCCGACTTTTGGTAGGATATATACTATATTCAGTGTAAGCAAAATGGCATATACTTCTCATTGAACGGCGCGATGCTCATGAAATAATATAGATCAAAATTACCTTCGTTGTGGCTATTGTCATCTTCGAAATCGGGTAATGTCATGACTTAACTATGTAAATGCGCATATGAATTAATGAATAAAATAGTTCCTTGGTTTGCGCCACTGCGCCGAATAGTACTGCATTGATTATAGGCAGAGCTGTAGCTGGTATAGGTGTCGGTGGTTTGTTCTCGGGAGCCATTGTTATTTTGGCATATTGCTGTAAGTGCAAGGTTTTTTGGGCTCAGTGGCCATATGGAATGAATGACTTCAACCGACTTCGTTCACGTTTAGTACATTGGCCTTTTTATAAAATAAAAAAAGCTGACTTAATAAAAAGTACCCCTGCGAAAACGACCAGCTGCTTTTGGTCTGATGTAAGTGAAAACGCTTTTGTGGGAAAGAACTTGTAACAATTTAAATGGTTTTGGTATGATTACTGACAGGATGCAAATTCAGTGGAGGAATGTGGGGGATTGCTTCGGTCGCCGGACCATTACTTGGAGGTGTCTTTGTAAGTTCAGTTTGACACTTCACGAGAGCAGATACTGATCAAAATAGACCGACAAAGTATCTTGGCGTTGGTGCTTTTACATCAATCTACCTATCGGTGCCATCGCTATTGCTGTAATAGTGGTCTATCTCAAAATCCACCGCGCCAACAATCCTGAGAATCTCACTATCCTTGCTCGTGTCATGAAGCTCGATCTCATCGGCACTATCATTATCATCCCAGCCGTCATCTGTCTTCTGCTCGCTCTTCAATGGGGCGGTACGACATACCCATGGAGTTCCGCTAAGATCATCGGTCTTCTCGTTGGCTCCATATTGCTATTCATCCTGTTCATCATCTCCCAAATTATTCTTGGCGACAAAGGTATTTTGCCTCCTCGCTTCTTCAAAAACCGTAATACACTACTCGCATATGTCTTCGCGTTTCTCTTCGGTGCAGGATTTTTTGCTTTAATCTTCTACCTGGCGATCTATTTTCAATCCGTCAAGGGTTCTTCTGCTACTAGGGCCGGCATCGAACTCCTTCCCCTCTTGATATCCACCGTTATGTCTTCCATAGTGACTGGAGGCCTTATCACTGTAATCGGGTATTACACTCCCGTGATGATTTTCTGTATGGTACTGTTCGCTATTGGTTCTGGTCTCATCACTACCTTCTCTCTTACCACACCGTTTGCCTCGTGGTTCGGCTTCCAAATCATAGCCGGTATTGGGGTTGGCGTTGGGTTTCAGGGCGGTGTCCTAGTGGTCCAGACCGTTGTCCCACTTGTAGATGTTCCAGTCGGGACAGCCTGCGTATCGTTTTTCCAATCCCTGGGCGGTGCCCTCTTTATATCCGTGTGTCAAACCCTCTTTCAAAATGGTCTCAAATCCGGAATAGAAAAGTATGCTCCACAACTTGATCCTCAATTATTCTTGCACAGCGGAGCAACGGAAATTCAGCAATTGCTAGCACAATTAAATCAAGAAGAAGCGATAGGTGCTGTGCGACAAGCTTATGTGGAAGGCCTCACGCGTTGTTACTGGGTGACTACTGCATGTGCGATTGGCAGCTTTCTGGCGGCATGTGGACTGGATTGGAAGAGTGTGAAAAAAGGACATGGACAAGAAAAAGAGATAGAAAGGAGGAAGGAAGAGAAGAACAAAATTGCAAACGGTGGAGAGAAGGCGCTGTAAGCTATGGATAAGCTGCGTGCACTTGACAGTTCAGACCTTGCCACACACTCGTAAATATTGTATTACTAGTAGAGCATCCACTCAATCTATCACTGAACTTAGAGCACTTCTAATATAGCGCCATCAGTCAGGTTCTTAGAACCATTTGACATCCAGACTCAAGTTGATCATTCAAAAGCATTACAAAACGTTAAGCCGCAGGGGGCTATTCTATATCAAAGTGAAGTCAGACATTGATGTGCACTCTCGAATATTGAGCCAGGGATATCCAACCCACTTCATAATACTAAAAAATCATGTATACACCCGAATGCGAGGATATATTAAAGATCATCCCATGTTGTAGGAAAAACACAATTAAAATGAGCAAACCGAAACTCTATCAAATTTCCAGAACTCAATGCTCGTTTGTGCACACACCACCCCAATTTTTCAGCATGATGCTCAAGCCCCTCCTATTGGCGCGATAATCCTCTCCCGTTCCCCGCAAAATCCAAACCATTTCACCGGCGTTTTTCTCCAGCTTCTCATGTCCCTGGTCTAGGATCACCCCAGACTATGGATGTTTGGATTTCCCCACAAACTCTGCCTGTGTGTTGTTTAATTAGATCTCATCTCACGCTGTGAAATAGATCATCACGAAATTCAACACCAGAAGCAGAGATAAATCAAAATCCCACATTTTGGTCCAGGTCCTACTTAATCAATTAAGGTTTGTAGTGACACCGCGCATGGCACCTAATCCAAGACATTAATGCCCATCTAAGCTTCCCATCTCCATCTGCCATTCCGGTACCTGAGTGGAAAATCGTTCGTCCGAATCCTTATCCTACTTGGCATTCCATGAACCATGCACCTTGGCTAAAGCTAGCAGCAAACAAGCTCTTACATGCAAGTTTCCAGACAAGGGTATTTACCTATCTACAGGCAAAAAGAGAGACCCAAGACTTCCAATCTCAAATGATACCACCGGTAATGGCGGAGACGCGTATATGTGCAAGCCGGTGAGAGGGGAAACAATGAAGCTAGACCTGGGTCATGAATTATTCCGAAGTATCGGCAAGCTGTAGTCCACCCATGGATGAAGTTCTGCATCAAAGCTTGGATTCGTATTTAAACCATAAAGTACCCTTCTCGGCCTTTTTCCATTCGCTCCTTTTTTGCTCAAGTCCGAATATCTTTTCTGTTTACCATTGACTATCAAAAGAAGTCTTTACAATGGTTCGCCCGTTATTATTTCTTGCCTCTCTGCTTCCAATTGTCACAGCAAGCTGGGACATCAATAGCGAGGCGCATCGGCATGCTTGTCAAAAACACACGGAAATTCCATTGGAAGGTTGTGATTTGCAAAAGACGAAATATGTAGATTTCGTGGGAAACAATTCGAATTTCAAGACAGTACAGTCTGGTATGTAGTCAGATTCCTCATAGGATACGGAGTGAGAAGTGATAGGGTCGAATTGAGGCTAATTATGAATGATTGTAGCTGTGGCAAGTTTGCCAAATAACACCGATACATATGTTATCCTTATTGCATCCGGAAACTATACAGAGCAGGTGAGAATTTTGCTTAATTTATTTCTCGGGTCCAACTTCTTCACATGCTAACATCGCATTATAGGTCAACGTCACTCGTCGTGGTCCAACATATTTGCTCGGCCAAACCGCAAATCCTCAAAATCAATCTGCGAACACCGTCAATATCATCTGGAAGGCGATTGCTGGTACTGGGGATAATGCTTACACATCCACTTTGACCGTTGCACCGAATCTCAATGCATCATTGACTGGAAGTGGAACGACTGGGTTTGCTGTCCCACCAGGAACACCGTTTGGATGCACAGATTTTAGAACATACAATCTGAATTTCATCAATGATTTTGTGCCATACTGTGAGTTGCTACCTTTCGCAGGGAAGAAAAAAGACAGGGTTAAAAACACGATTGGGAGGAAGAGAGGAGCCAGAAAGAAAACGTTCTAACAGAGTGATAGCTGATGGACCTTCCCTTGCATTGAGCATAAGTTACGCAAACGGTGGCTTCTACTACACCGGCTTCTATAGCTACCAAGATACCGTATGTTCATCCACTTGCTCATTATACTATCCGTTGCTCCAAACTAACACATCCAAGGTTTACGTAGGAAAACTATCCAACTCCTACATGTCTCAATCTGTTGTCGCCGGTCAGACCGATTTCTTCTACGGCTTCGGAACTCTTTGGGTCACTAACACACAAATCTTCCTTCGATCATGGTATGTAAATCTAAATCCGCCTTTGAAACAAGAAGCTGACCTCTTTCAGTGGTGGAGGAATTACTGCATGGAAGGGAACCAACACGACTTTCGAGAACAAATATGGAGTATATATTGTAGATTCAACTGTGCAGAAAGCAAATAGCAGCTTAAGCATCAAAGGAAAATGCCCACTTGGCAGACCTTGGGTACGTTTTCTCCACAATCTATATCCTCTACCAAAAGCAAGCTAACCATCATTCAACAGAACGCACAAATGCGATCCATCTTCGCCCGCACCTACCTCGATGATTCGATTCTCCCCGCAGGTTATATCGATTGGTCTCCTGCCCGCTACGATGCCAATAATGGTAACTACAGCACCGTCCAAGCTGAATACAAGAATTACGGACCTGGATACAACGCAACCGCAAGAGCTCTTTCGTTATTTGATGTCCAATATAATGACAGCCAGTGGGCTCCTTACAGTAGTCCAGCGAAGGTTTTCCAGGATCCTGAAGGAAAATTTGGGGATGTGAGCTGGGTGGATTTCAACGTTTAGTTTAATTGGCGAGGAGAGGGATCGAGTTACTTGATACATAAATTATATATAAATTTTAAACAAAGAATAGATGATTTAATAAAAGCTGTTTCTATAAAGTATGGACGTGTATTTGTGATCCAACTGTTGGTTGCCCTTGCTCACCCCTATTCAGCACCGCTGAATGGCATAACTACCGGAAAAACATCAGAATCTCGATTGAGATCCAAAATCAATCGGATTCGGAAGTTTCGAGATAATTAAAGAGAACTGAAGATTTAGAAGTATTTAGTTGTCGACTTACAGCTAAGATAACTTATAGATAATTTATTCTTGTAGTATGACGCCTATGACTAAGCAGTGCCTTCCCCATATCATCAGGAAACCTGAGCTAAGATACCACTAGCGCTACAAAAGCACTTTACGCGACCGTCGATAATCAAATCGCGTTTCCTCGAACAAACAAAGTTACTAAATAATAAGTTTCAGTCTCAATTCACCATTGTTCAACAATTTGCCGATAACAACAACAAAAATCTCAAAATGGCTTCTCACAATGATGTTGCAGATGAAACCCCCCCTCAAATCAATCCATACGAAGTTCTTGGTATTGAGAAAACTGCCTCTGAAGATGAGATCAAACGCGCATATCGCAAAAGCGCTTTGAAACACCATCCAGGTATGTTATAACGGTTATTGGCACGTCTCTATATTGCAAATGCATAGCTCATATGAGCTTCTCTACTTGGGACTGCCATCATCAAGATAGTTCCATAGGCCCACTGCATGAACTGAATTTAGACAACTAACAACCTCCCAGATAAAGCTCCAGAACATCTCAAATCTGATTCGCACACCAAATTCCAAGAAATAGCTTTTGCATATGCTATTCTCTCCAACCCAAACCGTCGCAAACGCTATGATCGTACTGGATCTACCTCCGAGTCCGTTGATGCTGATGGATTTTCCTGGACCGAGTTTTATTCTGAGCAATACAAAGACGTTGTTACTTCTGATGCCATCAATCAATTCGCCAATGTTTACAAAGGTTCCGATGAGGAGAAAGATGATTTGCTGGCTGCTTATACCAAATACGAAGGAAAATGGGGAAAGATGTATCAAGTCATTATGCTAAGTGATCCAGTTGAGGATGAAGAACGATTCCGCGAGATCATCGAGGAAGCAATCAAAACCGGAGAAGTTGAGGAATATGCTGTCTTTAGGAAGGAAACTAAGGCTTCGAAGGATAAAAGAATGAAGAAGGCTAGAGCTGAGGAGAAAGAAGCCGCGAAGGCTGCGAAACAAATGGGTGTTGATAAATTGTTGAAGGGATCTAGTGGGGATGTACCGGAACAAAGTAAGAAGCCAAAGAAAAATGCCCCTGGTCACATGGATGACTTGGCGGCTATCATTCAGGCTAGACAGGCTTCAAGGGGTGGCTTTTTTGATAATTTAGAGGCAAAATATGGCGGAAGCAAGTCGGCAAAGGGCCCTGGTGAGCTGAGTGAAGAGGAGTTTCAAAGAATTCGAAAGGGTTTAGGCAAGAGTAAAGATAAAGCCAAGGGCAAGGGGAAGAGAAGAGCAGCTGACTCCGAGGATGAAGTTGAGGAAGATGAAAAACCGGCACCGAAGAAGAAGTCATCAAGAGGCAAGAAGAGAGAACCCGAGGTAGAGCAAGAAGATGAAGATGAAGATGAAGATGTAGAAATGAACGACGTTGGTGATGATTTTCAAGCTGAGGAAGCCGAGGAAGACGAGGAAGAGGTCGAGCCTGAGCCTAAGAAATCAGCTTCTAAGAGAACAAAGAAGCAACCAACTCGGCAATCCAAGCGCGGTAAAACTACTCGGGCATGATTTTGTGAATATGGAAATGGAGTTTGCGAGGATTTGGTTTTTACATATATGGTCGGATGGATACAACATGCATAGAAGAAGGCGTTGATAACTACAATGATTTTTTAATGCGAAGATTTACCCATTTACTTTTAACAAGAATACAAACCCATGAATGCCTATGCATTAAATTCCGGCATTTTACACATCTTCTATTCCATTATAAAATTGACGTCCGATTGTGTGAGCATCCTGCTCCTGCTCTACTAATTGCTTGTTACAATTTCTGATACTCCAATGACGTTCTACCTGTTTGAGAATATCTCGCACATCTCAAGTGCTCAAATCCACCTAGTCTTGTAGGTATCTCAGTTCTAAAATTACAGACTTAAACCCCGTCTTTAAACCTAGACTTCTTCCCACGAATAACACTGTCCAACATGTACACGTGACACAGCCTCCCCACGCGTCAACCTCGCGATTTCCATCTCCACTTTCGCCTCTCACCTCGGTCGGTGCATCCACCCAAACACCCAAACATTTCACGCACACGAGACTCGCTCCCGAGCACTACAACAAAATACAACAAAATAGAAAACAACCCGTCGATCAACCTTCCCACTCGTCACTACTCAAGCTAAACCCGAGATATCAATCGCATACATCAATTTCCTCATTTTCGCATCGCACCATGCTCCAAAAGAAAATGTCATGACAGCCCCCTCCTCATCCACATCTGCTCTCGCGCCCCTCTTACCGCCATATCTGTATGAGCTCTCGCCTACCATTCATAAATGGTGTGCGTTGCGCTGTGCGGATATCGTTTCTTTGACTACGAGGGGGGTTTATTTTGAAGGTTTGTTTGTTTTCTTTCTTTGTTTATCTGATTGCTACTTTCTTTCTTCTTCTTAGCTATGTTGTCACTTCCTGCTCCTTGAGTTTCGAGTACGGATTGAGGGTCCTCGAGATGATGATTGATCCATAGAACAGCGTCATGCTAGGAATGGATAAAAGATAAATAGAATAACCAGCTAATTTTCTCACAAAACCAAAAGATAAACTAATCCACCACTACCTCAACCACCCCATCCGCTACATAAAACTGATCGGGCTCATCGTCTCCATCGATACCTTTGCCCGTCGTCGCGTCTACACCATCGATGACTCAAGCGGTGTATGTATAGAATGCGTTGCACTCCTACCTCTCCCTCCCTCGGGAGCTCCTTCAAATTCCCATCCTCCTCCCAGCACCCGTCCATCACCACCCCCAAATTCCCTGGAACGACATCTCCGAATGCAAAGTCGTGCGGATTCTGGGGATCATAGGGTCTTATATGCAAGTGCCGCAATTGCAGATTGTGAAGATGGGGATAGTGGGGAGTACGGATGTGGAGAGGAAATGGTGGGATGAGTGTCGAGAACTTAAAGATCCGGAGAGGGGGATACTGGGAAGAGAGTGGGTGGTAGGAAGGGAGGAGATGGAGAGGTGGAGGAGGAGGGAGAGGAGGAGGAAGGCGAGGGAGGAGGAGAAGAGGGGTGGGAGGAGAGATGGGCGAGCGGTGAAGATGAAGAGTGGGAGTGGGAGAAGAGAGGATACCGAGAAAGTCGAAGAAAAGCGCGAGCTGGCGAGGAAGAAATTAGCAAATTCCCAACCATTCAACTCCAACCCCACCCCTTCCCGCCCTCCCCACGAAACCTCCCCCAACAAACCTCTCCTCCGCCCGCCCATCAAAAAGAGATTCATTCCCACTATCCTCCCCGACCTATCCAACTACGATACGTTTGGCTACTAATCCACACCCCTTCACCCGTTGAGGGAAACCCTTCCAAGAAATTGAAACTTGCAAAAGAAATCTCAAACCACGCATCCCGGTAAATAATCAAACGTGATTTGTTCACTCGATTGGATTGATTATCTTGTATATCCATATCCATATCCATGGATACGAGATGTGATGTGAAATGGTGGATATAGAATCCGAGACAAGAAACACGAGAAATAAGATATGAGATGCGACATAGCCTTCCTTCATCGAAGGGGCATTACCGAAAAAAAATCCGATTAGAGATGAAGATGGAGGAGTCTGTCAGAGTGAGGGAAGATGGATACGATGATATTGAAGAAAGAACATGACGACATGAAAGATACAATTAATACACGATTACTTCGGTGAAGATTCTGGATTTCTCTAGGGAGAAGAAAGAAGAAAGAGGTGGCAAGGGGACACACGAGACATGTACTTACTTATTGTACAAAATTGCATACTCTCTAATGGCGAATGGATTGTATATTTCGAGCCACAGATTTACATACATACACACAAATGTCTCTTCCCCCAAAACTTCATTGAGCTCAACGTATTGTATTACTCGCAAGGTATCTATCATACACAGAGGTAATGGCTTCGCAGCTCCGAGCTATTGTTACAATTCATCCATTGCCCATCCCAGCAACCCTATCATAATAGCCTCCCCAAAGTCCCATTTATTTTTTTCAGTAAAACAAGGCATTATTAAAACGTGCCGCCTTCTCCATCTCTCCACCCTATGGATTCTCGATATCTACCTTTCATATCCAGCGCTAAAACGCTATTACCATAAATTGATACAATCTCGGATTAATATCCTGCCAGAGCCTTTACTGATCTGACAACAGTTCCTCCAATTTCGCCTGCTCCAGCAGATTCATCTGGGTATACCAAAAATGCAAGGGCAATAATGATATAAAGACCAAGAAGCTATGTGATTGTTAGTGAAATTGAAATGTGATTGCGATTCCGACCAAAACTTACCATACAACCTTCCAAATAATTACTCTTGCCATCTTGAACAACATAAGTAACAACCAAAACACTCAAGAAGAAAACAACAGTTTCAAAGGTCTCAAAATGTAAAGTCATAGGTTTATCCATGATCCAACCCAAGATCACAAGGAATGGAGTGACGAAAAGTGCGATTTGCATGCTCGATCCGATAGCCACACCCATTGCCAGGTCCATCTTGTCCTTGACGGCAACCACAATAGCTGTTACATGCTCTGCTGCATTGCCGACAATTGGAAGAAGAATAAGACCAACGAAGGTTTTGGAGATGTGAGCTTTCTCAACAATCGAGTCAATCGAGTCAACCAAGTAGTCAGCACAGACAGATACCGCGATCGTTACAATAACGAGAACAGCAGCAGCAGCCCAAGGACTCATTTGTGGTACTTCTTCCTCCTCTCCTGCTGATTGACTTTCGGCATCAAATAGGTTGGAATGTGTTCGAAGCTGGAAGAACAAATAAAGACAGTAGAGAATTAATAGAATGATGGCTGTTCCGTGAGAGAGAATCAAAATGTTGGTTTCAGTGTCTGCTGATGATTTACTGAGAACAGAATAGAGCTTTCTAAGAGTTAGATTTTGTTGCAGTTCTATTGGATTTCAGCTTACAGTTGCAGGTATGATCAATGCGCATGCGGCAAGAACCATGAGAGATGACATTGTTCCGGCGACAGTGTCGTTGAATCTCTGCTCGATGCCCATAGATGTACCAGTGCGAGTATTGTGAATTCCACCGGCTATAAAGCAGCATCCCAACACAAGAAGGGAGTTCGACAAGATACTACCCAACATACTCGATTGAACGATTCGGATTTGTCCTTCTTTCAATGCTATGATACTGACCTGCAGGATTCGATATTAGTAAGTAAAAAGTAAGATATAACACCTGAACCTACAATGAGTTCCACAGCGTTGCCGAATGTTGCGTTCAATAGACCTCCCAAAGTTTCTCCCAACTTCATGGAAATTTCTTCCGTCGCAAATGAGAGGATGGAAGCCAATGGGATGATAGCGAAGAAGTTGAGTGTGAAGATGACGACCGGATCCCAGTGTGTGAGGCCTGCGACGATACCCAATGGTACAAAGATCAACAGAACGTTAACATAGCTACTATACAAAGTAACCTTTCCTACATGCCATGCCGACGCCGAGTAGCTAACCATGACATTGTCGCTGTCGGTTCCTGGGGTGTGTCTCTTGCTGAGAAAGAATTCATGAACACTACTTTTACGTCTGTCTCCGGCATGTCCGTTGACGCCCAACAGACGCGAGGTTTCGTCCACTCCGTTTGACATATTTCCTGAGTTGATTCGATTGTTTTGTGATGGAAGGGATCTTACACGCGCGAGTTCCCTTCGGTATTTAGGTTGTGCTACATGTTAAAGAAGATATAAAGTTAGCCCAGCCACTCCGTATGTATGTTCGATATTGAAATTGCAATGCGCCGCAGCCAACTTAAGTTTCAAAGAAGTCCCTTGGCAATACGCTGGCAGATTGACAGGTGGGCCAAATGTACAACCAAATTAAGGAAAAAGGATTTAGGTATCGACAAGAGGCAAAGGAGTATTACTTGGCTTCAAGCGTTTAAGTCTTTTGATCTGAGCAATTGTCCTGTGACGGAGATGACACCAAGGTTATGTTGGGCTGTGTGATACCATTCAAGTATAGAGCGCGAACGAGAAATGTAACAAAGGGCTTGGATCAAAGACCCGACTGCAGGTGCCTGTATCAACTTCTTACTTGTAATATGAGATTGGCGAGTAGATAAACCATCGAACTCTCAAAGAGGAAATAATATTGTAAATTGAATTTTTCGGAGATGAATATCTTCACAAAGAGAGCAAAGGAGGAGGGAGGATAATTTGTTTACTTACAAACCATCTTGGCAAAATTCTCTTTTCGCACACAACAGGAGAATGTCAATGCCTATGTGAAAAGAAAAATTTAGAAATTTTTAGGGAACAGGTTGTACGAAAAGGGTAATTGGATAAATGGGAAGAACAATAATGGGTTGGGTTGGGATCATGAACGTTGGTTGTGCGCGTGGTTATCGAAACTCGGGCACACTTTTCGTAGCTTTGACGGTGCGGGCAGCGGGAAGAAAAGGTTCCCAGTGCTTTTTGCTAGGTGCTGCGCCTCCTTTTGAGTGGAGGAGGTTTGATCAAACTTCTGGGTACAGGCGAGACTGGTGGCAGCTACCGAGATGATAGTCCCTTGTTTATGACGATGATGAGGAGGATGATGCACGTTGTAACTTGTTGTTGATCAAATGGACGGGGATAGTGTGATGAAAGTATGGAGTAAATACGTTTCAAGAGAATTATCGGATGTTTGCTCTTGATGATACGATGAAACCGAAGAACCCCGTCACGATCAAGTCGAGGAAGGTCGAGTGGAGAGAGAGAGAGAGAGAGAGAAAGAGAGAAAGAGAGAAGGAAGGAAAGAAGGAAAGGCACGATATAATCAATCAATGTACGAGAGAACAGAAGAGAGAGATGAGACCAAATTGAACAACCAACGATCATTGAAAAGGATGAATCCTCTTACCTAGGTAGTTTGAGTTTCTAAGAAGCAAGTCAAGACCAAGTAAGTACCTGTATGAAGTGAATCTGGATTCGATGATATGTGTGGATACCGGTATGTGGAATGTATGTATGCACGAGGTAGGTCGGTGGTATGTACGAGGTAGGTATGAGTTTTGAGATGTTGATTTTGTGGAAGGAACGAAGATGCAAATGCAAATGCAAATGCAAATGCGAATGCGAAAACGGGGAATGGAGCTTCAGCTTATTGTCGTGAAAGCATCTGTAGTACTGTACTGACTGCCTTTTGTTCAAACTTTATCTTGCCAAGGAAAGAGCTCCTGCTGATGATTATTGGACTTTTTCCTTGATCCTCATTCAGTTGCACGAAGAATGCGGACTAGATCGATTGTTGACGTTGATGGTTGATATTTGTGAGAGTGTTTTTGTGTTTGGACCTTGTACGATTCACGAATCATAATCTGTCCAAGGAGGTCGGCAGGTTGATATCAAAGTCCTAGCTGCTGCACTAAATAGATATTCGCATAAGTAATTCTATCTATCACTACCTAGGGATCCAATCAATTCGTCTCCATGATGCTTCATCCATCCATCGCATCTGCATACCAAGAATCGGATTATCCCAACAGTCAAATACCGACAACGAATGGCATCCCATCCCATAGGTACAGTACCAACAGAAACAAGGTAGAAGCTATGACCAACCGCCATCACAATCTGACAGTGACTATCAATCAATCGAGGCAATTCTACAAGCATCATCAACATCATCAACATCATCATCATCTCGCGTACCTCACTTCATTTGAGAGACCGACCTAGCAGAACAGGGCTCCAGTTCCTATTCGAGATGATGGGTGGGTGGGGTGGTGTTTAATTATCGATGGAATTGGGAATATCCTCCGGGGGATATACATCATACATCAGCCAGACGAGAGAACTAATAAGGTACAGAATAGGTATTTAACATCTACCTATAATGAATGATGATGATGTAGATAACGATAAAGCTTCGATGTTTAGATACCTAGGTAATTGAGTGTAACACAGCGTAACATTACCATTCCACCAAAAAATGCACAGCCCCCTTACAAAATATCCGATCATCTATCCCTCCCAAATCAAGCACATCGATTCGTCAATTGATGAATAGTGGCTTGATGCACACCTACTTTCGGTGACCAGCTGGCATCTATCTGCGATTGTCATTTTCACCCGCGTGTGCGTATTTATCCTAAGCTTTCCTCGCGTTCCTCGCTTTCCGAGAGTGATACCAACACCCATCTACCTACATGCCTAGGTACTTCCTTCATCGCAAGGTCCGAAGTCACAAAGATAATCCGTGAGGCATTTAATTCACTCGTTCACAAGAGATGCACATCCAAATGTGGATAAACCCACCACACCGGACTCCCGCAAATTGTCCATCTCGCGCAGTTTCCACCCACACACATTGGCATGTTTCGCCAATTCTCATCGCCCCCTTTTCGCTATGCCACTTCATCTCGTGGCACATGACCGCTTTCCCATCCGTGGATAAGTAGACGTACTGAAGTATTCACTTCTAGATCTTCTACACATTCTACATGTTTGTATCTATCTCACCCCCATACAACCCATCCCTGTCATTTTTGACCCGCCTAGTGATTAATTTACTAGGTAAATACTCTGTCTGTACTCTGTATATATCCAACATACATCCGCAACACGTCCATCGATTCACAAACCCTTCCTACTCCTACTCCTCCACCAAACCTCTCCCCCCAAAATACCTCAAAATCTAGTCCTTCCTTTCCCTTCTACACTTTTCTACCATCCCCATCCCAACAAACCCATCACTCCCCCAAAAATCAAGGTTTCACCGTCTCCTCCACTGTCCAATAAAATTCATTACCAAGCCCGCCCTGATATCATCCATTGGAACTGGGCTTACCTTACATTACCCTACTGTATATTACTGTACACGTGCATTGCCGCGTGTATAGACGTTTCACCATAGAATGTTGGGATGTGTTGTGAGTGAGAGGTTTCTACCCAGATATAAACAGACAGTCCGGTTATACCTAGATAGGCTTTGAGAACAATAAGATAGATGGAATTAGCGAGATACAGTGCGTGCAGGTATCAAAGATGTCGAGATTTATTTCATTTTACCTAGACACTCATTACTTCACTTCCAATAACCCGAGTAACAAGATGAAACAAATAAATGAACCTATTACAATTTTCATTCAGCTAGGATTGTTGAAAGACGTCCATCTATAGTAGTGGTATTTCCCTCCTAAACGCCCACGCTACGCCCCGTTGACAAACTATCCCATCCCAACCCATCCGTTTCAACTCTTCGCCTATTTTATGCTGCCTCGGTCAAGATACCCAACCCAATTAACTTTTCCTTCCTCTTCCTCTTCCTCTTCCTCTAAGCCCTTTTTCTTTCCTCGTCGCCACTGCTATACGCTGCATCTTCCTCTTCCCTATTCACTTCACTCTGTCTCCGTCGCAGTTGTCCCCTCTCCTTCATCGCACCGCGAATCTTCTGACTAACCTCATCAAAGCTTGCTTTACCATCCAATGCACTAAAGCTTTTCAATGGAAATCCCGCTGACCCTACAGCACCACCGCTACTGCTACTACGACTTCTACTCCTGGATGGTGGTCGAGTTGCAAATAGTGCAATGTTACCTAGATTTCCAAATGACTCGTTACGTGGAAGATGGCCATTCATACTAGAGCCACCACCAATAGATGCACCTGCAGTATTGCTCCTGTGAAGAACACGTGGCGGCGATCCATCCGAGATGCCCGATTGATTGCTACCGCGACGTAGATCGTTTTGACGAGGTGAAGTGGGAGTCTTAGCCCCATCACGATTAAAGGGATCGGCTACTATTCTGGAAGCATCAAAATCAGGGAACATCTCAGGGCCAAGTGTATTGATAACATCTGTAACCTGTGCGCTGAGTTGTGCTCTGCGCTCGCGTAGTTTAAAGATGACATTGCTAGAAGATGGGTTAAGAGCCACGATTAATGGTCGCAATGATTTAGCAATATCCATGCCAACCTCTCCAAATCGAAGAGCTGCAAAGGTAATAGCTGGAAAAAGGATATATCCGAAAACGAAGATAGCATAGAGGGGTACCCATTCGGGCACATATCCTTGAACTCTGTTCTTGTAAGTCCAATATGCGAGAATGATGGTATAAAAGTTGTACAAAATCGGTGCAAAAGCAAGGGCGACCAAGAGTTTCCATGTTGCCATAACATCCCGACCTTGAAGTTTGACCGTGGAAGCAGCTAAAGCTTCCTTCGACTTCTTGATGCTAATAATTTTTGAAGCTATGAAAACCGGTGCAAACAAGACAAGCCCTGGAATGACACCAATGGATAAGACAGCTAGTTTACCCAGGCGGTAAAATAAAAGGAATACGGCTTTTGGAACAGAAAATTTGGCATATTCGACTTGATGATCCTTAAGATTCATATAACGTAGTTGTCTGTTGTAATCCAAAACGGATTTCTTGAGTGAAACAATCCTTGGATCATCCTTGTAATGCGTATAACCCTTAACCAGTCTTCGATTCAACTCGACTACCATAGGAAGTGGAAGCTTCTTGCCAGTTGGGTTATAGAGTCTTCGAGCGGCTTGGATAAGCATGAGGGTATCGTAGTCAGGACTGGTAACAGTAACAGCAACAAGGGCTTGGTATACAATATCCAATAGTTGACTGACTGCCCCTCTTCGGTCTCCACTTTTGTAGAGCTCAACAAGCTCTTTTGGAACTTCGATAGGATTACCAAACTCAATCACGGCCCTTGAGCGAAACTTATGGGCATGGAAATAATTCATGCCGCATGGTACAATTTGAAGACCGCTATCGGGATTGGCAGCCAAGGATCCAAGAGCCATAATAGCCACACCAGCTTTCAAAGGAAGCAATTCGGTCCTGTCGTGACTTCCACCCTCTGGGAAAATGCCAACAGCTCCACCACCCTTGAGACGATCAAAGACGGCATCATAAACTTGCGTTTGATCAACTTTCGGGGCAGTCTTATATTTTGATCCTTCAAACCCTTCCTTGGTACCCTTGACAGACTGATCACCAAACTTGCCATTTTCGTCAACATCGGTTCGTCCAGTGAGCTGTACCATAGCATTTCGACCTTTGAAAGGTTTCTTCAATCTCAATTCCTCTGCGCTAATTACTTCCGCTATTTCGGTATTGGCTGCGGTCCCATCCATTGTAGGCAGAACCAGTAATCCTCCAACTTGTACTTCCTTGCCGTCGAATTTTGTACCAACACCACGAATGAGGAGCGGATCATTGATAGGGTCTGGCAGGTATATTGTACCAGATCCAGGCTTTACCATATCCAGAGCTCGTCCGACAGGAACCGCACCCACTTTTCGTGCGAACCAACCCACGATGAATCGACCCATAGATTTGGCGGCGATAAGAAAAGCGGCGCGACGATGGCATTCATTTCGGAGGGTGCGCATTAGAATAAGAGGGTCGACGAACTATATGAATGGGTTAATTCGAGCGCTTCAAACCTGCAAAAGTCATCTGTCGCATACCTGATTTGCATGAGGGGCTGCTACAAAGATAACAGGCCCGCGCCTTGGAACTTTCCATGCTCCTCTTGGGTGAACTTCTCGAAAGAAGAGGTCAACGAGTATTGAAAAAGTCCATAGGAATACATCATATATCCAATTTGTCATAGGAAATTGTTCCTTGTGCTTGGCCGTTCGAGGCATATGTTCGTGAACCTGCTGCTCGTTGGCCATGATGGCGGAATGTAGATCAGAATGCCCAGTGCAGAGAAATAAACACGTTCTTAAAAAGTGCGGGGTGCGAGGTCCGAGTTATTTATTTCGTATATCTGTTAAACAAGATCGGATTTTAGTCTTGATTGTTCAACCGCAGCTCAATGATTTCATTCGGGTATCAGAGCACCAGACACGGCGATTTTCGGGATTGATTAGGGTTTCCTCAGGTATTTGTTTTTGTAGGCCTAGTGAGTCGTAAAAATCCAAAAGTCATATCGGCCGAAAGAAAGAAAACGGATCGAATATTTCAAATTCAGTAATATTTATGAAATGGAAAGAAGCAATGAAGCGACGGCGGGTAATAATGGAATGATTTTCTTGATTTAGTAAAACTACATTTTTGCATTTTTTTACGGAACCGGATTAAATTCCATACCCGTTCGTAAGCGATAAGCGCTGCAGCTCCAGCTCACTCTTCGATGGAAAATCCCCGTTGACAATCCCATTGACAAATAAAATGTTATTACGAGTATGGAGGATATCAAGTGCCATGATGATATTCCATTAGCGTAAACCCCATGGTTCTCTCTTGAATTATATGATATTCCCATGCATGCGATTTCTCTTCCGATTTTGATGGACTGCTTAACAAATAACTATGACTACCTACTACTGCAGTACAAAGACTTTCAACGCTCATTATCATATCTAAAATCACGTGCGAGGTTGGGGAGACATGCAAGAGGATGCACGAAGTCTATCAGCGGCGTTTTCAAAATCCAACCATAGGTATACCTACCTGAGTAAACTCCAACCTACTAAGGATTTCAATCAATTGTTGGAATGTAAATAATAATGAAGGCGTGTCACTTTCTTCCAAATATATTCCTCCGATTGTGGATTACATTCGATTTTAGCCCTTTCTACCTTGTGTTTGTGGAACGAAGCGCTTAGGATGGATAGGATGATTTAGTCGATTTATTTTGATGAGGGAGCAACAGCCATGTACAAGTTGCTCCCATAATTGTAATCCTCTTCACCCTCGACATTTTTTATATACACCAATTAACCACGAAAGATCAATAAAATGGGATTACCACCATGGGAGACAAGTGAAAGTCAGACTTTTGCTTTGATAACAGGCGCAAACAGGTACTACCATCCCCAAGCTGGGGTCATTATTGACAATGAGCTTTAAGATTCTCGATGTTGATTATTGACAACTCTCTAGCGGTCTAGGTTTTGCCGTTGCTTCCAGATTAATCGATGAATTCCTGACTTCATCCGATACTCCTCCTACTAAACATTTAATTCTTATCCTTTGCACACGTACACCGCTGAAGACACGATTCACAATCTCTCGCTTGCGTGCCCATCTACGAAAACTGGTCGACTACTCTAAATTCGCAGATTCACAACGAGCGAGAGCTAAGTCTCAGGGAAATGTATATAGATGGCAGGACATGGTTGCTCGAGTCCATTTTCTTGGGGTTGAAGTCGACTTGTGTGACTTGAAAAGTGTATATGCCCTTACCGATAGGCTTATCAATGGAACTATTGGTAGCCCAGATGCTACAACAATGGATGGTCTCCGATTACCCGAAGGCTCTCCTGGTACCTCCACTTATTCCGCAGATGTTAAACAAGATAGATGGGCATTGAGCCAGAAGGAAGGGTCTGATGGCGAGCAAAGATCTTGGGGGTGGGGATTGAGCGGAATTAGGATACCAAGGTTGGATGTCGTAGTCTTGAACGCAGGGATAGGAGGATGGTCAGGAATCGATTGGCCAAAGGCTATATGGACTGTCTTGACAGATATGACGGAAGCTGTAACATGGCCAACTTACAAGCTTGCGGAAGTTGGAGCTATAACCAAACCTCAACTATCCTCTGCCTCTCCAAAACAAGCCAAACCCTCGGATGATGAAGCTACGCAGCCTTTAATCAACGGCGAAACTCCAGAAGAGCCACTTCTCGGGGCAACATTTTGTTCTAACGTTTTTGGACATTATATTCTCGCACACGAATTGATGCCTTTACTATCACGAACATCTTCTCCTTCGGCCACTACCAGCGGAAGAATAATATGGGTATCTAGTATCGAGGCACAAGCACAACATTTTGATGAAGATGACCTACAAGGTTTGGAAAGCCACAAGCCATACGAAAGCTCCAAGCGTCTTACAGATGTTCTCGTCCTTTCAAGAAAACTACGAGCAGCAGGCAAAGCCTCCTCTTCATGGTTCGATTGTTCCGACGTTCACGTGGAGGACCCTCAATCGGAGGGAGAACCGCCAGCGAAATTGATAAAACCTAAAATGTACGTGGTTCAACCTGGAATTTTCGTTTCGGAAATCCTGCCATTGAATTTCTTGTTGGTATTTATCTACAGATGGATCTTCTACCTTGTAAGATGGATGGGAAGCCAATGGCATACCATTGAACCTTACACTGCTGCTGTAGCACCGGTCTGGGTAGCATTATCTCCCGACGATGTTCTAGATAACATGGATGGGACAGCTTCGAAATGGGGATCGGCTACAGATGCAAGTGGGAAGGAACGTGTTATACGAACCGAAGTTCCTGGTTGGGGATGGGAAGGCAAAACTCCAAAGACGATTGATACTGGGGAGAGAAGAAAAGGGAGACAAAGAGATGCGGTACCATTGACAAGGGAAGCGAGAGAAGATTTTGAGGTCTTGGGTGTTAAGTGTTGGACGGAGATGGAGAATTTGAGGAAGGAATGGGAGGGACTTTTGAAAGTTAAGAAATGAGCGTGACGAAAATTATCGCTGCTTTCTGGAGAGATCGATAGAGGCTACAGTTAGCTGTATATCATGTACAATGTAATAAAAATGACTAATAAGCAATTTCCTGTTTAAGCCCTCTTATGTGTTTTTATTATCTCACTCTCTACAACAGCGAAAGAGACGTTAGAGATGAGATACACATACAGAGTATATAAAATACATAATTTCATGAGTTTGAACACCATGTTTCTATCAAGAATGTGAACATGATCAGAATACTGGTGATTTAATGTTGAAGTCGAATTATATTAAAGCAAATCTGGATTTCGTTGCATACCTCAATCTCTTATAGCATCATTGGGATTTAGCTTCAAGCTAGTTTAAGATACTAGCCTAAGGATGGGTCTAGAAAACCAGAAGAAGGTGATCGTTAGTTGGATATCGCATATGCTCGATGTCGTTATTATCCTTAGACTTGCGGTTAGATACGAATCTCGCTAGTGTCTAGTTGATAGTTGGAGTGTTACTGCTGGAGAACTTGGGTTGTATGTCTTGGTTTCATCTATCCGGTATGTCGTTTATAGTTCTCTACAGTTGGAATAAGGAGTAGGGGTGAGGAGGGGGGTTATTTCTTTTTCGATGTCTCTTCAGCGTCGCTTTTTCTCTCCTTTGGTTTAGTCCTAGGCGAGAGGCGAGAGGCGAAGATCAATGGGATTGGTTGAGTTGCTTGAACTCGCAGAGTGTCGTCGTTTTCAGGACTAAGGCCTGGTCGGTGAGTTCTGGTGGTTGGGAGGTACTATAGAGGGTTTGCTGCATGTTAGCAAATCTCTGTATATATCGTTTACATGTATCTCGGAATCGAAAATGAAAAAAAGAGAATGAGGGGGGGTTGTTGGGATTGTCAATACTCATTGCGTGGATTGTAAAGATATGAACATTACAGACAGTGAAGAGAGTCACGGAACGAATTTGTGGTTTTAAGGATAAGAAATTCAGGGTTCGAGGGAGAACGACGCTTGTACTGATTTCAAACTCACCGGTAGTCAGCAATCGGGAAAATGTACATAGAATTACTATGAGCACTGAGTTTTGTGGTATACAGATCTTCTTTGTTTGAATCATCAAATGGAATATTCGAAACTGCTCTGTATGGTGTAGAAAACGTAGCTAGCTACTCTGTTCAGTTCGAGGAGATCGTTTGGAATAGAGATGCTGGGTTTAGAGGGCTTGTGTTTTCATTGTCCCCTCGCTACAAAGATCTTGCGAGTGAGGCAGTAGTTGTGAGTATTTCAAGTATCTTGTTTTTAAGTGGGAGGGTTCTAAGAGAGCTTATGGTGTACCTATCCATTTTCTGACCCTTTTAGATCTCATATCGCGGGTTATGGATCAATGACAAGCCGATTTATGGACGGAATTGGGTCGTAACCAGAGCTCTCTGATGACTCTCATCTACATCTTCCTAGCAGATGTGTGTGTCTATGTGGCAAGTGAAAAGATATGATCAAGTCGTGCTTTTAAAGTTAATAGGCTTTTGCTTTTTTATACATGATGGTGCTAGTAGCAGGTACTAGTAGCAGCACACATCTACGCATTAGATGAAGCCATCTTGCATTGCAGTACACGCCATCAAGGGAAATTATCGATACGATAGTAAGGAATGTCAATATAGTGGCCTACGATCAAGTTGTCCACAGGATTGAGGCACCTTCAGCCGAATACATACGAATTCTCTAATTTCTCATCGCTTCGGTTCCTACTCTGCGACCCTTCAATAAGGGGTCTAAAGTTCTGGAAGTGATATCTATGTACCCAACTTTAAGTTTCTGCTCTCTTGATATCCAGTAAATTTTGAGCTTGCATTTTCTTCAATTTATCCAAGATGTCGAATCAAGCTTTTGATTGTCTATATTGATACTTTGCGTTGCGTCATCATTATTCTCTCAACTATACACCTAAGAAAATACTATCATCTGATACTAAAAAACAGTACATCCAAGTACTCTTCGTTTATCTATCAACCCAAAAAATGCATCATCACCCCCCACCCCCCTCATCAAACTACTTGCACTCACCCTATGCCATCCATCAAGATGCAATGGGGTCCACAAAGCCCGCATTCCCTTACGGTAACTTATCGTTCTCCCGTCTGATATGCATATGCACATTTCACGAGCAGTCAGAACGGCAGATGGCGCCTTATTTACCCCCCTTGCCTGCCCTGCATAGATAGACAGATATAATATATTTATATTCCGGACTTTCAGCCCCTAGGTACCACCCCCTTAGCGACAGAGTAAACTCAAATTTTGCACTGCGATGCTGCTTCAACGATGGTAACTTCTGGGGACAAACCTCAACGATAATTTAGCCATGTTTTGTGCGGAATTGTATACATATCACATGTATTATGTATCTCTCCGGCTTTAAACCATGGTTACCCTTCGCAATCCGTAGCTGAGCTGGATACATGCATTCTAGTACGCGGTAAGAAAAATAGATGAAGAGCTGAATGTGGTGGGTACATGAATTGAGCTATTTATATACATATCTGTGTAACCATTATTTTGCGACCATGTTATTAATAAGGTACCTAGCAAAAGCCATTTATCTCTTTTATGAAATGGATGACCTGGTTGAATGCGTGGATGTGGTTTATATGGATGTGTATTTACGTGATTATGTAACATTGTGATTGGAAGAAGGTCTCGGGGAAGATACTAGGTATAGCAGGGTGGAATGTTTAATTGTATGCACGAAATGTGATGTGACTATACTTACACTATTCTAAAGTTTGAATACTACAACCCCCCCGCAAATTTTCCAGTCATTGTAGTCGGCGAAATCTCAACACTTCGCTTCATTGATGTAATATCACATCAGATAAACTCCGGAGTATACGAACTCTCCACAAAAACCAATCAGTCTCAAACTCCGGCGCACCACTCTAGAAGTTCCAAACTATCAAGAAACGGGACGGAAGGCAGAAATGTTGCATATGTACTATATACACCATGTAGCATATGCATATAAGATCTAGGCATACAACTCCACGTATACATATCTGATCGCCGATATATCTTTCATTGAGAATAGATATGAGTTGGCGTATTCAGCGAAGATCTCCCATACGGATGTGGATGTGGATGTTGATGGTGAAAGCTAGAAAGGGCTCGAGATGCATGTACACTGGACAAGTTTACAACCCTATACTACGCCCGATGGAGGGAATACGCGGGATGTTGGAACGGATAAATAGTACGGTGGGTGGCTGGATGTGGCTGGATGTGGCGCAGAGAGCAGTTTGATGTTGCTGTTCTTGTTGTCGTTAGTGATGATGTATAACGTGAGGTGGTGGTAGAACTAAAAGTAGACCTGAAGCCCAGGAAAGGATGCGTTGAGGAAGAGAGCGGAGCGAGACGGACGAGTAGGTCGGATGAGCAGGTCGTACGATATGGAGGTTAGTAGGGGGGTGAATTGATGGGCCAGAATCTGGAACGTGCGGAGCTTCTAGACAGACATAGATGGCATGTCGTAAGTGCTAAGATATCTTAAGTTTATGGTTATAGTTGGGGCCTTGTTCTAGACCTGGATAGAATATATTATTATAGTTTTTTAGGGTCAAATGGTGAGGAACTTGAAGGAAGCGTGCTAGTTGGAAATGACTGTTTGCTTGGGCAATGAGGTCATATGACACCGAGTCCCGACTTCCTACGGATTGTGATGTGATAAATACGGTTATAACTGTTGGTGAAAGTGATGATTTCTGAGGATACGTTAGTTGTGGAATGGGGTGAGGGAACTGGCACCAATTGTAATGGGAATTAAAAGTGTCTGATCTAGATTGGCAAATTTTTTTAGATAACAAAGAATGCAAAGTTTTGGTACATTGAGACAATTAGGGGCACATTTGTCTAGACCAACCTATAGAACTGATTTTGTCTCTTTTCTCACTCATCAGGCCAGACGCCAGATGAAACCATTGCGAATATGATACTTTGATATAGTAGCTTTCGCATGTAGCATGATAGAACAGACGAGAAACGCAAACTCGTGGCGAGATGGTCAGTCAGTGGATTTTGGCATGCATTTTCAATTACTCTATGTTAAAAATCATGTTCCCTTACAATGCAGCTTATTCCTTGTCCCTAGGCGGCATTTCCGGATCTTATTACTTGATACGATTCACGATAAATAGCACGTAGGAAAAAGTGCGGGGAAAATTCAACGGCCACAAAATGCTCCACTGGTACCAGAAAACTTACTTTGATGATGTGTATTCGGAATCACCGTCGCCATCTTTCTATCTTTCGCTTGAAATTTTACGTAGAAATAAGCTACATGTGTAATGAGCGAATACAAATAAAGATGATCGTCACTGTGTAAAATCCCTTTGCACCACTGTGCCACTTCCTTCACATGTCATGAGGCTACTGTTGTAGAGAAGGATGCTCTCACGATATGAATAAGCAGATCAACCCCCTGAAGGAAGTGGCTGAACAAATCTGGGGAAGGAACTAACCAACATGCCAACAATGATCATATCACAAAGGGTTTGGACCCCGTGACGATGTGACATCTGCGTGCCAGCCGCTTACGTGCGGAGAGAAGATGTAAGAACTTTACTGTTAGCGAAATTAATTGTCCGAGGTTTTGAGATTGGATACTTAGAAATAGACCGTGTGGGGGCGATGGAACAAGTAGCCGTCTAGTAATGATACTGTAGGAGCCGATCGTGCAATGAATTAATGGCCTGAATACTATGCAGAGCTAGATAAGAAATGGATGCAGCTGGAGGATGGGGAGAAGAGATCAATATTGTTTGCAGTTTTCCTTCTCGCTTGCTATGTAAATACCCCGATATGTAGCATTAAATTGAATTTAAGACAACTGCCTATCATGCTGCTATCAAGTGAACTTAATTCAAAAACATCGTAAAGGAAAATCTCACAAATGTTACCCTTGAAACCGGAACCCTCGTGACCACACTCTTTTGTTTCTAGCCCTGGCATCATGTCTGACTGAGATAGGCGATGAATGACAAATCTATACTAGTAGCTGGTTGTTTCAAATATTTTAGAACAACCAAATGAAACTTGCGAGCAGCTATTCCATATTGCCTCTGTAAGAACACGTGCATCATCTAGAAAGGGAAGTGGCTTTACGAGAGGAATATCGAACATCTGATTTTGATGTTCAATAATGCAATCCTTAATAATATGCGAAATGATATGATGACCAGTAAATTACAAAGCGCTTGCTGACTTCTGTACGATCTCCAATGTTTCAACATGGAGCCACTTGGTTCGTTGATCGTTGAAGTCAGAGTAATAATTCATCGGTTGCTTCATGTTCCTGTCTGAAGCTGTACGATGATAACGCATCAAACAATAGACGCGCAATAGAAGCAATAAGTTGAGTAACGATATATGGTGTGTCGTTTCAACCAAAATCAAATATCGCCAAGATTACGAAAATAGATTCGGGCGCTTGATGGGACAATTGAAGAGATAAATAAAGCCACTTCCGCGCGTTGCATGTACCGTACGTACCAGCATACTCAGTAGCCGCCAGTCCCATTTTTCATGAGACCTCCGAGCAGACCCGTAACGCTTCAAAGAATGTTGTAACATGCTCATCGCATTCCTATATGAGATCATGATAATAAAGAAGGACCGGGTGGTTGAGTATCATCGATAGCCATGGCCAAGAATAATGTTGCGCGATGGAAAGGAATTATTGAAGGTCCGGAATGGCCGCATGATTAATGTAAGACATTTCCGACAATAATGCGCATTGATGAGTGTGGGTGTGGGTGTTGATGATTGAACATTTGAGATCTTTTTCCAAGATTTATCGCACTGCCACATCTTTGAAGCTTTGAAAAGTGGAATGTCCTCTCGTGATATATGGAGATTCCGGATGTGGCATCGTCTGATAATTTTATTGGACATTGCATGAATTTTGAGGGTGTTGAGGATATATTGACTTTGAATGAAGTTTGAACCCCAGCGAACCCCAGCGAGCCCCAGGAAACAACCTAGTAATGACGGATGTAAAAACGTCGGCATTGATGAATAAAACGTCTTGTATCGCAGGCTGAGTCTACTATGATGAATCATAACCTGGATTGACAGACTCACAGTACGGCCATAATGTCATCGCCAAAACTCCGGAGAGAAGGAGATGGTAGAATGTCGTTTTCGGATGATAATGTGGCAGTAGCAGTGGCAGTAGCAGGAACAACGGGATGTATTTGAAATGGGTAGAGGGGGGATGTTTCAGGCGAATTCATTCATTTTGACCAATACCATTTGAGAGTGACAAATTTCTATGGAGCAATTACTTATGATTTGTTGAGACTCAAGCAGACAATAATCCGCAAGGAGATTTTGTGAAATTTGTTACGAAGAAAAGACTTTTGATCGGCCTCGACTCTCTGCCTCTCATGTCGCCCTGATCGAAGTTTGTCATGTTTCTTGTACGCATGAAAAATTAGATGTATGTATTAATAATAACAATAATCTCATAATCGCAATACTTTTTCTTCTCTCGTTGCCGAACATCATGGCTGGGTAGCAAAAAAGGGGCTGGGGTAATAAGTAAAGCAAGTAGCTAGTACACAGTACATACGCACGATACGGTAGATATTCATTAAGCTCTACCTAATTACGGCTGCCCTCAAACTAGAAGATCTGGAAATCTGGGAAGCGGAATCTAATTGGATCTAAATAGATCTACACACCACTAACCATTGACTTCGGCTGAAGTTTACTTTAGAAGCAACATCAAATGAACTTTCTAGTCCCGTACCCCATCCCTTGGCTTTGGTCATATCTCACCAATGATCTTTCACCTATTGTGGTTGAGCATTAATCTTTATCTTCGCCATTATCATTGCCATCATGAACATGGATGTGGATGGATGTTCGTATCAAACTGACAAGCCTCGTCTTCTAATCTTTTTCATGAGCGGGAGGGGGTGCATTCCCTTCGGTATTACCATTGGTTGGTAGATACTGAGATATGTTCGAACTTCGGAGTTGTCGTACGCATTATAAGCATTACCTACTTGATTCATATAAATCTACTTCAGCCATCTCTCAGCCACATAATTTGACACAGAGTTATTGCGGACTTCCATGAAAAAAAGTCAAAATTTTCTCGCTTCCTTGACCTAGTAATTCGATGATATGATCTACCTAAGTATGTGTGATTCTCCCCGAGGTCGTTAGAGTTTTCGTTTTGAAGAGGTTGGCATGGCACGGTTGGGCTGTAGATATATGGGTATCTCGCTATCTGGGCATCGTCGGAGGTGGGAAAAGATTAGGAAAAAGTCGTCATTCCAGTATTGCGCATGATGTGTTCAGTGCCCAGGTGGAGGTAACAAGCATTATTCCAACCCTACAGCATTGATTGATTGATGAATGATCAACCATCCACAAATTCTAAAAAACATACTTCCAGACTCATATCTTTTGAAAAGGACAGGGAATGTTTGTTGCGTGATCGTTGCCAAATCATGGGATATTCGCTGAAGTGTCACATTCACCGCTCTCAATAGAAGGCTCGACACGTATATGCTGATCCATTTAAATACCGATGTTGACCATTACTCGCCATGCGGAGTTAGTGAGATCGTAACCAGTCATAGCAGCCATATTGGTGAAGTTTGCGATATATTCGAATCATATTGAATGCTTCCACCGTTTTCCCCATTTTATCATCGTCAATACATCTTCCTCCTTCAGTAGAATTCCCCTCACGCTTCATTTCCAATATACATGCATTTATTGGTATTTAGTTGAATATCTTCATAAATCGAATTCTTCCAGTGGTTTCAGGATACTCAACTTTATAGTAACCGCACAGCCTTACTTCAGCCCTTTTTATCGGCACTTGACCTAAAGAGCTGGAAGTAACGAATCAACCCAAGAACTCTGCAGAACCAGCAAACAAACGAATCTGGAAAAGCGACGGGAACGATAGAAAGAGATACACGAAAAAGAGAGAACTGCAGTTCTAGAGATCATCCAAACGCGGCATAACGGCCAGTGTAATTGCTTATGCTTATGCTTATGCTCCAGCTCGGATTACATCCATTCTGGCTCGTTGCCTATACTTCCTACTCTATTATACATTCCTCCTACACGAAAGCATAGATTCGAATCTCGACTCCTGTTTAATTCTTGGTACATTGTTTTACAGCAGAATTGTACAACTTCTACCTTACTTAGACTTGTCCTACATCCTCTTTTGTGGCATTACAAACAAATCATATCTCGTTACCCGTTACCTTGGACGATCAATTCGAAAGATCAAACCCTTGGTTTCAACTGAGCCCTTGTACATTTTGAACATCTAGGTGTGGTTGTCTCGCCTGCCATCTGATCCTCGGGGCGCAAGGTACTTTGACCAATCGAGCTACTCAGTACATCTGAAACCCGCTGCATTTCGCATGCATTGGTCCATCCACGCTTCCACGCACCGACGCCACTAGCCTGACCCTTTTTCCAATCATCGCCTAGCTAGTACACCAAAGCATAGATATACCATTCGGAAATCCCACCTACCAATTAATCCAATCTATACCTTGCTGTTTATTATAATAGCTTCAAGAAATCCTTGTCATCCTGAACGATTAGCCATTTCGAAAGTTTGGAACTACCATTAGAGCCACTTGCATCCTTGGTTCCATTTTGAGAAACGAGGGGTATCAATCAATCCTAAGCATTCCTTTCCCAGCGCCTAGGACTCCATTTGGTATTTTAGATACTATACACTTTCCATCTGGTCCAATTATTCCCAGACGAAGTTGACGTTTCCTTACTGGACCGAAAATACATTTACTTCTGGCAAGGAAGAGCTGGATACTGTAGGGAGAAAAGCATTGGAGCATACGAAAGACAATCAAAACCTTCTGGAGTAAAGATTAAGAAAGGGAAAAAAGAAATCTAGTACACTTACATACCTCCCTCCAGCCTCGATAGAAGATATTTACATATATCGTCTACAACTCTCCCCCCTTCCATACATCATTCACATTTCTCATCGAAAACCTCGACATTCTTCCTTTTATAGACTTCTTTTAGGGTTCTCAGCATCCTTCGACAATACGATACATCTTTGGAATTAACCCTTGACAAACGTACCGACGATCCAAACCCGGTACTTCGACCGTTCGATTTTCACTGGGGTCAATCGTCAAGTCACTATCACAACTCTCTTTTAAGGATCATCAACTCAGGAGTACACTACGATTACGACCAATACGACCATTACGAAACGAAACGAAACGAAATATAAGACAAGAGACCAGAACAACGGGGTACTTCAATTTAGATTTCAGTTGAACTATCAACTCATCGATTCGAGAGCAAAGAACAAATAAAATCAAACCGTTTCACCAGTCGCTCATATAAATAACACAAAGTGGTTACTTGCTAGCTACTTGCTTTAAGTTGCTTCGGCCTATTCGCTGACCTTCTTCACCTAACCTCACCTCACCTCCACCGCACGAAAATCCTCCGCGCCTATCTGCATATCATCATTTTGGCCCAATCGACTTCAGCCACTCTTTACCCCAAAACAAAACCCCCTGCCTTTTCGATCCGCCCCTAGGAACGCCTTTGTCAGGCTTGAGGCGAGACAATTCCGGATTTTTATATAGCCAACTGATCCTCTTCAGTGCCTCCACGCATAGTAACCAGCTGCGCCAACTTCATTCCTCTATAGGATTCCGCCGGTCGGATCTTTTCTCACTCATTCGCGAAATTTAAGATTCAATATTACGAGCTTTGTGGTCGTCATTATTTTTTGCTTAATTTCTTTTTGAAATTTTCTCGAAAGATTTGATTCACCTTTATCGTCTTGTATTTTTCTATTTGACGATTTCTTTCCTTATTGTTTTCAACAGCCGAGTGTACTTTAACCTCAGCCGATAAACCACAATAGGATTGAGGCCTGGAGACAATAGAAACAGTCACTTTTTTTTTTCTCCAAAAAAAACCAGACAATCAATATTGGCTCAGGACAATAACAACTTTCCTTTTTATGACCTTATAGCTTGGTGTATCTTTACTTTTATCTTTTTGTTACGAGATCATTATTCTATTTCCCAATATCAAACGTTGATCGAGTCACGATCTACAACATATCTAGATACAAGTCAGCGGCATCGAAGTACAACAACTACAAGCAGTACAATATCACTCAAGACACAATGTCGCTCAACTCAAACGTTCCTAGAACCTCCAATGAGGTGGCTTTGGGTCACTTTGTTTTCCAAACAGTCTCTCAAGATATGATCAACTACCTTGCTCAAAAGGCGAGAGAAGTCATTCAGTGCGAACCCACACAAATCTCCTCAAGTCAAGGTCCCTCGCCGCCTCGAACTCCCCCTCAAGAGAAAAGATCAGCATCAGATTTACCGTCATTAGAGAGATTCATTACTTCTTTGATAAAGAGATCCAACGTCCAAGTACCTACACTCATGACCAGCTTGGTATACCTCGCTAGACTTAAGAAGAGACTGCCACCAGTTGCAAAAGGTTTAAGATGTACGGTTCACAGAATTTTCCTTGCAACATTGATCTTATCGGCCAAATTCCTCAATGACTCATCACCAAAGAACAAGCACTGGGCCGAATACTCGAATGTCCGGGGTTATCCAGACTTTTCATTCACCAGGACAGAAGTCAACCTCATGGAGAAGCAGTTACTTCAGCTACTCAACTGGGATTTGATTGTCAGCTCCGATGATCTCTATACTCATTTGGAGCCTTTCCTCACACCAATCCGATTTGACTTGGATCGAAAGCAAGAACAATACCGCCTTCGCGAAGCACGTCTACAAGCTCAACGAGAACAAGAAACCCTCGCAATGCAAAACATGTCTTTCGATCCAGCCGGAAGATACTGGATCCCAGTAACCGAAGAAAAATACATGCCATACTACGGCGAACAACAATCCCTCTTCACTACCGAAGACCCATACAACCACTACTCACCACCATCCTCATCCGAGATTCCCGGTCTTACTCGTAGCGGTACTGCCGATACCCTCGACGCTATGTCCTCTTCCGCCTCATCTTACATCTCCGAATTATCTCGCTCGGGTACACCTCTATCATCTGTCAGCAGCTACCTTGACGAGAACGATGCCATGCAATGCGATACCTACTCCCCTTCAGGCGTTACCCGCGATATTGTTACCGTCCAAGTTGCCGGTTCTGATGGCAAGCTCAGACCTATGCTTCCCTACGAAATTGACAACATGCCTCATCATGATAACATGGCAATGGCAGAGGAAAAGCGTCGCGCGGCCAAGAAGTCAAAGGGCAACTTCTTAACACGATATTTTGGTGGTCAAAAGAATCTCTCCACTGCGTGAGGTTCTTCTACACTTCTCATTCTGGTTTCGGATCGGGAGTTTATTGGAAGGAAGGAAGGAAGAAAATGGCTTGTTTGGTTCACGATTTTCTTTGTATCAATTGATGAATTTTCGTCTTTTTTTTGCTCTTATCAAACATGAGAATGGAGTCTCATGAGCATGAGAGTTTGCATTATATCACGTCTTGCATCGCAAGGAGTTTATTGGGCGTTTAGATTGGAGTTCAATCACATCACATCACATCATGGGTGGGAATGTGGAAAGAGATGTTGAAAGGACAGTCTTGATCTTCAGGATGAAAAAACAAATCTGGATTTATTTTGCCATCTGGAATTGGTTTAGATGTCTTTTTGACAGGAAGGACTGGGATGGATTGGGATTTGGCCACGGGAATACCCTAAGTTATTTGAAGTGCATATACGCTGGGACTGGGTGGATATACGTGATAACGTTAACGTTACATAAGCATGGAATGGCATTTGGTAGCATTAGCATAGAGTTTGAAGGTCTGGTTGGACCTGATCGGCATGGATCTGATCGCTTGTTTTCGTTAGGGAATACAATGAGAGGTGGATTTTAATTATTAATATGTTACACTCCTACCAAGTTTGTCTGTGCCTTGTGAGTTTTATGTGAATTTTGTGAGATTGCGAGGACGACTGTTCTATCTAATAGTGTGTTGGCGAAATGTGCTGGTAGAAGTCTACCGGTGTGTGAATTCACTTCAGAGGTCGTTTGCTGCTGGCACTGGGGAGCCATTCATGGAAACTTTTTTCTTTTTCGATTCTTAATACTCTTTCTCAAATCAAGCAAGCGTTATTCTGATCTTGCTTTGATATCCTTCATCAGAGTCTTTGGTGTAGTGATGGCTTAAAGACTCTGATGAAGGATATTAAAGCAAGATCTATCTTCAAAATGGCTGTACGCTTCAAGATACAATGTCTTTCTTTTTCTGCTATCCAATTATATTTAATGAGTATACTCGGCTCTAAATCAAGACGAATCAGGGGCAATTTCGTTCCATACTCGTAATTATTTCAAAGTAATTGGGTTGTTATTACTTTAGATTTGTATTTATATGTTGAACGACGGATGTCAGTTGAGTATTCACTCTGCCATTGTGACATTAATTGCTCATATTATAGTAGTCATTTCCAGGTTTTCTTTTACCCTAGGACATGCGGAGAATAAACTGATGGGGATGGAGATTTATTAGATTCACGCCGCTTTGATTTGAGATTGTTTGAAGATCTTCTTGCAATTCGGATCTCAAGATTTCCTGATATCTTCACTTCAAGAACCCAGAAACAGTCAGCTCTCATTCAAATCACACGTTGCTATGAACCTGTTCATTTCTTGGGATAGCTGCCATGTTTAACAATGAAGTTCAGACTTCAAACAGCTTGCGCAATCTCATGGTCGGCTTGGAATTCGTCAAAATATTTTGCGGGGCACTCATCCCATTATCATAATCCTCTGCTAGCTCAAATACTTCACTTCTCCCCTCGCCTAATCATAGCTATGAAACAACAGTCTGCTCTAAGAAGATTACTGACACCAATTACTAGGCAAAGGTCTTATCATATTCCTCCACGGCGCTCCAGGTGTAGGAAAAAGGAATGCCTTTATGTCTGGTCTGTTTGTTTTCTGGACTACCAATCACAATCGTATGATAGCATTGGACGGTCAAAGTGCTAAGTTCGGCAGTGTTTCTTGAATTACTGAAATATTATTCCGAGACTATTTTTCCCACCACTAGTCGAGTTGGCGACTTCGATGAGATTTTTGTGTCTCAGATTCACATGAGTTTGTACTATCCAGAGCTAACCAAGAAGCAAAACAAGCAATTTTTCAAGCTAAATCTAGAGCTAACCAAGAATCACTTCAACACTCAGAACCGAAAACCTACATTTAATGATTCGATTATTATCAATTTCGCCGAACTTCATTTCGATAATCATAAGCATGCTAGATGGAATGGTCGACAGATTCGTAGTGCACCTCAAACAGCCCTAGCACTTGCGGAATATGATGTTCTGAGTAAATCTCTTTCCGCGGAGTTGAACAACAGTGTGCAGATGCTTTTGAAACAGGATCACTTTATTATAATTCAATCGGCATATCTAGATTTTTCCAAATATCTTGGCGATGTATTTGGCACAGATGGTGATGGTCGGGCTGAGGGGAATCGTCTTCGTGCGAGGTCCGAGAAAAATGCAGAGTACCCAAGCAAATTGATGCAGCGAGCTGCAGAGAAATCGCAAACGTCTCTTAGAGGTCACCGAAATGAAATTCTGGGTCACGATATAGCAGGAATGAGTTTCAGCTCACGAACCAGCACATTAGTGGTGCTTATGAAAATAGTGAGCATATGTCTCCTTAGCAAAGTGTTCCACTTCACAATCAGCCCATCAATTCACCTGCAATATATGGTCAAACTAGTCTCATTGAAGTCCAACAAGAGAATTAAGCTTATTCTCAACCAACAGGATTACAACAGTCCAACATATCCTTTACCTCAGCCTATGACAATACACGATTCCCGAGGACAACCAATGTCGTATCCATAACAAATTTGGCCTGGTTCAAGTCCCACTTCCAGTCAATTGGCATATCCTCAACAGATTCTAGTGACTCGTCCGCAGCACCAGCATGTAATTAGCCTTATGTGCAGTCACAAGACGGTTTAAACCCCCATACTCAACATCAAGGCCCTGAACAAGGCGAGATGCCAGACGCTAAGGGCATTTAAGGGATGAAAGAAGTGCTTGTATCTAGGACTAAGGGGAGGAGAGGTATTGGGATTCTTTTGCGCAGGGTGTCCAATGGCCTGGTCTGATAAACTAGATACGAAATTTCAACGTTTCGTAGGATTTCAAAACTTCAATTGGGTTGGGAATGAAAAGCCTTGGGCCTTTTTGATCTACGCATATACAAGTGAATTTTCTGGAACCGTCATTTTATAAGAAACTAGTATGATGTTATCAACGTGATGTCTTTTTGGAAGCAGTTTCGGACGTGTGATAAGATTTTTGAATTTGTAATCTCGAAATCATGTTACATGCTCAACCTTCACTCTTTACATAATCTTCTCCCCATGAGACTAGTACGAGTAAGTATATCAGTACTAAATCGATGAATACAAATTAGACAAATACAACTCCTGTAACTTGAGCTACACCGTTGACTTTTACGTGTAACACAACACAGGCAAGTTAAACGATTTATTTGTAAGAATGATTTCTGTTCTTGAAATAACTACTTACTATTGGGTTATTGTAATACTGGGAAAAGTAAAGAACACAACTCTAACAAAAGTATCTTCGGAAAAGAAATCCAACAGTACGCGGCGCATGCTCTAAGACGTGTTCAAGCAGCCGTGCTACTACAGCTCATTGTCCTCATCGACCTCACACTCCACAGATAATGCTCACTCTTTATTATCACGTGATATCATCACTTAATGAAGCACATGACAACGAACCCTCATAGCATTTTACCAACTCTCGTTCTATTTTTCTCTATACAAAAAAAAAAACTAGAAACTAACCTCCAAAATGCCTCCCAAACGCAAACCTTCCTCTTCCACCCCCCCTATCAGTCCCCCCTGCACACACACCCACCTCCTCACCACCTCGCACCCCTCAGCCCAATTTCCTCGCGTCTCTGCATCGCGTCGTGCAGCCGCCACGACAGATACCGGGATACATAAATCAGGGATCACAGATACATATCTTCATGATTTCGCATCGGATATAGAGTTTGCGTCTACGTTCCCTGCCCCCTTGGTGCTGAAAGGGGATGCGTTAGAGATTGATCCGAAAGAGCCTGGTCAAACTTTTAGGGGATGGGAGAGAGGGAAACATAGGAATGCGGTGCCGAGAGTGGAGGAAGGGGGGAGGAGGATAATTTATGTTGTGGGACCGCCGGGGGTGGATGGTGAGGAGATGGAGAAATTTATGAAGGGGTGGGAGGAGTGCGAGGTTGGGCGCGGTGGGAATAGTGCAGGGGACAAAGGTGTTGAGAAGGGAAAACGGGAGATGGATAGTTGGATGTTGGATGTTATTTCTTATCTCCAAGCATTCTACCACGGTCTCCCGATTAAACGAATGGATTCGTCACTCCTGCAGTTCACACCATGGGAAGAAATCTCTCAACCCTCAACATCTAAATCTACATCTAAATCCAAACACAAACCCAAATCCAGAGCCACCTCTCAAAAGAACCCACCCAACTACATCGGTCTCCGCACCTCAACCTTCAAAACCGGCATCCGCTACCGCCCCACCCCATCCTCGCCCTTCACCCACCAACTAAATCTCTCCGATCTCCTCGATCTCGCTATCGATATCCTACCTCCGGACGCATACGCATTACTCATGCTCGTAAATCATGATTTATACGAAGATGACGACGATGAATTTGTATGCGGGAGAGCTTACGGCGGAAGCAGGGTAGCTGTTGTGAGTACTGCGCGCTACCGGCCCGATCTAGATGCTGTGCAGGAAATCGAGAGAATCCATGCTTGGCCGGGGAGTCACTGTATTGAATATATGAACGAGGTATATGGGATTAAGAAGGGGAAACGAAAGAGAGGAGAAGATAAGAATGAAGATAAAGATGGAGAATATGCAACTGCGAAAAGTCCCTTAGTGCGCGCAGTAACCCAACAAAATACTCTTCCTCCACTATCTCTCTCTCCCACTGCTTCCGAAAATGCACTGAAAGGTCTATTCCTCAGTCGTATATGCCGCACTGCGTCTCACGAGCTGGGCCATTGTTTTGGAATCGCACACTGTCCTTATTATGCTTGTTGTATGCAAGGGAGTGCGTCGATACAGGAAGATGCGAGACAACCTCCGTATTTGTGTCCGGTAGATTTGAAGAAAGTGATTACGGCAACGGGAGCAGATGTTAGAGAGAGGTATGAGGCGCTGTTGAGGTTTTGTGAGAGGCATGGTAGTGCGCATATGTTTGTGGCGTTTGAAGAGTGGATTCGAGGAAGGTTGGAGCAGATTGAGAGGGTAGAGAGGAGTGGGATGTTGGAATCATTGGAATGAGGCTATAAAATCGCATGTAATGACATGATCTCGGTAATTTCTGGATGCTTTGTTATATTCTTTATCAACGTGGTACGGTAAAAGTTGTTTCACTTCAATGTCACATTGATCTATCATTGCAACATTCGTTTGGGGTATAAAAATCTGATATTTCTAGGTAGTCGCGGCGTATTCTTGGTCCCTCAAGGACGTTCCACCCGTTCAATTTAAACCTATCGCTAATGTGCTATTTCAAGCTTCCAAAACCATTGCATCCCATACACTGATATCTTGTCGCTCCAATCCATAATTCCAACCAGTTTGAAGCATGCCAGCATTATTCTTCAAACTGTAAAGTGTACTACTATTCCCACCCATCATCTAGACTTTCCCTTCTTTCATCATGGCGAGCCTCCTAGTCCTACAATCTCATTAGTAACCATTTCAACTCGGCAGACAAAAACGGGAGAAGCAAAAGCAACGAAAACAATTGAAATAAAATAAGAACTTACCAGCAGCCATAGCCAAATACCACGTACGACTAGCTCCTCCATCCAACCAACTGGCATCAAATCCTGCCTGCGCAAAGAAGTTCCACGACGCTCGAGGATCAATAATCGCCAAATTGGCATATAAAACGCCCTTCCAGCCACCAACTACGCTATCAACTCTCCCATTTGAAAAGTAAGTATTCCATTCTTCCGTAACAAATTCCTCTGTTCTCACAAGTGTTGAATGTGGAAGAAGTGGAAGCATATGTATTCCCTGAACCAACTCTGGAGCTGCTCCAAAGTAGGTGACATGGTCGAGTTTGTTCTCGAAGAGGATACCCGATACTTTATTGCCTATGTAATTAGATGGTTGAACCGTATTCGTAGATTCGTAGAGGAAGTAGTTCTGTAAGGATCGGGCAGTAACAGCCAGTTGTAAATTTCCTCTCGCTTCCATATTTGAGTCTCCTATTGTGCGGCCCCACATTTTGATGGCGTAAGCTGATAAAGTATCTTCAGATGAAGATTCTTCATCTTTACCATCGGCGGTTTCGTAAAGACCGTGAGCCCAAGAGTGTCCGTGGTACCAATCGAAGTTACGGGAAACGGGGAAGAAATTATCCTTGGGTGAAGGATTGGCATAATCTCGTACCATTGTATTTATATATGCTTTGTTGCTTGCTATCCAAGTTGGATCTAGGTATCCAATAATAGCAGCTGCATATACGAAATATGAGTAATGGAAATGGTGGTCGTTATAATACGTGTTTCCAAAATCAACGCCTGAATCTCCAGTTTTGTATGATGCAGTAGAGACAATTCCTCCCCAAGCGGCTGATTTGAATTAGTCTAAGTCATGTTGATTTACAATACATAGAACTTACATTCATATACCAAGGGGTATTGTTGCTGATTGTCAATGAAACGCGCGAAGTTTAGCTTCAGGGTATTGAGACCTGCTTGTGCTAAAGCTGCATCTCCGACGAAATCATGGAGTGTATATACAATCTGCGCGAATTTGGCAAGGGCCTAGGCAAAGTTAATGGGATAAACTTTATCGGTGGGTGATATGCATACCTTTCCACTATAATACATAGAATTCAAGTTCGTTTGATCTGTCATATTTTGCGAAATCTCACTAGCAGCGATATTTGCGATGGTAGACTTGGCAGCCGCAGAAAGCGAGTTCGAGCTTCCTTTCGTCGGACTCCAGGGTGCAAAGTTCATACTTAGTGGTAAATCCTCCTCCATCGTCCAGGAATCAGCAACGATAGCCGCCGCCATACCCTTGGTTGTTGTCGCTAATTGCACTCCATTGGTTACACAGCAAAGCGTGGCATCATCAAAAGATTCCAAGTGATGCGGCAAAGCAAACATTGCCAAAGTGGTATCATTCAATCCCGCCTTGTCGAAAGCAATTGTATAAGAACCAACCGCATCACTTACATGACCCGAAACGCTCGCAGAAATTGGATAAGCCCCGCATGCTTCATCAAACATAGCTTCATGTGCAGCACTTGCACTTTTTGCAATTTGGATGATCCCATTAAAACCACTAGTAGCTTGAACTAGCCCATTGCTCACCGCTGTGAGTGTGAGATTTTGTCCAGAGGGTGAATATGCATATAACAACCATGTCTTTCCATCTTCAAGTAGCATTGAGTACTTCGTAATTCCTTGCTTTGGGGGTGTGGGATCTAGAGTCAACGTCCGGAAGAAGATACCGCTTTGTAAGATCGGGGTAGCACCTGAAAAAATAGCTGTCACAAAGCCCATTCCTTGAACCAAAGGAAATTTGATAGCAGGGGCGGCACCGGAAGTAGGACTTAAGTTGACATTGATCGAAAGATCAGTCAGAGAGTCAGTTGTTAAAGTTGTTGATGAGCCTAGTTCTGCCGCCGAAAGAACCAATGATTGTAACCCAGTTGGGTTTAAGAAATATGAAGCAGAATTTACTGTATTATTCGGCCCAAATACTCTTTGATTGGCATCTATATGGACGAGGGTCATTCCCCAGCTTTTGGTGGCACCACCTCCTTTTGACCAAGCAAGTGAGTATGGATGCGTCCAGGTTGGGGATGTTTGACTTCCTATTCAATCATTAGTTTGCATTTCAAAAGCTGCTTGAAAATATTATTCATCGAAGATATCCTTTTTCCAATTCCACATAGGAGATTACATACCGAGAAAGAAATTAGCGTAAAACTTGTTTGTGTTAAGTGGTGCACTTTGTGGTTTGATTCCTAGCCGAGGTACTGGATGATCTGAACGAGAACCTAGATTAGATGGAGGAGGTGAGGTCTCAATTGGCTGGAAGATATTGGCATCTGCTGCAACGGTATTGATTTTAAAATTAACTGGTGTTGGAGCAGTAGGGGCCATCCGAGTTGTTGGTGAAGGGATGGACGATGTAATGATAGGAGGGTTGGTAGCGTGGCCAGATGTCTCGAGACTAGAATTGACAGTTCCTGTTGTATCGAAAGAACTGGTAATCGGGGAAGGTAGAACTTGCACTGTGACCTGCACAGTGCCGGAGATTGAGGAAGTGGTCAGCACGGAGACGGATGGAATGACCGTCGTCGTTTTTATGGAAGAGCTTAGAATCGCACCCGGCGAGGAAAGAAATAGGAATCCATCTGAAGAGGTTTCGTCCGGGAGAAGGGACTTGGGTTGAACGGGATGTATATTCTTTGTGATTAGCGAGGTATGGTCGCCTTGTCCTTGAGGAAAGGGTGCACCGCTCACAATTGCGGCAAGAATATGGGGAACAAGAAATCTAATAGTTTGCTTCATACTTGAAACTTGTTGATTACCAAAACACTAGGAAGTGTGCAAGTAGATTGAGGGAAAAGAAAAAGAAGGTGGTAAGAGTCAAGGGTTCTTAAGTGGTTTCTCGGCCTCTGTCAAATGATATAATTCGAGTGTAATTTGAAGTCTAATTTAAGTATATCATTCACTTCTTCATCTCAATATCACTGGCAAATTGAACGTGCTTGTAAAATGAGGGGAGACTCCTCTTCTAGGTATGCTTGTTATTATTTTAGATAATAACAACTAAGATTCTAGGAGGTGATAGGATAATAATTCGAACGTGAGTAATTCAATAGGTTTGTGTCAGAATAGCAATCACCGAGCACGCTGGATGCGATTTGGCAAAAATTCAATACTTGTGGAATGACGAGAAAGTTCGGAACCATGATGCTCGAGGAAGGTACATTCGGCCCGTTGTGTATCATCAGATTTATACTACTGACGGGCGTCCTGTCAATCGACTTCAGTATAGTAGTGTGATACATCACTACTTGAATGATGTATGATCATCATGGAAATAAGATTGAGGTATCAAAAGGGAGATATTTGGTGACTGAGGAAGGCGCGTTGGTCGCGTGTCTGGAAAATGGTCAGAATGTCTTGGGGCCGGGAATTTTCTCGAAGAAAGTCGAGTTGAGTCGAGGAATGTAAAATCTTACATCTCGACTTTTCCATAAACCTCCAAGACTTCGGAGATAAACGAAAGTAAAAATAAGAGAAGAACAACATTTTGCAATCGTTCTCTAAAAATCCTCGATAAGTATCAGGTGAGCGCGACTTTGTGATCATCTTTCCTGAACCAACAAATTTGTCATTGGAAGCTCCTAGAAAGTGTCTTACTTTTAGGGCTCAGGTGCATGCATGGTATGTATAACATGTGTGACTATATTAGTATGATGAATATCTCTTGAAACTTTTCAAAGAGATACAATTATGAATATAAACCAAATGTTAAGAATATATGATATATACAGACGAACAATCGGAACAAAAATGATGAATAGACATTGAAATTCAAGCCATTTGACAAGAATTCCAGGTACACAGGTAAGTAGGTCGGTACAGCGTCAATGTTTTGCGACTTACACTTGACCTTAACCTTAGGCCAACCTCCCGTCTTCCTACCTCGGCCTGATCCAATTCAAATCATCCCTAAAATGTATAGTTCACTGTACTATATCGCTCCCTAGAGAGGACCTGGGAGTATATTGATATCTTTCGAAAAGAAAAGAATTTGTCAAATGTTTTCAAACAATTTGCCCGCGTCGCCTGTGCAGAACTCATATCCATCAATGGATTGCCAAGAGAGGGGAAATATTCACGTGATACCACGCAAATCAAAATCATCTGACAGAGAGCACGTGGGTGGTAGCTACAGGTATAGAATAATATTTCCATGACTTATTTCTGGTGGAAATTCTAAAATTTCAGGTACTTCGTATTTAAGCATTAGTAAAAGTCAAATGATTTGTTATTTTTAATTGTTAGAGCTCGTGATCTGAATTATCATCCTTAGCTATGGAGTGGAATCAGTACAAATGTGTGTGATAATATTTCGATACTCAACGAGGCTGGAATAAATTGGAAAAACTGCCAGTGTCACTAATATTCGTCGAACAATAAAATCTGCAGTACTATCTTCGGTATGTGGAAGATATTGAGCATCTTTTTGATTGCGTCGATGCCTTAAGCACTTCCGCATTGTGGATTTCCAGAGATGATATGGTAATGAGTTCAGCTCTCTTTCGTACGACTCTGTAATTGCGCTTGAGTCTTTCCGGTTTTCATTGCAAATGGTCAGCAATAAATGATAGGCAATTTGGGGATCTATGGAAATATGCCAAATGAACACATTTTTTCATCCGAAGGTCCCTCACAATACCCGTAGGTAATGAATAACATTTATGCTGATCACGACAGCAGAATGGGCCGATCGGAAGCATTCGCTGGTATTTCCGAGAGAATGAAGAGGTTCATATGGCCGCTCATTAAGAAGAGATACAAGGCTTCGTTGTATTGCTAGATGTAGTACTGAAAAAAAAGACCTTTTCGAAGGAGACTTTATGTCCTATGGCCTAGGACTTGCTAAAATGACGAACCTTCTTCGCTTCTATGTAACCGAGTTGCTATTTCACAAATCTTTGTGACATAGGGGACTGTCTCTGTTTCAGAAAAGGCAGCCAATTTTCAGTAGCCATCATTCAATCGCATCACTAGATACGCCTTGTATTGTGCGCACGGGTATGCTTCACTGGACTTGCCAACAGCACACCGATACGGAATTTCAATTGTGAATACATGACCTTTCCAACATATGCAATTTCTTCGGACTAATAGTATAGCCCATTCCTACTATCATTTCACCAAGGGAAGACACCGCCATCGTACTAATTGATCCTCTCATTCTGTTCCCAACCTGCTACTCGGATATTCAAGAACTTGCCATTCGACTCCTTTCCATTTTACTCGATAAGTTCAACATCAGCCTTTGCGCCAGTCTCTACATCAAGATCTGCGGAGGCGCCTCCTAGATCAATTCGAAGCCACTAATCACCCAAGTTAGTCTACTTTTGATCTTGAGTCTACAATCATCGGAGGTGGTTCTCGAGCAATATAAAAGGTAGCAAAAAAATTACGCCAGGATTGACTGCAAGAAAAGTAAACACTTCATCGGTATAAGACTGTGCATACTGAACTGTAAGCATGTTCAAGGCGGCCTTTGAAACATTGTAGGCAGGAATTGCCATGGTACTGTAAACAGAGGACCGCTCGATTGAACCACCACTGCTGCTCCTGAGTTCCATTGTCAAAATTTGCTTTCAAGCGTGGAATACGTTGGCTAATAACATGTTGATGACTTTCTTCTGAGCGCCTCGCTTTAAGAGGGGAAGAAATGTGCCGGTGACGATATGAGCGCTTGTGACGTTCGAATTGAGTACGGAATCAAGATCGTCCCTAAGAAATCAAGGAGTGAGTATCTCAAAACAGATGCTCTGAAAGAAGTGAAATAATCTGTATGAGACTTACAAGGCATGTATTCCAGTTGTCATCCAATTTATTACTCCAGCATTATTAATCAAAACATGGATGCCTTTGCTGTCCAAGAGAGCAGCAACCTGCTTCTCCGCTTCTTGTACACTCGATCTACTGGTGGCATCAAGCTTTATGTACTTGAAGGTGCTTGAAGATGACTTTATCAATTCTTCAAAGGCAGGAGTGGGATCGTCTCGAGCAGTTGCAAAGACCAAATGACCAGCCTTCGAGAACTCGGCAGCAAGAGCCAAGCCTAGCCCTCGAGAGCGTCCTCTTGTGAGAATCGTTACTACCATTTTTTGGAACTAATTGTCGAGAAGTGAAGTTCCGTGCTGCGTTTGCTTTGCAGTGGAGAAAGTCTCGATCGGTTAAGTACGTCATTGGCTTTTTCGCTCGTGATGTGATATGACGCTGACTCGGATGCCTCTTGAACCGCTCAAATTAGATGCTGTGCGACATCTTAATCTAGGCGCGCCCCAAGATTACGGAACGGTCATTTCACCCCGCGTGAATCAGGTGTGCGGTATTAGAGTACCCACGTTTGTGCTGGTATAGATGGGAGTTTGATGAAAGATACCGTTGTGCCATATCCTGAAATTGTTGGCAAGCGGATTAGATTTCAGTGCTTTGAATCAAGAAAATATTCCGATGAGATACCTTTAAAACATTCGTTCACCAAAACGCGAATTCTACACCGATAACAAGTCGTTGTCAATTTCTGCGGGTGTATAGACTAAGTTAGAAACTGAGTTAGCTGGTACAAGAATGGGACGCATGTATAAGTCTTTAGAAAGAGTTGTAATAATGGCAAGTTTCTAATTCAAATTTGATAGATACATCGACAACAGGGTAGATCTACATTCGTCGCCGACGGGGTTTGAATTGCCAATTGCTCTTCACACGATCCCAAGATATCAGAAGTCTGTCAGAGCTGGTCGCCAGGATTGATTGCAATAGTAGTAGTACAAGAGAAGCAAGGATGTAATATCAGACTTTGGAGTTGCACAATGGGTGTCGATTTTGTGATTTGGGAAAAATTAAGGTGGTAGGTTGCATTACGAGTAGAAGACCGTGAGGTCTTCTTGAGGAAAGTATACAATGTTGAGAGATGAAATCCGACAGGAGGGGAGACCATGCCCCTTGGAACGCCTCCACATTGCAAGCATGTTGAGGGATGGATTTGGAGACATAATTGCACTTCAACCAAAAAGAAGGCATTCAATGAACTTCAAGTACCTGGGTAACTCCTTGGTTTAGCACTCCCGGAAGACAAATAAGTTAATACTGATTTCATGTTCCACTGAGAACCCTAGCGTATCTCATAAGTAATTCGGCTTGAAAAACAAAGTAAGATTTCGACAATGGAAGCACATATACAGATATAACATCGCATGCCAATCACGGCTTTCATTACAATAACCAATGAACAACTTGGCTGCTCAATTTGAGCTGGCCAGTATTATCAAGTATGTCCACTTCACAGTATACGCCCGATTTTCAGATACTACGAACATGCGCAACTTCATCTCACGCTCCAGGTTTCAATCCGAGGGGTATGATATTCATGTTATCGTTTTGATACATTTTTTGATACAATTGTCAACGCCGTTTTCCCATAAACCTTAAGAATATTTAGTAAAAGAACCTGCAGAAGTAGAAAAGCACCCATACCGTTTCACACCAATTATTTATGTCATTCCATCCGAAATATCCTTCCACTTCCGCAGGTATGCTTCTCCACTGAAAGCACCTTTGGGATCATTTTCGAATCTTCCTCTCGGCGGCAATATCTTTTTTGTGACGAATGGTGTGAGCTAAATCGCAGTCAGCACCCTCTAAAGCATTCCAGATTGATCTCTACGAATTCGTACTTTACACTCCTTAAGATTTGGCGGCACAACGTATGTCCTGACTTTATCCCACTCGATTATGTACCCTCCATGTTGTGTATGTCGACCTGTTGAACCACTTCCAGTACCCTTGTAGAACCCCTTATTTGCTTTCTTCGTACTCAGGGCATGTCTGGCTACCCGTTTCATTAGGCATTGTGTGGGCTGCATGATTGCGATTGATGTTTAGGAGTTTATTTTGGATTTTGCAGACTCCAGATGCTTCTCCAAAATTGTCTTTAGACGCTAAAATTTGTCCGGCGGCCGCATTATCCGATCTCGAGCTACTTGATTAGGTCACCGCCTTTCTACACCAGCAGAAAAAAAGTTTCCCGATAAAATTGATAAAAGATAATCAACGCTTCTAGCACAATATTGCGACAATAATTTTTAAAGCGCAATCATGCCTGGAAGACAATCGCATGGCAGATCGCTGTTGAAGCAGCCCAAGGTTAGAACAAAATCGAAAAATAAGACTATCGATGCATTTTCTGCCGCACAGCAACAAATTGGGGAACGCCATCGAGTAAGACAAAGTCGATTGGGTCACGCTGAAGGCGGGAATAGACCTGGGAAGCGAGATAGAGATGAAGACGACGAAGATGAGGATGAAGAAGAAGAGTTTAGTGCGAAGAAACAAAAAAAGGGTCCTGCAAAAGGTCGATTCGATGAGCTAGATATCGACGAGGGAAGCGATAGTGAAGGCAACACATGGAAAATGGGTGTGGTGGACAGCGATGACGACAGCGATATTGACAGTGACGAAGCTTTTGGGGAGAGTGACGAGGAAAGATTCGAAGGATATGCGTTTTCGGGGAGCTCGAGTAATAATAAGAGCTCCAAAAAGCGTATGCCGCAAAATAAAGAATTAAACCTAGATGAGGACGATGATGGAGAGGACTCCGGATCAGAATTGGAGGAAGGTGATTTAGGAGAGGGGGCTGTAGATCTCGCAGATATGTTGGACGCTTCGTCAGACGATGAGGATGAAGCTGAGGCCGAAGGCTCAGACCAATCCGGCTTTGATGACGAAGATGAAGAAAGTGACGAAGAGTCTTCCGCATCATCTGCCGATGACGAAGATGAAGATGATTCTATGGATCCGTCGAAGCATGCGGCACTACAAGATTTAATTGCGAATCTTCCACTCAATGAAAAAGCCCTTGCCAAACGACGAAATGATGGTGTGAGCGAATATGCTACCCCTGGAAACTTTGGTCTCCCATCGACAAAAGAATTCATCACAGACCTTGGCCCAAGCAAAATCAACGATCGTTCAATCAAGAAGGCTCTCAAGTCTGAAAAGGGCGATGACAAAAAAAAGGTTGCTAGCACTTTAGAAGTACCTCTCGCAAGGCGTCAACAAGACCGTCTTGATCGCAGCGTAGCATACGACAAGAGTAAAGAAACTCTGGATAGATGGACTGACACCGTAAAACACAATCGACGAGCAGACCACTTGGTTTTCCCTTTGGCGGATCCGGATGCAGATTCTGCACGCGCAAACACTCGACTTCAATCTACAGCCCAATCCAAGCCATTCAATGAACTTGAAGCCACGATCCAGAGTATTCTTGAGGAGAGCGGACTCGCCACTGCGGGTGGAAGAGATGACGAAGATAAAATCCGAGAGTTTGAGGAATTGGAAATGAACAAACTATCCATGGAGGAAGTGAAAGCTCGTAGAGATCAGTTACGAATGGCTCGAGAGCTCCTCTACCGAGAAGAGCTTAAGGCGAAGCGAGTTAAAAAAATCAAGAGCAAGTCTTATCGCAAAGTCCATCGAAAGCAACGTGAAAGAGAAGAGGCGAAAAACAAAGCAGCTCTTGAAGAGGGAGGTTTTGTTCCTTCTGAAGATGAGCTTGAGGCTCAGGACAGAAGACGTGCGACTGAGAGAATGGGGGCAAAGCACCGAAACAGTAAGTGGGCGAAAGCCACAAAAGCTACGGGTCGAGCGGCATGGGATGAAGATGCCAGGGACGGTATCACCGAAATGGCTCGAAGAGAGGAGGAATTGCGAAAGAGAGTGGAAGGAAGAGCAGTGAGGAAAGAGTTTGAAGACGACTCGGATGAATCCATGGACGATTCTGATGACGATATGAGCGATGAGGACGAAGGAACGGAGCAGAAACGACTTCTTCGACGCCTGGAAAGGGCAGGAAAAGACGATATCATTGACGACTCCGCTCCAGGAGCAAAGTTAGCAAATATGAAGTTTATGCGGAATGCCGAAGAATCTCGCAAGAAGGCAAATGATGCTATGGTGGAGGAAATGAGAAAGGAGCTCGCAGGGGAAGAAAGCTCTAGTGAAGAGGAAGAAGATGGCGATATTGGGCGTAGAACATTTGGGCCTGGATCTAAAGTTAAAGATGCTCCGACGAAACCACAAAACTTGAATGAATTCGAAGAACCTGAAGACTCGGAGGATGAGGACAACATGGATGTAGAATTCACAGGGGTTGATAATGGTCCTAAAGCAACTGCCAGTGCATCAAAGGCAAAGAAGACGAATGGCTCGAGCGGAGGTGTTGGAAAGTCATTTGTCGCAGAACCAGAGGTGGCTACTGAAGGTGGAGCTTGGTCAAAAGTACCTCTGAAATCGGGTATGGTCAGCAAAAAGGAGGCAAATAAACGCAGGCATAAGAGCAACAGTGCTATGGATGTCGAAGAGCTTGATTTGTCACAAGCTGCTGTAATGGCCAAGCAACCCAAACCTAAGAAGGCCAAGTCAAAGACAGCCCAAATTCTCGAGGCTTCTGATGAAGATAGTGAGGATGATGGTGCTATTCATCTTCCATTCGCCATCAAAGACCAAGAACTTATCAAGCGTGCTTTCGCTGGAGCTGATGTCGTTGGCGATTTTGAAGCGGAGAAAAAACAGACAATCGAGGATGAGGACGAGAAAGTCATCGATAACACCATACCCGGGTGGGGAAGCTGGGTAGGAGACGGCGTGAGCAAAAGAGAAAAGGCAAAGAACAAGGGAAGATTCCTTACCAAGTCTGAAGGTATCAAGGAACAGAACAGGAAAGATGCAAAGCTTGACCGCGTTATCATTAACGAAAAACGTGTCAAGAAGGTACGTAGAATGCAGCATCTTCTTTTTTCTTGCAGTTACTAACGAAAACTTCAGAATAGTAAATACTATGCATCACAATTACCTCATCCTTTCGAGAACCGCCAACAATACGAACGCTCATTACGATTGCCAGTTGGTCCGGAATGGGCTACTAAGGAGACCTTTCAAGACTCGACCAAGCCGAGAGTTATGGTCAAACAAGGCATCATTGCTCCTATGTCCAAGCCTTTGTTGTAAATTAATATATGTAGATCTCAAAATCATCACAATTCTCGTTAACACGCGCAGTCATTGGCTATCTTTCCGTGCACCATCATGAATCGTACATTGAGATAGTGTGTTGACCATTTACCTAGTTATCTCAGAAATTATTGCAAATCCATTTTCCAGCCTGACTCGGTTTATGGATCTCGCAAATTTCGAAATTAAATCCAAACAATGAATGCTCAATATCCAAAAGAACCCTGACAAGAGTGACCCCTAATTACCCCTGCACCATCCTGACACAATTTTATGCCAAGAGAGCTGACCCTTAACAATTTAATTCAGCCTTATTAGAATCAGACCCCGTTAATTATTGCCAATAGTTGGAAGAATTGTGAGATTCACTCGACGTCACAGATACAGGGTTTGAAGTTTAGTGTTGATTAGCGTCGACTATCCGTCTGATTTCTAGGCTATGACGCCCCGTGAAGAATTTCAAAGACCGTAGTGCATCTACCTATCTTTAAGCTCTAGTTAAGCGGTGAAGAAAGGGGCTGACATATTCGTAAGCGCTCCCATTAGTACTGAAGTAGTTGAGACAAACGCGAAATTTGCAACAATCACGACTTGCACTCGAAGTTATTGTAGGTGTCCGGAGGCGTCCATTGTAATGACTATCCTATCAAGACTGCGAATTCAGGAGAGATATAGCTCTCAATGACTACCTAGAATTGCTAGTGTGTATGTAGGATCGTGAATGCTTTTCACAGAAGTTATCACTGAGGTTCGAGTAGCATAACTACATAGCAAAAAGCAATTTTTAAAAGCAGTTAATGTTAAATAATTGAAAATTTTCATCATGTTATCTTTTTTATCTATCTAGTAATCTGGGTTCTAGCGACTGTAATGAAATTACAACACCACCCAATGTCCGCTCATTATCATTATCAAGGCCATCGTATTGGGCCTTGAAGACAGGTCTACTTCTCTTGGCATGATCTTTTGATCTGCTCCAGGTGTTGGAGGAATTTGTGATATCCAAGTTTCCATCGCCAATGAGCTGCCACAAGCAGGTCTGATCATAGGATGCAGAGCTCCACACACTCTAATAATGGTGGCAAGGCCACAGATGTCTCAAGAACAGGGGAAGCTGTTCACTTCTGTCCATCCGTGACCTATGAAGTTCTCTTGAACCAATTGCATAATTTGCTGTTTGGGAAATAAATCCGCAAGTCTCATCCCTCTAGGTCTGTTGCGCGCTTGGCCTCTTCCTTTTCCTCCAACTTTTCGGCTCGTTCCATTCTCCATCTTTCTCCGTGATACCACTCTAACAATAACAATGGACTGCACGCGAGAGTTATTCCAGCAAATATCAAGAATGTCACCCCAGAACCTAATCCATCAATAATTAACTGCACCACGGCCACACCAGCTGCTCCCAATAAGCATCTACTGAGGTTGTTTACAGCGGTAGCGCTTGCCGATTTACCAGGGTAAAGGTCGATGATCAAGGCGCTGTTGGAAGAGAAGACCGCAGTAGCCGTGTACGCAATAAAGAATTGTAGAACCAGTGGAAGAGCAATAATTTCGAGACTCAATGAGTACCCGTAAAGAGCCGTGGTAATAACGAAAACAATGACAATCCACCAAATATTCCTCATTCTTGCGACTTCGATAGGAAAATCTAGCAGTTCATTGGCCTTGATATGAATATCGGCCGGAATGTTGTGTTGTTCACGGTAACGGGACTCGACGACTTTGTAGTTGTAGTCCATGAGATAACCTGTGAGGTAGGAACCGCTGATGCAACCGGCGCCATTTGGCAAGAAGATCAATCCGAGTTCCAGATTGGTGAGATCGAAGTGCTCTGAGAATAGGGCGGTGGTACTGGATGTTACCATGGACCAAACAGTATAGATGATAGCACCAAAAAAAAGTGTAACGAAGACATCTTTTTCGATTAGAAATTTGAGAGGAGCGAAAACCGAGGAAACCGTGATATTCTTCTTTGTGGGAAGTTCTTGGGAGGAGTATTCTGTGGATGGCTGGACATAGAACAAGGGTCGATGGATACCCTTAAGGATGATAGAACCATTCCCAGCTAGACTTCGAAGCGTTTCTGGAAGAACTGCGACTATTAAGAGAAGGGCTAGTGCACCCAAGCCAAAAAGAAACCAGAAAATTGCGCGGAATCCCAGATACTGAGTTATGATTCCTCCAAAGACTGGGCCCACAGATTGCCCTAACATTCTAATACCCCCAAATATGCCAATGAGACCTAAATAGATACTATTAGTCCTGAGCGATCAAGAACAGAAGTCAGAAATAAAGTAAAACTTACCTCCGCGCTCTTTGGGAGTTGTGATGTCCCCAATGACTCCAGCACCTGTTCAGATCATCAGTCAAGTTCATCATCAAATTATGAGAGCTACCCACCGACAGCTATCGTGGCAGCACTACCGGCAGCTTGTATTGCGCGGAAGACCATGAGGGTCGCGAAGTTATCACTGAAAGCCAGACCGATATTGGAAGCGAGATATACGATAAATGTACCTAGGAAACATTAGACATATCCGTGTTTCGATCATCTACGAGCATACCCATGAACGTAATTCTCCTTCCTAATGTGAGATTGTGTTAGCGTAATATCAAAAAGAGGTTTCCGTTAGGATCCATGAAGTGGGGGGGGGGGGGGGGGGCTACGGAGGGTACTATTTATAAAGTAAGGAAGTACTAACCTTTTGTGTCACTGATTGGCCCCCAGAATGACGGAGCAAGTCCTTGAACAATCATATAAACCGTTACAGTTAGACTGACAAGTGAAAGAGAAACATTAAAATCCTAGATGCTGTTAGACTAAGATGGTACAAAATCATGGTATAGACCGTGTACATACGGTGGAAATCTCCTTTAAGGCTGGAAAATAGATGTTGCTTGATAAGGGAGAGAACAAGCCTGCAAGAGATACTATATACACAAGCTGTCTTTTCTTTGCCATGGAAAAGATGTGATAGGGCGGCTGTTCTAACTCTTGCTTCACGACATATACACTATTGGCGGACGATGTGACGGCACTACTATCTAGACGTTCTTTGTCGTCGAAGAATTCAACAGATCTTTCTATGTCGCCTTCAGAGGAATCTCGAGTTCTTGGGTGATTGGGCTCTATGATAAAAATGCCATTGGGTCGGCTCTCGAGGGATGCATTTGTGGCTTTATCTCCTCGCTGGCTTGAAGTATTCAAGCCTTCATGTTGAGAGCTCAAATTTTGTGACTGCTCTAGAACTCCGTGTGATTGATTGAAAGACGATGAAGGCTTGCCATCGATGACAGGGCTGGGGTTGACTGAATCCATATTCTAGACCTAGGCTGCAATTGGAGAAACAAAGATACAGCTCGTCAAAAAGCTAATGTTTAGAAGAGATGGGTTGAAGGAACACAATGAGTCGAGCAAACCTAGGTAGAAGGGTCTTTCTCCGTGTTTAATACTCATCTCTAGGAGAGCTGTGGATCGCCTGGGGGACTGAAGGTGATTGCGCACAGTCATCTATCACATCAAGCATGCAAAGGTGTATCCTCGCAGCCCACTTGATGGCACAGCCTTGAGGATAATGAAGCACTGGTGGAGACAGGTGAGAAGGAAAAAAGATGAGAATGAATCGAAACCTTGTGCTAACCGTTGATCCATCTCCTGTTACGGTTGAGTTAAGATTTTGTTTGGAAGTTGGCATGAAACAATGAAGTATCTGATAATCTAAAAGATAAGATACATGTTTAATGCAGTGTGCCCAGAGTTCGAGGAGTAGTTCGCCATCCACACTAAAAGGGGTTCGAGAAGTCCACACAGAACGAGAAGAGCAATCCTGATTGGGCAGGTATGGACATACAACAGCGGACTGAGCCGCTTGGCAGAAGAACACGGCCCTGCGCACAAGGTACAATGCCAAATTATTGAATCAGACTCGCAGGTGGAGAACATATAACAATTTTCAATTCCTTGCCTCAAGAACTCTCAAACGTGATTGGCAACAAGGAAACAGAAGACGAACTGGCAAAGTTAAAGTATTTCTTCTTCCTTCATCATAGCCAATGCGTCAAAGGACGGGAAGAGCCAAGCTTGGTAATATGTGCCTCGAGCACATCATGTTGCACCGAACAGCGAAAGACACAGCAAAAAACAACTGAAGTAAGTGTATTATACAAATCTACATATGGTCCGGAGAATAGAATACACTTCGACAGTGAAATTTCTCTCTGGAAGAGTGTATGTCGTAACTGTCGTATAAGAGGGGATCGACAAGAGGCAAAAAGGTTATTGATCAACATTATCTCCAACCTCTGAGTAGCCTCAAGACATGTTGGGCGTTAGTTCAAAGAATTGCCAAGAAGAAGCATGGGCCCGGAAACAGATCCGGTAATGGACCGACGGAGCTAAAATAGACTACCGGTAGATCGTGCATTGCTCGATAACACATGAAGCCAAGCTCCCGCCCAGAGTTGCCCAGAGAGATGAGATGAATGTTGATTGTTGCACATACACAGCTGGTGCAGATAATTTATTCCGGCATTTAAAATAGAGTGGCTCTTAAGTGGGCATTTGAGTCGCGGAATCTAACCAGAAGTAGCTAGTGTGTGTCTGAGACATATCCACACTTCACTTCATGTGAAGATTGGGATCTTTGAAGATTTTCATTACGGTTGAAAAATACCTTATCACACACCAACGTCATCATTATGGTCGTATTCATTCGAATATTGCATATATGTATGTAGCCAAGCTCTCTAGTGAGAGAATATACATCTTTGTCGGCCCCGAACGTCGACTGGTGACATTTATCTCACAATATCATCATGCAGCCTTCGGAAGCCAAGAAACTCAAGTTGATGAATTGACGAAGTTGCGCCGATACCTCTTTTTCGGTTTTTCATGACGAAGAATGATTCTTTGGTCTGAAAATCTTCATCTTCATGGTACTTGGGAATAGATTCTATGGATCATATGTACTACTGTTGCAAATAAGAACGGGTGATCGACCCTTCCCGAGGGTCTCCATTCTGAATCTTCGCACAGAGGAATAGCTCAGCCTGAACTTCGAAGTTTAGTCCTAGATTGGATGGATACAAACGTTTGGGGCTGATGTGGATCTGGAGTGGATTTCTTATCATCAATGTGAAGACCGACGGCACTGGTCTATTTTCAGGGTTCTAGCAGTCTAAGAAGCCTTTTTATATCCGAAGTTCATTAAATTCAATCAAATCAGTTTAATCATTCATATCATTCAAAACTTCAAACCGTTCAAAATTTCCCACTACTTTGAACGCCCAGATTTAGGTCACCGGCCCGGAGTAGGTCTTCACTATCTATTCCCCCTTCCAATCACCCCTTCATATTTGAATAGCACGCATTCGAAACGGGGATTTATCCTTCAAGCACCAATTTCATTTTCTCTTTATCTTTGTCATTGGCAATTATCACTTCTTCACGCTCCTGCATGTAAAAATGGAATTGGTGGCGAAGTACTGCGTATTTGAAGCCTTTTGATCGACGGGATCTTTGAAGTAAGAATTCCTGTATGATCATTAAATTTCGAACAATACTCCAAATAAGATCGAAGAGGAAAGTTGACTTAGCTGCTGTAGTGATCCACCTAGTGAAGGACGCATAATGCTTGCGATGTGATCAAAAAACTTCTCTCATGAGCATATGCGCCCAAAATCTTGTGGATGTTGTTATCTGAATATGACAGCAAATCATCCTCCGTGATCGGGTCTCGTTGTATTCCTTTTTTTTTGTAGAAAGCATACTTTGATGTGTTGTTGAAGTGGGTGGATGTTCTGAGTAAGATGAACAAAAACGATACAAAAAAGTACTGGCTAGTTAGAATCCGCATTCACAATATGCTACGACTGTCTAGAATAGCCAACACAGTACTTTGAATTCCTCAAATACTCACTGGCGATGCACAAGCCAAGCGCCGATTTTCTCGCAGCAACAAAATTCCCCATGGTCTACAGAGGGATTGAAACCCCCTTATCCAAAGCCACCTCGCGAAGTCCAACTCATTAACAGTTTTCCATGATTGAAGAACGAACTTTATTTGTTAAACATATCTACCCATTTAATTTCCTGGCAGAGTGGCATTCTACGCGGTATCAATGTGGCACTGCACTGTTATTCACTGTTATTCCCCGTTTAAGGTTGCATGAATTTAACTCTAATTTATGGAGAAAGGAGGAAAGTGATAGCACTGCTAGCTTATTTGATTGTACGGAGGACCCGAATCGGGTGGAGGGGAGGGGGAAGGAAGTCCTCTATTTTCAAACATTCTACTCCTACCTGTTACATGGTGGTCGTCAGCGCAAGGAGTTTTTAAATAGATTATGGAAGCAGTTAAGGTTTTGAACAAGGCAGAGAGTGCCCAGTCCTTCTATGACCAATTATCATACATATCATTATCTCTTAAAACTGGGCCCATGGCGTCAAACCGGCGAAATTGAGGGGCCGCAATGTGATCGTTGTCTTGCGGAAAATATAGGGATCAAACTGTTGTCGCCATCCATATCAAATGAAAGCTTTTGAATGCACATGGATGGAATAAGTATGCACTTAAAAACGTCGATCGGCATTTTATGCGATGTGGAATATTAACACCAAGACTACCTTATGTGATCTAGAACGACGAGATGCATGGGCGGGTACAATATTATCGGGCATCGATCTTGCTTGTGATACGCATGTGAAAGCCATCTGGATTTCGAGGATCTTGAGGTGCCAAAGTATTTTTTTGTCTGAACCGACACCATTAGTCGTTCCAATCAAAGCTATCTATGAGGCATGTTGCTATCTGGAGACTGGATTATCGATATTAGGAAATGCAGAGAAAATATTAGCTTGTAAAGCAGGCCATAAACACAGACCTCAGGATGTACAGCCTAGTTTCGAAACTCACGATGTTGAATAGATTCTGACGATCGATATGGAGGGGTGTACAATACTATACATTTCGGGTCATTCGATATAATATGCTAATGGGGTGGAGCTAGAAATCCTCTGGAAGCCGTGTGCTAGGATAATGTAGCAGAAGTATATGAAATTCACAACACAATATCGTCGTGGATTCTGGTTTCTTCCAGGAAGAAGAGAGAACATTTACATAACCCCTTGTAAGATGGGTACTGGAAGGATGAATATCTAAGGACGATACTTTCCGAGCATCGCAAGTGGACATACGGACTCACAGAAAGCTCCAACATTGCACATAGCCACATAGTTGCAACAATCATTTATACACCGCAAGAAATGATGAAAACAATGAATGCAGGCCAAGCAATCAGAGTACACAATTTAAATGAACCCAGTACAGGCAGCAGGTTGGAACACACATTATGATCTTTGAAAATTGGGAATTGGTTATGTACATCCACTGTTGGACTCGAATTGACATAGTGCCATGGCAAAAATTCAATGTGATGAAGGGAAACACAACGTTCAATATAATTAATTTGATTTAACGAGAGGGGTAGAGGCGAGAAATTTTGATTATCGCAGTCTTCGGGCAACATACAGAAGTCATTTTGTTAAACAAGCAATTTGTCTAATATCATAAACGCAGTTTGAGTCGAGAGATAGAGTCTTGTAGTCAGCAAAATGATTCGATTTACAGAGTCATCTCTGGACCAGGCCATCCAAAGCCTTTTGTAGGCATGAATATCATAAAATTTTGTGACTTGTTTGAATTCGTTTGGGGTATGTACAGTGGTTGAACTAAAGTCTCTAGATGAATCTCTTCTCGAGCTGTTGAGTTGACGTTAGTATAAGTGAAACATCCGTGAAGAAGACTCTATGAAGGCCAATAAAATAAACTTACTCTCCATGGGTTATTCAACTCGAATCCCAGAGGAGCACTTGGGTTGTCGGTTTGCCCTCGAAGGAATCCGGTCAACCTTCTATCACGGTCCATCACTACATCGCAGTCAGTATCATACATAAGAGTGCAGAGTCCCGAGGATAGAGGTTACTTTGCTGCATGAACGATCAGTTTCCTTCATCAATGTAAGGTCAAGAATTAGGGATACTCACTCTGTCCCAGGCATCTACAGAATGTCTGGCTCTCTTTCCACCATTTTGCAAAGCTCTAACTCCAGACATTCCAGCACCAGTAATGCCGAACATCTGCGCAGTACTCAGTATTGTAATCTTTGTAGTGGAAGGGTTGAAGGGTTGTGGAAATGGTAGAGGTACGAACGGCAAGCATGATTCCATATGGAAGGAGAGCTTCGAAAGGGACACCCATCGTGGCAATTTCGTAATTATCTATTGATTCAAAATTAGTATTGTAACATTCATATAGCCTCGCAAATAAAATAGCACGTACCTTGTATCTGTTGTTGGCTTCTCAATTGGAGTGATAAGGCTTTTGAGGAGCCTCGGAATTGATTGACGACGTTAGTTTGCGCCAAACTGAAGTGAAATGATGACTAAGACTTCACAAGCCGCCCGAACGACGACTTTGGGGTATTCATAACCCTTGAGAACGCAATAACAACACCACACATGATTATCAATTCAAATCGAGCTTGATCCACGCGTCGGAAGGTCATATACATACATATTTGAGGCTCTCATAATTGTCTTTCGATGGAATTGGTTTAAAACATCGCGTTCACTTCTTCGAACTGCATTACTAAATACCTAAATTACAACAATTCATCCAACAATTCATCCAACAATTATCTGGGCAAGCTGCGCATGAGTTACGTTAATCTGGCTGGTATAGTATGTCCTTTGGCATCTAATAAATTGAATCGGCGACAAAAATCGAATACTGTTTCATCCTTTACTTAGTTATCCGGCGGGGCGCAGAAGCAACGATTGCAAAGGCTATCCAACCGCCTAGGCCACATTCTCCTATATTCTCGACATCGATAAATATTCCTCTCGTGCCAATATATCTACATCGCGCATGAAAACCAATTCATAAAGAATGGCGGGAGCGGCAGCAGCAGTGGTGCTCATGGATGGGGAGCCTTCCCGTAGCTTAGCCACTTCTGAAGATGATGCTGATTTCGAAGAGGATGACGACATGGTTCCCGATATAATCAATGAGGACGCGAATGCATATGCTGCTAACATTCAATTACAAAATGGGTTGATCGGAAATCACAGCGATCTGGAGGATGCCAGAGAGGGACCGGAAGGAGAAGAGGATATGTTAACAGATGAAGATGCAGACGGAGAGGAGGACGATGAAATGCTCGACGAGCCAGAAAATATGGATCATACTGAGGAAGAAGAGGTAGATGAGAACCTAGAGCTGGGTGAAGGAGATGAGGATGACGACGATGCGGAGGGAGTCGGCGCTGTCAAAATTCAGCCTGGCTTAGAGGATGACGATGATGAAGACGCAGAGAGTGGTTCCGATAGCGACAGCTCCGTGGAAATTGAAGAAGACGATGACGAATCTAAGGACTCTAGTGATGTCAGGGAAGAAACAAGATGGCAATCTAATGGGGAAGAAGAAGAAGAGGAAGAGGAAGAACACGTAAATCCGAATCGCTGCATGTATGTTTTCCTTCTTTTCCTCCACTTACAATCTTGAATTTACTCACACCTTCTTAGATTCTGCGAGCAAGATGAGGACGATGATCCAAGTGAAGAATTCGAACTTTATTTGGCATGTGAGATGTGTGGAGACAATGGTAAGTTGACCCAGTATTTATGATCGGTAAGGCTGACAAAGCTCTAGCGCATCGGCAATGCGCCCGAAATTCGAATGCACTCAAGTCTGACGAAGGTATGTACTGTTCCGCGATACAGAATTAGGTAATGCAGCTAAAATGGAACTCCAGAGGCGGAAAAATGGTATTGTCCGGGATGTCACGAAAACAGTCTCGTGCCCGGGAGTCCAAGTGCAGATATCAATATGCTTGAAGGCCTGGAGGAAGAAGATGCGGAGGAAGGTGACGAAGAGGTAGACGGTGAAGACGCGCCAATCAAAGCGAACGAAAGGAGAATCTCAAGGGACAGAGTTCCAGGGGATTTATTACCGCCAAGACGTGGTACAATCAAATCAGATTCACACTCCGTCTTCGAACAACTCATACCACCAGAAGATCCCATGGATGGCTCACGTTTGTTGCGCAAGAGAAAAACTTCATCCGTGGAGGCTGATGAGGGACTGGTTTTGAGAAAAAGGACCCGTGATCGAGATGCACTTTCCGATAATTCTAAACCATCATTTGACGAACCACATGATGAAGCCAAAGTCGACAACGGTAGCAACTTATCATTGACTAACGGCAAAAGGAATAAGAAGAGAGTGGGTACACCCACAAGCCCGCGTGTTCCAAGATCATTACGTCAAAAGACTTCTTCATCTCTAAGTCCACCAGTCACTATTGTCGAGAAAATGCCTGGCACTCTCAAAATCTCCTTTCGCGTCGATCCTATGGAGTTGAGGCATATCCTCTCATTACCCCCTAAACCAAAAAAGAAACGCGGCGGTCGTGGCGTCTCAAAAGCTCGATCCGCAGCGATTTCTGCTGCCCTCGTCCCCTCGAGTTACTCACAACCTTTCTACCCTTCCATTCACGACAAAGAATTGGAAGAGCTGAAATCCAAACCTTATGGTGGTATTCTTTCCGAAGCTGATGCTGATACATCTTTGACACTACCTAGAGCAGAGCATCGACGTCAATTTGAAGATGCTCGTCAAACGGCTGAAGAGGATTGGAAAGCAAGGGCTGCGGCAGCGGCAGAAGCTGCTGCCAAGGCAGGATTGAGAAAGGCACGCAAGGTGTCAGGTCCAGCCAGCCAAATTGAATATATTGATTTTGGGGCATATCAGATCGATATTTGGTATGCTGCTCCATATCCAGAAGAATATAGCCGGAACAAGGCACTTTTCATATGTGAGTTCTGTTTGAAGTACATGGAATCCGATATTGTTGCTTGGAGGCATAAGACGAAATGTCCATGGAAGCACCCTCCTGGCGACGAAATTTACCGAGATGGAAAGATCATGATTTTTGAAGTGGATGGCCGCAAGAACCCATTGTACTGCCAAAATCTTTGTCTCCTTGCAAAACTCTTTCTCGGATCGAAAACTCTTTACTATGATGTTGAGCCTTTCCTTTTTTATGTCATGACGGAATATGACGAATTGGGCTGTCACTTCGTGGGTTACTTTTCGAAGGAGAAGCGACCTAGCAGCCTCAACAATGTCTCATGTATCCTCGTACTGCCTATTCATCAACGGAAGGGATATGGTCACTTGCTCATCGACTTTTCGTATCTTCTCACTCGTGTTGAGAAGAAGACTGGCTCTCCTGAGAAGCCACTTTCGGACATGGGTCTAGTCTCTTATCGTAATTACTGGCGACTCGTTCTATGTTATTATTTACAAAGATTTCAGCCCTCTGAACGTGTTCCAAGTATCAAGGCCATTTCCGATGAAATGGGTTTAACACCAGATGATGTTATTTCGGGTCTTGATGCCATGGGCACCCTTGTTCGCGATCCGACAACTGGCACCTATGCTATGAAGTTAAAGCCAGATTACTACAAGGAGGTTATTCGCCATCATGAAGCAAAAGGATACGCTAAACTCAATCCTAAAGGATTGGTCTGGACGCCTTTCGTTATGGGTAGAGGTAATGCTTCTGCTTATGATCATGCACCGCCACTTAACACGGTTGCACCGCGCGAGGAGGACGAAGACGAAGTACCCAGTGTCGAAGGCATATCTAATGAAAGTGTCAAAGGCACATCTTTGAACGGTCTTACAAATGGTGATACAGAAGAAATGACAGCATCATTAGGCAAAATGAACACCGGGGCTAGTGACATCATTAGAGTTGCAAGCTCAGAAGGCAGTGTTGGAAAGTCGGCGATGACGCAAAAGCTCAATGGTATAACCAAAAAGTCATACTATGACCTTGCCTCCTCAATCCCGGCTATAAGATTTGTAGTATTTCCTCCCTTGCCTGGTGCTCGAAGTCGAACTATCCCACGCCCAACCTTAGCGCGACCATCTTCACGTGTAAGACTATCAACCTCTTCATCTGCTCGACCCAAATCTCGAAGAGCGGTTGGGGTACCCATTCGACGTGCATCCACTACATCTGCATCTGCTTCGAAGGCGCGGACTGCAGCGCGTAGAAAGAGCGGAGGTACAGGGCGTGGACCCGGTAGATGGCCAAAAGGAACTAAGAAGAGCGATTTTGGGAATGCGGAGAGTGGTCCTGGTTTGCCGCCTAGATTACTAAAACAGCGCAGTAAGCTGGGAAATGAGGTGTTGCTTGGCGACGAAGAGGAAGAGAATGAAGAGACAAGAAGTGACCTCGATGAGTCGGCAATCTATGATACTCCCGCGCCGAGATCGAGACGAGATAGAGATTTGTCACGCAAGGGTGTCGGACTAGGCAAGCCTATTCTCCTGGGTAAAGGCAAAGGGGCGGGAATAGGAAAAGGCAAAAGCCCTCTTGTTGATGCGGAAGGCGATCAAGAAATGGCTGATGTACCAGTTGATGGAAGTGAAGTTGATCGTAACGCGGATCTTGATCAGGATGCCAACATAGACCCAAATCTTGAAGCGAACACGATTCTGGGCGCAGCAGAGGATGTGGATGCAGAGGGTGAAGATGAATAGAAAGTGGTCTGTATGCTAGCTTCATGGGTGTGAATTTGTGCGTTACGATATTTGGAATGGTGAGCAAGGATACCTAGGCTACGAATGGCGTTTGGACGGGGTGTTCATGAGCTTTGCCATTTCGGCATTGGCAAAATATCCTATTGCTTCAGGCACGTATTGGCGTCAACATGAGAGATGAGACTTTTGGCAAAATTTCTTAAACTGTAATCATTTATGTACTACTACTATGGTTGCTTTCGGTATCTTAAAAAGATACCACACAACGAACTAATCTTTGTGTAATATTATTTCTCATGTAACATCAGCGTAATGGTAACGTGAACTAAATGTTGAGCTTGAGACAGCTCTTTCCTATTCCTATCGGATAAATTCAATTGCCCAAATCTAGGGGCACTGTTCCTTTCTTCCAAATTTTCTTCAAGATGATATATTCTCTTAGTCAAGCTTCATGTGGGCGCATCGCCTGGCTCTTGGGATTAGGCTAGATCAACAGAAATATTCGAGAGATCAAGATTTGAAACCCGATCTGATATCTTGCATAGCCATATCTTGGGAATTCGCAGTATCGCTAAACGTTTTCGATGAATTACGTCTTTGGTCCTCAATTAGTATGAGGTTATCCAATGACAAAATGTTTTCACGAAATGGAACGAAAATCAGAAGGAACGATTGTAAAGTCTTGGGGGCTGTCATCTACATACAAATCAAAGTATTAATCCAACCTGGGCGCCGTTCTTGCTCACAGTTGTTACCCTCCAACGATCCACAAATTCCTTCACCGGATCACGATTTTGAATACCCTTGAATTTTTGCAGAATCCTGATGGTAGTTATCGCGATCTGGGTAACGCCAAGATCACTAGCCGGGCACATTCGTGGCCCAGCCCCAAAGGATAAATTTATCCAACGATCAGGTTTGAAATCGCCTTCCCATCGCTCAGGACGCCATATTTCAGCATCTCCCCCCCAAAGATCCTTTCGTCGAGCCATTGACGCGAACCAAATTACAACTTTTACGCCTTTTTTGACAAAAATCGGAGAAGTTGCATCTGGCCCTCCTCCTGTCGGAAGAACTGTATCACGAAGCGCAATACGCTCATTAGCACTTACACCGGGATATAGTCTCATTGTTTCATTGATGACACAGTTGAGATAACTTAGACTCTTCACAAGTTTAGGAGTGAGTTCTGCAGATCCGATGGATGATACCTCCTCTTGCAACTTCGTCCATGCCTGAGAGTTGCGTGCTAGATTAAAGAACATGTTTGTAAGAGGCGTCGCGATGGCATCGTGAACTGGAAGGAATAAGCCCAAAAGCTCGTCTCTAATCTTCACTCGATCTTGACCTAGATTTGCTAGTCCGTATGCCACTGAGTATTTTTGTTCCTCGCTGGTCGATATGGCTTTATCCATTACTTTGTCAAGTATTTTATCAACAAAAGCTTGCGCATCCTTGCATGAAGACCAGAACTTAGGATTCCGAGATAAAAAATCCCAGAATGGCAACACCATTCTCATGCCGACACCTTGTAAAGAGTAGTTGTAGGCGTCTAGAAATCTCATGGCATCTTCTGGAGTTTCCGGCAATAGAGTCAACGTTGACTCCCCAAATAAGATCTTAGAGGAGCTATCAAGTGCTAGGCGGTCAAACAGCGGTTGTAGATCAACAGTGGAGCCATCTTCAGGAATCAAGGCCAGAAGCCGTGCAACGTGTTGCTCAAACATGTGTTGATGGTGTGTGGCTCTTGCAAAGATTGGAGTGAGCACAGAACGATGAGCCTTCCACACTGCACCGTCTGTGGACATTAAGCCGTCGCCTGCCAAAGGTTTCAACCCAAAAGACCTCATAGGACCGACGCCAAATGATTCGAAATCTGTTCCATAGATAGCTTTAACGTGTTCCGGTGCTTCAGTAACAATTTCGGAAACACCATACGGAAATGATTGAAACGTATGGCCATATTTTGAAAAGAGATCCTTGGCGATTGTATCACGCGATTGCTTTTCATAGGTTTCTGTGAACCGGCCGTAGATTATATCAAGCCCAAAGAATGGGTCTTTCTGAGGAATTGATCGTGGTGGCTGACATCCCTTTCGCAATCGATTGGTGCTTATGTGGTTCCTTAAAGCACGAATTGTAAGTAGAAAAACTGTGCAAAGGAACAACAATGATGGATAACTGATATCGAATGTAGTGTAAAGCGCCATAGTTAAGATCTCGGTGTCGAATTCAAGGGAGAAACAGCGATGCCAGAATTGAGTGAAAAAGTTTAAAGACTCTGACAGTTTAAAGTAGAATTTGGGGGGGTCCGTAAAGTATCCCAACTTTGAGCAATCTCTAGGTTTATTGTGGATAGCATAGCCTTGCAACCACCAAACTGTTACCAAGAGCGAACTCATAACTACCTTGTAGCTATAATGCCAAAACAGCGACAAGTATTAGCGCGGAAATTGATGTAACATAAGCAGCCAACAGCTACCAGGGGTTTGCAGAAACCTATGGCCACTAATTTCACAGGGGTGGCGCAAGCGAATGTACATACTAAAATAATGGAAGGGTCAAACAATTCTAAACTTCTAATTTTGTATTGATCAACTAGGCCGTTATGATTTGACAGTGTACCAATTATTTTATATTCAAAATCGAACGAATTTTATTAAGAGTTCCAAGTGCTGTAGGTGTTTACCTAGTATCTTTCGGGCTTTAATACGAAACAAGTGCAATAATAAGTTCAAGAACCAGCTAATTACCTTTGATCTTAAAAGTAAACTTATTCGTTGTAGCGAAGCACTTTCATATGAATTTGACAATATTATTTTTTCTTCTGAGTCTCAAAAGACACCATGACATCGTCACCAGTACTTTTAGCTGAGGATAGCTCGGCCAGAACATCGGAGAACCCACGGCTCGTCGGAGGTTCTGCTACTGAAGCCGAAAAAGTATCCGAGGAGATATCTTCTGCCAATGCCACAGTCGAAAGAGATAGAGATATTGTAGAACATTCTACTCGAACAATCAATGGGCTTTCCTGGATCCTAGTGGTTGCTTGCATCTCATCGTCGACATTTTTGTTCGCCATAGACAACACTATCGTCGCCGATATTCAGACAGCAATTGTCGAAGAATTCGATGAAGTGGGAAAGCTAACATGGGTTTCGGTGGCTTTCATGCTGGGGGCGGCTGGAAGAAATCTGATGTGGTAAGTAGTTGAGATAATCTGCACACATCCTCATACTGACATGTAGTGGCACGTAGGGGAAAGGCATATGGTACATTTGACGCGAAGTATGTCTATATATTCACAACCTTGATTTTTGAGGTCGGCTCCGCGATATGTGGTGGTGCTCCCAACATGAACGCTCTTACTGTTGGTCGAGCTATATGCGGACTGGGAGGAATAGGAATGTATATCGGTGTCATGACTGTGATGTCGGAGAACACATCAAAGACTGAGCGGCCTGTATATCTTGGTCTGATAGGTGTAAGTCGACTACACTGAACTTTGAAATCCGGTATGCTAATCCAGAATGATGATAGATACTCTGGGGCATTGGCACAGTGTGAGACTCAATGACATCCCAAACTTCACATTAAGCTAATATATCCATAGGGTTGGTCCTTTCATAGGCGGGGCTTTTGCTGATAGTAGCGCCACATGGCGATGGGGATTCTACATCAACCTTTGCATCGGAGGAGCTTTCGCTCCTGTATACGTGTTTCTCGTCCCAAACTCCAAACCCCGATCTAACTTAAGTCTCCTTGGTCGATGGGGGCAAATTGACTGGCTTGGTGCCTTACTCCTCTTGGGTGCCATAGCATGCTTGCTGATGGCCATTGCCTTCGGTGGTGTATTATTTCCATGGGATTCTGGATCTATCATCGGTCTTTTCGTTACCAGTGGCATTCTGTTCATTGCATTGGCTATTCAACAGTCATATGCGTTTGGAACAACGGAGGAACACAGATTGATTCCGATAGAATACCTTCAGTCAAAAGAGATAGTCACCCTTTCATTGAGACAGCCTGCGCCGGAGCAGCAGTATTCCTTCCGATATACTTCATTCCTATTTTCTTCGAAATCATCCATGGCGAGTCTGCATTGGGTTCCGGTCTCAAGCTCCTTCCATTTATCTTGGTTATGGTTACTATGACTTTTGTCAATGATTTCACATTGTCAAAATGGGGCTACTATATGCCTTGGTATCTTGGATGCTCTGCTCTCCAAGTCATTGGTTCTGCGCTTCTCTTTACCATCGAAAGGGATACTTCTGTCAGTTCCATCTATGGATATACTGTACTTATGGCATTTGTCGGCGGTTGGAGTCAAGCATCATTTACAGTTGCACAATTCCTTGTCGCTCCCAAAGACATTCCGATTGTGACTGGTTTCTTGACGTGTGCCCAATCAGGTGGCGCAGCGCTATCACTGGCAATCGGCGACACTGTCTTCCTGAATACTGCACAGAGTGGTATCATGACTCTGCTTCCAAATCGAAGCTCGTCTGAAATCCAAGGACTTATCTCCGGCTTGGGAAATTCATTCTTCGAAACTTTAGATGCTAATATACAAAACGCTATTCTGGACATTATTATGAGCAGCTTCAAGAAGCTTTTTGTCCTGCCCATTGCAGCCGGAGCTGTAGCGCTCGCCTTTTCAGTCTTCCTGAAGAGGCAGAAGATTGACGTCTCTTGAAAAGCTGAAGAGTACTTCCGGGGAACTACCTAGCATACTTGTTGAGGTCCGTCAATTGTACCGATGGCCAAATGTGTTAAATGAATATGGTTCGTGTGGTGCGGATGGGAAGGGAGCTAGCCCAAATGCGTTCTAGTAAGAGCTCTGATATATATATCAGAGCTCTTATCCATATAGTGAATTAGTACACTGAATAATATACTCTGAATGCCTTCATATTCTAGCCTACGCTTCCCACCGTACCCTGTAGAGAGTCATACTTAAAACAAAATGAACAAAAATCGAACGTGTCAAAGAGTCAAAATCAATAGCTTTGATTGTATCTAGTATCCTTTTCTTTCAAAAAGCTTCAGGAATTCCTTCTTAATTTTTCTAATTTTAATTGGTACAATTTGTGAAAATGAAAATTTCTGAATAAGGATTCTAGGGATTTCTTTCGAATCTTAATTGGCATCATCTCAAGAAAACACATTAACAGTTTTGTTTCGAGGCAGAATTTATTCCCGATCTTGATTCGTATAGCCATAAATAATTGAATTTTTAGGTATCATGTTTCAAAATCAAAAATTTAAGTGAATATAAACAGAGGGGTAAATATAGAATAAAAGAAGAGACTAAACCGAATAGTTACAAGAAAGAAAGACAAAAAGGACAATATCTCGACAACGACATTTGACATTTCAGACCTCAGATAGTATATATTAGATATATTTAGGTGTCTATTGGTACTAGTGACAAATTATTAAACTACTCGTCGTGAATTTGTGAGGCCATCTAGTTCTTATTTGGCGCTACTTCCAAATATGTGTATATACAAAGGGGGTAACCATTATACTAGCCGATCGTTACCAGCACCACTTAGTGTTTGGAGGTTAATTTACTATACTTGCTACAATTCACGTATTCAAGGACTACTATCGTGATTTGGTACTCATTGGCAGTTACTTATTATCTTACTCATATACTCGAAAAGTTCTGGTCTTAAAACGTACACTGCCCTTGCAAATCTTGATATCGAGAACTGTGCATTCTAGGAATCAAGATTTAATCCTTCCTGCTATCATAAGGAAAGACTACTTCCTCTGTGCAATGAAAAACCATGTTGGATCGCCACCTCGTGATGTAAGACCAACTGTTGGGAGTCGGAATCAATGAGAAAAGCATCCGGTGCAGCACGAAAAGCATTACTATCTTCGTAGTCACCGCTCTAAGCTTATCAAAATCCCGTCTTAACCCTCGTGGAAACTTTAAAATTCACTTGTCACCAACAGCTTTCCTGTCAAACAAAACGCCTGTAAACAAATTATGATCACATTTACCTGGCTTGTCACAGGCTGTTCCTCCGGGTTTGGAGAAGAACTCGTCCAAAACATTCTAGACCGAGGCGATAACATCATTGCCACATGTCAAGGTTCGAAAGATCGCATTAAGTACTTGAAAGATGCCGGTGCAATTACCTTGTCTCTGGACTTAACCGCTTCGCGATTTTGGAAGGTTGGGAAGGGTTCATCGTAAGCACCAACCTCGACCAAACTACAGCTACGATTGACCGGAGTGATAAATAGACAACGGCATCATGACCTGGTGGCAAATTTGTATACTACTCTGCGTTGTAAAAGAACTTGAAGCGAGATCTCACAACTATTTCAACTCTGATCTGCAAGTCAAATGCCCCTCCAACCTTAGCTACATTTCAATCGAATGACCCTTTAGACTCAAATACTTTCAGTCTTCTCATTCAGAGTTTAGGACTAGTAGGTCTTCAAATATGAATGCATGATTTCATTTCAAAAGACTTACGTATGAATACTGCCGCAAGCTGATACTTTGTAATCTTCGCTCATCGGGTAGCCGAGGACTCCAGCTAATTCCAACTCAATTGCTCTCTCTGAAGACATGCTATTGTGTAAATGATCTTGATGGGATGATATGAATTCATGTTTTTCTGTAGCACCGAGAAACTATAGTAGAAAGGACATGAAAATAGTATCATGGCAATAAAAAAACGTTTTATTTCGCCTCAATATCATAACTATGAACAATAAACAATAGTGGTATATGCCAAGACCCAAACCAGACTCCTCGCTAAATAGTAGAACAATAATTTGAAGCCCAAGTAGAACGAATTTATACTATGGGCTTGGACCTCCATCAGGTAAAGCCGGCAAGGGCTTTTGCTCATTATCAGGTTCTTCTTGTGTAGGTGTTTGAAGGGATTGAGATTCCCTGATATCGGCAACACTTTGCCCTTCCAATGCATCATGTTGAACACCCGTGGACGTGGAGTTCACCTCATCCATGGGATCGTGACTCTCAATATCACTAGGCGGGGGACTGGCTAGAGCAGTAGGGTTTCTATCTCTGACGCCCCTTTCTTTGGCGTCTGCAACTGACAAGAACGAGGCAGGTGAAGAATTGTGAGATCTAAGTGAAGGTCCGAATGATGAGGTGCGAAGAAGTTCATGTTCTTTCGATGCAGATAGCAAGGGGTTAGAATTTTGGTATTTCATAGTGATGCTTCTGCGAAGTCGAGAAAAGGTACCAGTTGTTGCTCCGGTTATAGTACTGGTGGTTGCGTCGTCAAATGAACGTGGAGGAGTCAGCTCGTTATCAGAGCGGGAGTATGTTGATATGGGTGTTGGAGGACCCCAACCTCTTGATCGGGAGCGCGAGTTGACAGATTCATCCGAGGGCTGACGTCGATGGTGGCCGGTCCACGCATTTACAGGGGAACTTGCGTCACCGATGTAATCTTCACGGTCCCGAGAGGTGTAGCCCGGCGTATCGATTGGACTTTCCATACTAGTGATGTTGCTCGTTATGCGGGAACGTCGATTATGGAGAGAGAAGCTGAGAGGCTCAGCACTGGAGACACGGGAGAAAATCACGAGGCCAAGACATAGAAGAAGCAGTACAGATTGGATGATAGACATGCGCTTTTGAAAGACAACTTCATCGGCTAGGATATTGAGACGAGCACTAATAGCCAAAATTTCTCGACGGGATTCTTCTCGTTGACTTTCAAGTGAAATAACAGTCGATTGCCATATCTCATCATATTGTTGACGAAACACGCGGAGTTCCGTAAGAACTGTGCTATTGAGATTTTCGAGAAAATCAGTTGTCTTTTGAAGTTGCCTTTTTTCGACTCTCAGGAAGGCTTCTCGAAGCATCTTCGATTGCTCTTCAATATACTTCAATGATAAAGTTGAATTCGTTTCCAACAGCTGCAGGCGTCTTGACACAGCCTTGAAAAAACTCTCTTGGATAGTGGGTAAAGAGGCAGGCCCAGACGAAGTGTTTGTACCTCGCGTCTTATTTGTACTTGTAGCATCTTGAGATTTGTTAACTATAGTAGTTGTGGAACTTGTTGGAATAGTTGAATGTGAGCTATCGTGAGTTACCTTGGAAGATTCATGGGTTTCTTGGGTAAGTGACGTGCTTGCTAGGGATGCTTTATCCTCGGACAACGTTTGCTGTGCAGAAGGACCGGTGAAAGACAATGATGAGGATGTGATCCCATTATCTGTGAAGGCAGTAGAAATCATTTCAGGTGATGGCGGAACTTTCATAGTAGTCTTGAAGTTATATGACTCATTCTCCACCGCGGCTTGACTTGTGAGAATATGTTCCGGAGCATCTGAAGGATAGCACAAGTATAGAGATTGTATAGAGAGTAATTCAAATTCTCTGGCTATAGGCTTCTTCCAAAGAGAAGTTGGTGTTGGCGGTGGTTTAAGGTGCGTCTCCACTGGCATTTCTTCCCTTTGAACGTCTCGAGTAGTGTATAATACTGTAGGCTCTGCCTGGTTATTCGCTGTTACACGCACAGCTTGTATTTCAGACGATGTCGCCTGAATGATTTCTGCTACAGCTTCTGGAACAAATCCTTCCTCAGGGTCCTCATCCGCTTCCTCGTCGTCATCATTGTTAGCTTCAGTATCCTTCCAACTTTCAAGCATGCGAGTGCCATGAACTCTGACGAGCGAGAGTGGGCAATAGTACTCCTTTCCGTAATGTGTCAAAAATTCGATGCGTATATACCTTGCCCAAATTTGCGGATTCTCTATTAAAAAGGCTTGTATTTCTCGCGAGTTGCGAGCTTCATAGACACCCAAGTCTTTCCACTTGTCCGTCTTCACAGGCCATCGATCGCTGACACTAACTCTGAATGTTCTTAGCATGCTGGAGAAGAATTCATAATTGGCAAGAACTAGAGTATCGATCCATATATCTTCCTAATGATTTGTTAGCAATGTGTTTTCTGCTGCGGGGCAGCACAACTCCTACCGAAAGCTCAATGACTAAAAACTTGTTCGGTGTTTTACATTCCGAAAGCATATAGGAATCCTTATTCTCTATCAACACAGCTTTTGAGTTTTTTGCACCTTGATGGGTCTTCAGAACAGTAGCTCCGGCATCAAATGATGCATAGGAAAAACGCTCTTTGCAGGTCTTGCCAGCATCCTTACTTCGGTGTTCCTTTCGATGCCCAGAACCACTTTTCTCTTCTTGTGAATCCTGATTTGAACCCATGCCTTTATCTTCGGTCGTTCTCGAGGTTTGCTCAGCCGCTCCATTTCGGAAAGCGCCAAAGTCCAAATCAATTTCCCCATCATCTCCAAGAGACTCAAGATTGTTTTGAAATGCTTCCGACTCTCTTTTCCTAGCCGCTTCCGCAGATCTTCGCTTGCCCAGATTCAAATCTTGCTGCCCAGCTTGCTCCAATGTTTGTTTTTTCCACTCTTCGAATGACAAGAATGAGGCATCATTAAGCTCTCCTTCATCGACAGCAGTTGGAGATGCCGTAGGAGACGGTATTTCTGGAGATGGGCTAGACGATTTAAGCTGAATGACGGATATACGACTTGTTTCGCCAGTAATTTTAGCTTCGTCATTTGTTTGGGCAACAGACTCGCTGAAAGAAGGTGTGTTTGATATCGTGTCCGTTACAACATCATTTTCCTGGCTTTCGAGAGTTCCAGCTGCACCAATAGCATTTGTCTTTGTTGTTGGCGGAGAGTCCGTATTACTCCAAGATGAACGAAGGCATTGTTGAGGTAATATATCTGTTATGTAGTTGATTGTTCTAAACTCGCATGTTCCAGTAGTATTCGGGGCATTGATTACAGGGCCTGTGCTGGCAGTGATTGACACACTGCTCGCGATTGTCCTGCTAGGTAGGTAGAAGAGGAATGAAAGCGCAGTTGTTGCCACGATATATCGATGACATGCGAAGACCATTCTGGCTCGGCGGCATAGTGTTTCAAACTGAAAGCGGGATGTTGAGAGGAATGAATTAATGAATTAGCTACGATGAAGTGCCACGGCGTATCGGAAGTTATAGTAATGCAACTGCAGATTTGGGACAATGCACGCACAAGAACTTTTGTGGATTCAATTGTGCGGTGAGTAAAATATAACAGAGCAAAACATAATTTTTCTGATTCCTTGTTTCTTCCTGCTGTTCGTTTCCTGTTCGTAGGTCTGGTTAAACTCACCGTTAAAGCTAGATCTAGAAGCGGACATTTCTCCTTTGATTATGATTGGTTCTATCATTCCTGTCTGCACGTGATCCTTTCAAATTGTTTAGACCCTTCAATTTTTCTCCATAATGATGCATGAACTTGGACCACGATAGTCTAAGAAGTGGGATGTTTTTAACGCCATTTTCACGATACAGAGCTTTCCACAATTCAAGATAGTGGGGTGTATTTACTTGATGCAAGTACAACAGTGAAACACTTCTGCGCTATCAGACATGTAATATGGCAATATGTATGCTATGTTGTCACGGGCCTCAGCTCTCTCATTCATTACTTTACCCCTCCCTATGGCCTGGGTAAGATACCCCTCCATGCATGACTACAACGGTTCGACCTCCCTCTCTAACCAACTCATAGTGAGCTCATCTCCCTTAAAGAAATCTTTAGTTTTAGAATAAATATCAGCATGATACTCGTTCAACCAGTGCTTTTCTTTTCGGGTCAGGAGAGTCTCATCAATAAGTTTCCGGCAGTATGGCACCATTGTGACATGCTCAAAGCCCAAATATGGCTTCTCGCCAAATTGGTGCTTCGTCTCAACCTCCTTCACCATGATGATGTTCTCAATTCGGATACCAAAAGAGCCATCCTCGTAATACCCAGGTTCGTTAGAGATGACGTTTCCAGGTGCTAGTGGGACCTCCGAGTATTGAATCCTAGTCCCGATTCCTATTGGTCCTTCGTGAACATTCAAAAATGAACCAACCCCGTGGCCAGTTCCATGCCTGTAGTCCAAGCCTTCTTCCTGTTTGTATCTTAGCATCATAGGAGCAATATTGAGTGATTGGACTTACCCAGAGGAACTGTCTAGCAAGAACGTCGAGAGCAAATCCGCTAGTTCCTTTGGGGAAAATGGCGATGTCTAAAGCAATGTTACCTTTCAGAACTAACGTATAAGCCTTCTTTTCCATTTCTGTTGGCTCGCCAAAATGTAGTGTACGAGTGGTGTCAGTAGTGCCGTCAAAGTACTGGGCGCCAGAATCACATAAATAAACAGCCTTTGGATCGATTATTGAGCAGTTACCGGGCTCAGGCTTGTAATGAATGACTGCTGCATTGGGTCCAGTGGAGGATATCGTGTCAAAAGATAGCCCAACAAAATTCTTCTGCTTTGACCGTAATTGCTCGAGTTTGTCAGCCGCGGTAACTTCATCCATCTCTACTTTTTCGACTACGAGCTGATGCTCGAGCCATGCAAAGTACTCGATAAGTGCTGCTCCATCTCTAACATGACAAGCTCTCATTCCTTCTAATTCGGTCTCATTTTTGACAGATTTAGCGTCACCGATTGGACTTCGCACTTCATCGACTTTAGCATCACCGCCAAGAGCGCGTTTTAGTGCCCATGATGCCCTGCTTGAGACTAGGAACTTCTTGACTTTGGCGTCTTCTGCATCTAGAGATTGGCTCAAGACTTCAACGTCGCCAAATATCTTCGAATAGTCTCTAACAGAAACTCCGTTTTCATTGAGATGCGCCATGCATTCATCACTTAATTTGCTTGAATCCACATATAAAGTGGCGGATGAAGATGTGACCGAGGCGTAAGAGAAGAAAACTGGGTTGTAAGGAATATCATTTCCACGCAGATTAAATAGCCAAGCTATTTCATCTAACATGGATACAATAATACCGGAGCTCTTTTTCTTCAGCAATTCCTTTCGGAGATCTTCGAGTTTAGTCTTGACATCTTTCCCGGCAAATTTACGGGCTAGAACCTTGACGGGCTCCTTTGGTCTGGATGGACGACTGTCTCCCCAAACAAGGTCCACCAGATTTTCTTCCACGGCAACTAAGTCATTTCTACCACAATCAAATCAGTATCTTTCATATGAGGTATAGATCAGAGAAAGCTCTCTATAAACTATGAAAGCAATGGATGTGTCATGCTTACCCGCCACGCTTTTTTATCTTCTCGGTGAGTTTTCGAGCGTCAGATGCAGACATGATGGTAGGATCAACACCGACTACTTTCCCTTTCTCGGACTGTTCAGCAGCCCATTCTTGCCACGTTGGTACATCTTGTAGACCTTGTTTTAAAAGGAGCCAATTGTCTGAATTTATCATGATTAGTCTCCAAGTGATCAGTAGCCATAGGAGGATGCCAACATGATAGATGCCAGCTTTCCGTAGGACTACAGTCAAACCAATTTACTTACTATCGAGCTGGCGTGAAGCCTGGTTGAAATATCGACCTATGAGAAACTTAGTGGGGTCTCTACGCAGACCAAATGTCATGGCCTACCATCCGTGGCTAGAGCAGCTTTATCCAGAGTCACTACTGCACATCCAGCTGATCCCGAAAACCCTGATATAAATTCCCTTCGCGCATCACACGCTGCAATATATTCGGAGCTGTGGCTATCTTCCGAAGGAACGACTATATGATGGTTAGGCAGAGTTGATACATGGAGGAATGGCCACTAGGTGACTTACATACTGTAGATATCGACCTTGTTCTTTTTCATAAGCTCCCGCAATCCCGCCAAGCGCTCCGTTGTATTAATACTCTCCATATCTGTTTCTAAGATCTCGTCAACTCCAAGCCTCAATCAAGAGAGCACTCCTTGGATCTGCAATGCACGTACTGGCAAAACTGGACGAATATCGAATGCGAGTGTTGAGAGATTGTGCGAATGGTTGAAAAGAGCTACAAGAACGGATTCCACGTAAGCAACTATTTAAGGGACGGAAGTATCGCATTGGGTTTCCCAAGACGGTAGGTAGTGGAACAGAAATGAGTGGTCAAAGAAGATGGGGCAGATAACAGCGAGGCTCGGTGTAACGTGAAAGGAGGTATGAAATGTGTAGATCTGAATCAAGAAACTTATTAGGTAACACGACACTCTCTGTAATTTGATTGTTGAATAGCTACTTACTCGAGCACTATCTTTCTGTATTGTCATAAGCCGTCTGAACCTCTTGTGTACGGATGATTCCAATGCGTGTATGCTTCACTGTACCTTTTGATGTGCTAGACATATCGAACATTTAGTCATGTAATCATCTGGTGAGGCTACCACCACCTCGAGGCTGCTGGTGGGCTGAGGTGGGGTTAAACATATCTTATCGAAGAACCAACCCAACACCACCAAATTTCCAAATGGAAGCATGGAAGCTACTCAACCTACAACAACACAAGATAGATTGCTTGTTCAAAATTGCTACAATATTCCCCCAAATAAAAATGTCCTCGCTGTAGATGGTTCTCGAGATTTCTCTCTGTATTCTATCAGACCAAGAAGTGATAAAACAAAACCAACTTTAATTCTCTCTTATAGCGAGGATTCATCAATTATTTTCTATCCACTTTGCAAGGCTTATGAAGGCTTGCTTGCTACCGCTTTCAAAAAGGCTGGCCCAAAGATTCACCGGCCATAACAAAACAAACAATTTACAGCATAAAGTCTTGCAGATTTCTTTCCCTTCCACATCATAGATGCCCAAAATTTGAGTTGAAGAATCTCCCGAAATTATAACCTCAACATCCTTTGGCTACGGTCATGTGTCAAATTCAAGCTTCCTCCTAATCTGTCTTACTTTTAGATCGCGTGTGCTTCCGTTTTTGCTTGATTGGTACACAAACGATACCCTTTCAAAAGGATATGGAGACCGAAACGTTACCTTCATCACTTGATGAGGTAGAAGCTGTAAGTTCATCTTTTTCTAGAATGACTTATGATGTTCAAGTGGCTTGAAGACGATGGATATTTGTTTAATAAAATTTTGCTGAAAATGGAATGTCACGAGATCAGTCAAGATATCTTTTACTAGCAAACACACTCACCTTATAATGTTCAATATCCAATCCAGAAGACTTACTGATTGGGCTATAGCTCGTTCATCAACTATACAAGGCTGGTCCTCCTCAACAGGTTTCAAAAATTCAAGAAACTCTCCAAAAGCTACAGCGTTCTCCTGCTGGTTGGGAGCTGGCCAATGGCTTACTGGGAAGCAACTCGGAAAATGTCAAGTTCTTTGGGGCATTGACGTTCACTATCAAACTCAACACAGATTCGTACGTAGGCTGGTCCCTAATCCTTTTCAATTTTTTGATGACTTTTACTAATGTCTCTATTCTAGACAATCTTTAAAGGATGATGATGCACAAATTGTGCTACAACAGATCATTGGATGGCTTATCAAATGTTTGAATTCTGGCTGCGGACCACTTGTCGTCAGAAAACTATGCACAACATTAGTCACTTATTTCCTTCATTTCTCTGGCTCTTGGGCTCGTTGCATTTCTCATCTCACATACTGCCTTTGCCTTGGCGAGGCCGTTCCTTATCATAAAATCGAGGATGCTCCTACCATGGCGGTCCTTGCCCAGAATCTACCAGATGACAAAAGTCTGGCGATACTGTGGTTCTCAGCTACCTTGGTAGAAGAAGTTGGAAAAACAGATTCAAATTCAATGAAGCAGTGGGCACATCACTTCTCTACAATCAAGCCAGTTGCTAATATTCCTTAGACACAAATTTCACGAATATGTGGTTCAGAATGTTGAAGACATTGTGACTATATTGAAAAAGGGCATTGTAAACACAACAGGGGTTCCTATAAACACAAAGGTTCGTCAGGAATCAATGAAATGTTTTCAGGTTAGTCTTCGATTTTTCTTCACTACAGCCTTTTGCAACGTCGTAGGCATTGCCATTGCACAAGTAATATATTGAATGGCCAAGGTATGCTGAAGTATCTAAAGGCTGTTCCTTGGATCGCATTTAAAAGCCTTATGAGGCCAACAGGCTATTCGAATTGACCCATATAGCTCGATTTTTGGCCAGAACCAAACAGCTTCAATTGTGCCAGAGCATGTTCAACACCTCAAGAATCATTTTTGTGTCCTTTCAGAATTAATACTAACATGAATAGTCATGGGTTCTTTACTCTCATCGTGCATTTCTCGATGCTGCCATTGTTCTTGATCCTTTAAGAACTCTCACTCAGCCTGCATTGATGCTGATCATCGATAATGATTTATACGAAATCACCGTGGAGCTGTTTGCAGACATACTAGCGAACTACTCGTCATTTCTTTCTGAGAATGACTTCACGATGCTTTACGATCTCTTCAGTAGCTCTTGGGCACAGGAAAGATATGCAAAATTGATCCAAGGCGATTTTGACTTTGATTCAGTCCAGTTCGGTCAATTCTTATTGAGCTTCGGCGATGCCACGGTGCAAGATCTAGCCCAAAATATCTCGACCGATTCTCGAAGTCAGCAGATACTTTCTGCTCTTGTAGGATTACTTGGCGCTGATGGTTATATCGTCAATGAAGACAAGATATTCGTCCCAGCAGTAGAATTCTGGGCTATCTATCTGGAAACTGTACTCGACTTGTCATACAACGTGGATGCTTCGCCTCCTTGGCTACCAGCAGCGCGATCAGTGCTGATGCAAGCAATTGAGAAATGCTGGCAAAAAATGCAATTCCCTCCCAAACATGAATTCAGTTCGTGGGATTCAAATGAGCGTGCTGCCTTCAAAGATGCTCGAAGAGACGTGGGAGACTTGATACAACAATCGTACATGTTACTTGGCTTACCACTTGTTTCTAGCTTTGTTGACCTCATCTTGAAATCGGTTGAGAAAGGAAATGCTTGGGGTGAACTCGAAGCCTCATTGACCTGCTTAGCTGAATTTCAGGACTATATAAAGGAGGAGTCAGATGAATACTTGGACAAAGTTTTTGGGTCGCCACTTTTCTCTATGCTTACGAGGTCTGATTCAACTGTCCCTTCACGCACCAGGCAAGCGTTCCTGATGGTCATCAATGGCTATCCAGATTACTTTGAACGTCATACACAACATCTTCCGAGCGCCCTTAATCTTATGTTCAGTATGTTGCATTCACCAACGTTGGCCAGAGTGACATCAAAGTCAATCGCGATGCTTTGTTCATCCTGCCGAAAAGTACTTGTCCCTGAACTTGCGGCGTTTCTGCAGCAATACAGTGAGATCAATCGAGAGAACTCTGTAGAAAGTTACGCAAAAGAAGGTGTCATTGGCGCTATAGCATCAATTATTGAAGCAATGCCGAACGATGAATTGAAGCTGGATCCTCTTAGACAATTGTTGGAATTTGTTCAGAGGGACCACGAACGAAGCCTTCATTTATTGAGCACACAATTCACAAATGCGGCCTCAAATACACAGGTGCCGGATAGCCAAGCAGCTGCTGATGAAGTTGAACTCACTGCTATACGATGTCTGATAAGTATCGGAAAAGGTCTTCAAGTACCAGCTGATACCCCTGTTGATCTTAACACTAGTGAAAATAGTTATTCATACTGGAAGAATGGCAATGGCAGAGGAATTCAAGTACAGGTTCTGAACATTCTTACCGCAGCTAACGAAGCTTTCCCTGGCCATGGTGAGGTAACAGAGGAAATCTCACATGTTTTCCGCACTGGCTTGGTCGAAACTGATGGTCCATTTGCTTTCCCTCCTGAGGATGTCGCCAAGTAAGTTGCTTCTTAGCATGTTATGGTAAGATTGTTCAATGCTAAATCAATGACTTAGATTCATCTTCAGATCAAATTATCAGACACCTCGTGTTATCACAGTCATCAACACCGCCTGCTCGCTCATTAATTCATGTAACACAGCATCAGATGAGCGCAACAATCAGGTTTCAAGTGCCTTGTTGACATGGGTCTCTGGATTGATGGAAGCTATAAATCACGGTATGTCCTTGTATTCGAATTCGCAGTTTTATAGCACAGTTTATCAAAAAGGAAGAGGACAATTTATGCTAACAAACTACAGAGCCCAGCAATGACCCAGAGATCTCGCAACCAAGCATAGAGTTCCTCCACCGTCTAATCTCCACCCCCAAAAATCTCCACATTCTCCTGAACCATGAGCCCAAATCCTCACTGGAACACATTTTCATGTTTACCCTCAAAGCCCTCACAGGCCGGGATCCACTACCCAAACAAAGTGCTGCTGAATTCTGGGTAGGTTACACCTAACAATTATCCCAATTCTCTCGGAATAATTAAAAAAAATCGAAAACTCAAAGACTAACCTTAATCCAGGCCTCATTCGTTTCCCTCCCTACCAACAACCCCGATACCCACGTCCAACAAGCCATTACCAACGCTCTTCAACATCTCGGGCCACTCCTCGCCCAAGCCCTGATCTACAATATTGGTGGTGCAGCCGCTCGCAGCGAACTTGATAAACTTTCTGATCCGCTGCGAAAACTTGTTGTGAGTCAGGTGAGAGCAAAGAGTTGGTTGGAAGCTGCGTTAATGGACGGAAACTTCCCGAGTGACAAGGTAGATCAGAAGGAGAAAATGGTATTTTTGGCCAAGGTTATGAAGTAAGTTGCTGATTCCGATTTCTGTTCCAAGAGTGAAGTTGTGAGCTAACTTTTATGAAGCCTTCGTGGTGCTAGGGGAACAAATTCGGTGGTGAGAGAATTCTGGTTGGCGTGTAGAGGATCAAATTTTGCATATGTTTCTTGAGGTTAAGAAGAAGGGGCTGGGGTGGATAGACATGACCGGGACGTGGATGAATGAATATTTGGATGGAGCGAAGAAAGGAACTATTCTACAATTAAGTCCAGATAGCACTCATTGTATTGTACACGATTGAACCGCCCCAATCAATTTTAGAATAGATAGACCAATCCTTTTTCTAGCATCTCATCTACCATTTTGCTATCCTATTCCTCGACTTGATATGTAAATTTCGTGAATTATAAATACACTAGACATATAAATCTAGAACCAATATGTATCTAAAATCGCATAAAAGCAGCCATGGCAAAAGTGGTACCAAAAGAAACTTTAAACGCAACGTTTTCTTCCACGAGGGAACGCAAATTTACATGTTTGATGTATCTCTGAATACGATCTGTAGGGACGATATCAAGGCCGTGGGAAGAGGCCCACTGGAGGAAAATGTTAGATGGTGGAGAGTTTATTAGGAGGGGAGGAGGGGAGAAGAAAATAGAGATTAGGGATGTATGTAGATGAATGAGAAGGGTTGGAGAGGTAGAAGGGAAAGGGTTGGTAGGTGGTAAGGGGGGTGCAGGAGAGGAGAGGGAAGAACGTACTTGTATCCCAACGACCATTAATCCGATTATTAGGGCGAGGGAACGCGAAAATGTACTGACTGCCAGACCGGCTCCTAGTCCTGTGGTGGGTTTGGTGTTAGTGGGGGTTCTTTGTGGATTTCTTTTCTAATGACTCTCTCTTCCTGCTGCTGTCTTATTTTGCCTCCTCAATTCGCATCGCTCAGTTTGCATATCCACCCGTCTTCCCATCTCTCCTCTCCCTTCCCCCAGAAACAAACGAAACCCAAAGAAGAAGAAAAGACATACCAACAATACTCCCACTACTAATCTGACTCACAGTCTTCGAATCCAAGCCGCCCCCTTCTTGATGATCGGCGCATTCCCATTCTTCGACAGCGGCGAGGAAACCGAATCCAAGCGAGCGGGAAAGCGGTGCGATTGGAGGAGTGTGTAGGAGGTGTAGGAGGTGAGACCTAGTGCGGAAGCTGTGAGGCGGGGAGTGCGGAGGAGGAGGCGGGACATTTTGGGGGGGGGGTGTTGGGAGGAGGGGAGTGGTGGTTGAGAGTGGTGGGTTGGGATTGGGATGGTAGTGAGAGGGACTTGGGACTAGAGATTGGCAATTGGGACGAGAGGGAATTGAGTGATTGGGCGGTGGTGAGTGATGTTTGTTTGTTTGTGTGTTTGTTTGATGAGGTGAAGTAGAGTGAAGGAAGACCCGTAAAGTTAACTTGGTGTTGTGTGTGATATGTTATGTTTCTGATAATAAACCAAGTGACGTCACGATACGGATAAGGATAAGAGAGGAACATTTTTCATTTCTATCTCTATCGGGGTTTTTGTATTGAATATTTCTTACCTACATGTAATCTAGAGACTGGACGTTGTTGATATATGGAAATCATGAAGAAGAGGAGATGAAGAGTTGATATCGAGAAGAAGTACATTTATTTACATATCAAGAATCACATCACATATTAATATAAATTCTCAGATGATAATAATTGTCCCGAGATCAGGATACCGAAGTCCGACTCAAACACCAGACACACCTAGCACATCGGATAATACCCATATACTGCCTAGGTACCCAGATAGTATACTTTTCCAAACATCCTAAATTCTCTTATTCGTATCCGGTATATGTCTGTCCATGTACCATCCCACAAAACCAATCCAGCACGAGACGACGTCTTAATGAAATCTCATATATCATCTCATCACCATTACATCTCCTCGGGCCATTGCTGCATACATGTATTCATACATTTGTGCATGCAAACCAACTCCATCCATCCATCCATCCATCCACCTCGCAAACTCCTGCTTCCTCCTTTTATATTGCATCCCGAATCTTTCCATGTATATATATACATACATACATACATACATCCATACATACATCCATCCATCCATACACACACACCCATCACACACACCCATCCAAATAACTCATCCAACCCCAACATTCCCATAAATCTCGCAAACTCCTTCCCCGATCCCAAGCGTATCTACCCAGCCCAATGTACAAACCCCTCGATCGCCGCTCTAGCCTAAATGGGCACTAGTCACCATACCCGCACACAATAATGGAAGAAAATAAAATGGAAACCCTGCATATAATATAACCTTAAATCACCCCACGTTGCACCTAGGTACTATAATCGAGTGTGTCTTGACCAATCAGGAGGGTTGAATCGGAGGTTATAAGGATGTCTACATGTACCAAGAGGTCGATTTACCCATCTAGGTAGTAAATTACTTGGTCACATCCTTTCTTTGTCTCGGCATTACTTACCGGTCGGAGGGGCCAGTACCTACCTTGGTGCAGATGAATTGGAATTGGTATTGGAATTGGAATTAACAAGAGAAGCATGAGAATGCGATGAGTAAAAAACATACCTACCGACCTACCTACCTAGGTACTAATGACCGTGGGATGGATGCATCAGATCAATTGACCTATCAAAATACGAAAACTGACTTTATACCAAGACTGAGATAGATTGAAATGAATGGAATGAGAAGAGTCATATGCTAGACTAGATATTTTACTAAGAAAGTATTTTACTAATTTGCATTTCTTTTCCTTTCTTTTCTCAGATATATATATATACACACACATACCTGTCTACCTGTCTACCTACTTACTCGAGTACATACACACATATTTGATATAGATTTCTTGTTTGGATTCTTCATCTAAACTTACACTTCTTACCTACTTATTACTTACTTACCTACATACTTCACATCTTTCTATCGTAGCTACTACACTGCCTTAAAAAAGACCTTCACCCTTCATTTCTCCTCTCCTCTTCTCTTCCATACTCAACAATACTCACAAAATGTCCAACGAACTACCCACCAGCGCCACCAACGGAAATGGAAATGCAAACGGACATGGCAACAACACATCTTCTACCTTTGTCGTCAAGACCGGGTTGGCACGAATGTTAAAAGGGGGTGTGATTATGGATGTGGTTAATGCCGAACAAGTAAGTGACTCACGATTTCCCTCGCCCTTCAATCCATCATGAATCAAAAACAACCCAAAACCCGCCACTAACACCACCAACCTCTAGGCCCGCATCGCAGAAGAAGCAGGCGCAGTAGCAGTCATGGCGCTCGAGCGAGTTCCCGCCGATATTCGTGCTCAGGGAGGTGTAGCCCGCATGTCCGATCCAAAGATGATTCGAGAGATCATGGAGACGGTTACGATACCTGTCATGGCCAAGGCGAGAATCGGTCATTTTGTTGAATGTCAGGTTAGTTCTCCCCCTTTCATTGCATTTCTTACCTCCCTTCTTTCTTTCCCATTTCCTCACCCCCATCCCCTCTTTCTCAAACCCCTCAAACCTCTCAAACCCATCTAACATCCCCCCCTCCCAGATCCTCCAATCAATCGGCGTAGACTACATCGACGAATCCGAAGTGCTCACTCCCGCCGACGCCCTCCACCACGTCGAAAAACACCCCTTCACCATCCCCTTCGTGTGCGGGTGCCGCAACCTCGGCGAGGCCCTGCGCCGCATCTCCGAAGGTGCCGCCATGATCCGCACCAAAGGCGAAGCCGGCACCGGCGACGTCATCGAAGCCGTGCGTCACCAACGTCAAGTAACCGCGGAGATCCGCGCCGCCTCTCTCATGTCGGACGAGGAACTACGCATTCTCGCAAAAGATATCCAAGCCCCATTCGAACTCCTCAAAGAAACTGCAAAGTTGGGTCGTCTCCCTGTTGTCAATTTCGCAGCAGGTGGTATTGCTACCCCGGCCGATGCGGCACTCATGATGCAATTAGGTTGCGATGGTGTTTTTGTCGGCAGTGGCATCTTTAAGAGTGGAGATGCGGCGAAGCGCGCCAAGGCGATTGTCCAGGCGACGACACATTTTAATGATGCAAAGGTTTTGGCGGAGGTGAGTGAGGATTTGGGAGAGGCCATGGTGGGGTTGAATTGTGGGACGATGGATCCCAAGGAGAAGATGCAGGGGAGGGGATGGTAGATGGATGGTTTGGTTGGGTTTGGTGAATGGGGTGCACTATGTGAGTTAAGAAAGAGGTGTAAAATGATTGAATGATTGGGGAGGAACGAGGTGTGGTGCTTTGTTTGTGCCATTATATTACTTCCATGGATACAATAGGGGAAAAGATAAAAAGATGAGGGGTTGGTATACCATCACATCAAATAGCAGGGTATGCATAGAGGCGTGAAAGATAGGTCTAGCTAGGTATCTAGAGATTCTCAACTCATCTCAAAAATGTAAATCCATAAAGCTCAACAAATTACAATATAAAGCAGCTAGCGTATAACTTTTTGCATCCGTTCAAAATTCCTTTCGTGTCTATTTTTCAACTTCATGGTATCCCTAATACAACAAACGCCTTGTTTTTATAACATGAAACCTCCCATCCCATCCCGATCCATCTTCCCGGTTCCTCGTTCTTCCTACCTAGGTAGTTTTTAATTCCACGAGTCCAAATTTCTCAACTCGCAACCTTCACCTGATCTCTTGATCAATTTTCCAATAGTATAAACCTTCTCACCCGACTCCTGCAATTCTCTCACAACCTGCTCTACATTCTCCTTCTTGACCACTGCTACCATTCCAATACCCGTGTTGAATGCTCTAGCCATCTCGCTAGCTTCAACATTACCTGCGTTCTTCAACCACTTGAACACATCTGGTAATTGCCACGTAGCGACGTCGATCTCGGCAGCTAGATGAGATGGTAACATTCTAGGAACGTTTTCAGTCAAGCCACCACCAGTGATGTGAGCCAAACCAGTGACCAAGTGCTTCTGGACCACTGGTTTCAAAGAGCGAACGTAGATGCGAGTAGGTGTGAGGAGATTTTCACCAACGGTGGTGGAAGAGTCCCATGGGCACTTGTCTTCTTTATAGGAGAGACCCTCTCTCGCAATGATCTTTCGCACGAGAGAGAATCCATTGGAGTGAACTCCCGCAGATGCCAACCCAATAAGCACATCACCTTCTGCCATCAAATCTGTCCTTGGTAATCTGTTCTCCTTCTTTACAACTCCCATGGCGCAACCTGCAGCATCATAATCATCTCCTTGGTACATACCAGGCATCTCAGCAGTTTCACCACCAACGAGTGCACTATTAGCGTCTTTGCATCCGTTAGCAACACCTTCTACGAAGTCTGCTGCATTCTTAAGCTTTAATTGACTGCATCCATAGTAGTCGACGAATCCAAGTGGTTCAGCACCTGCAACAATCAAATCGTTTACATTCATAGCGACCAAATCAATACCAACTGTGTCATGCTTCTCCATAGCTTGTGCAATGGCAAGTTTAGTGCCAATTCCATCAATGCACATAACCACAGTTGGGGCACCCGCATAACCAGCAGCTTCCAAATCGATCTCTCCACCGAAACCACCAATTTCAGCATCGGCTCCTGGTCTTCGGGTAGAAAGAACTGCTTTTCTAATACGTTCGACAAAGTTATTACCGGCATCAATGCTGACACCTGCGGATGCATATGTAAGTGCTTCCTTTGTAGCAGATGAAGATCTGAATGCCCGATGAGCGATATCCTTGCGGTAGAACATTTTATCAAATTTGATGAGTTCGACAGTGGTATAAGCATCCTTCACAGCCTGCTCGAGAGTTTCTGCAACAGCCTGTGCTGCGATGACACGTCCGCCGGATGTTTGTAACTGACCATCCTTCATCACGGTACCAGCATGGAATATATTGGAGCCTGCCGGAGGTGTGCTGACTTCCATGGGTGTGCCTTTGGCATATGAGCCTGGGTATCCTCCAGCAGCTACAACAACCGTCGCACTGAATTTTTGATCAATCTTAATCTTCGCTTCGTCGAGGGATCCTTGAGTACAGAGGAGCATGATTTCTGCAAGATCGGTATCTTCACTCAACAATGGTAACAAAGTCTGTGTTTCTGGATCACCGAAACGAACGTTATACTCCAAGGTTTTTGGTCCGTTCTTGGTTATCATCAAGCCAGTGAAAAGAGTGCCGACGAAAGGTGTACGCTCTTTTCTCATACCGCGGAGCGTGGGCTCCAATACGGTTCGTTCGATCTCCTCAATTAATTTTTGGGTAGCAATTGGAATAGGCGCATAGCATCCCATGCCTCCAGTGTTTGGACCCTGATCACCGTCGAAAATTCTCTTATGATCTTGAGCAGCAGGTAAAGAGTACATGTTGTAACCATCGCAGAAAGTGAGAATGCTGAGCTCATCACCCTCCAAGAATTCCTCGATGACAACCTCATCGCCAGCAGCCCCAAATTCTCGATCAAGCATGATATCCTTTAGTCCTTGGTGGGCTTCCTCCTTCGATGTTGGGATGATAACACCCTTTCCAGCTGCCAATCCACTGGCTTTAATGACAACATTATGGTTTACGCTATCAATGTATTTTCGCGCTTCTTCGTAGTCCGTAAAGTTTTCGTAAGCCGCAGTTGGGATGTTGTATTTCTTCATGAAATCTTTCGAAAATGCTTTGCTTCCTTCCAAACGCGCAGCAAGTTTTGATGGTCCATAACAAGCTATGTCTGCCTCACGGAAATAATCTTGGATTCCATCAACGAGGGGTGCTTCTGGTCCTGGTACCACCTACGTATAAACGTAAGTAATTGCTTAACAAAATCGAGCATTGGAATGAAATAAACATTCAAATGAATGTAGAATATAGAAGCTTACCAGGTTAACATTATGTTTCTTGGCCAAAGCAACAAGTCCAGGATAATCATCAGCCTTAACACTGGAATCATTGGAAACTTTTGGGCAATTTGCAGTTCCTCCATTTCCTGGAACTGCGATGATAGACTCTACTCGGGGAGATTGACTGAGTTTCCAAGCCAGAGTATGTTCCCGACCACCGTTTCCGACAAGGAGGATTCGAATGGACTCCATTGTGAAATTCTAGATTGCGTTGAGGTATTTAACGTATGAGAAAACGGTTGGAGAACAAAAGAAGAGTCTTCAAATTCAATATGATCATCGGGTTGAATCATTTTCTGCCCGCTTAGTGTCACCGCCTGGCAAGAATTTTAACCCCGCTACTTTCCTCCCCACGTTACCCCTCCATGATTTAACCGATATTATTTGATGAATTTAAGTCTTTAGTGCTAGGTATAGTGTATCACTTATTTAGTAGTTTATGGCAATGTGCCGAAATTGTGTAATTTGGGATTCAATTTGATTTGGCTTCACTCTGTCATCAACTCTCAAGTGTTTGAAGCATTATATCTTATCACCAAATATACTACAAACCAATGTAGGAAAGTTCAACTAATCATTCTGTCACGGATGTCTGAGAAATTTAAATGGATCTTCACAGCGGCCCGAGCAATGATCTGATTCAAGCGAACGAATTATATTTATTTTATTCCAATTTCAACCTTTCTGACTACAATCCTAGTTGATATACCAAAATTTTCCAATTTTATAGCGATATCGGGCAAGGCTGATAAAAAAGGTCACACTAGAGTTTATCGAATGATTCGATAGCAACTTTATATTCCATGCTGAACCTCTCATTGATTCCACCAGTCTCGAGCTTCTATAAACCACCTCAATAAAAATGATTACCATAAGTCCGTCATCTCTATCTCCTCAAAGCCGCACAAAACCTCGTTTACATCAGGATCATTTCCAGTGATGCTAGCAAGATATTCGAAACTGACGTCCATACAGAAGTACCCTGTTCGTCTGCGAACATTGGCCCCGGATTCGATGTTATAGGTCTCGCCCTTTCCATATGGCTCGAGTTACATGTCGAAGTCAATTCATCAGTTACATCTCAAGCACCTCTCAATTGCAAAATCACATATGAAGGACAAGGCGCAGAAGAGGTTCCTTTGACTGCTGATAGCAATCTTATTACACGAACTGCATTATACGTTTTGCGATGTCATGGTCAAAGAAGCTTTCCTTCCGAAACATCAGTTCATATCATCAATCCTATTCCTTTAGGGCGCGGACTTGGATCATCTGGTGCCGCAGTGGTAGCTGGTGTTGCGTTGGCCAATGAAGTTGGGAAGCTGAAGTTATCTAAAGCTAGGATGCTGGACTATTGTCTCATGATAGGTACGATTTAATTGCCCATCAAGCTGAATATATCTAACAGTCTACACAGAACGACATCCAGACAACGTAGCCGCAGCATTGTATGGAGGGTTTGTAGGAACATACCTCAACGAACTCAGCGCCGAAGACACAGAACGCAAAGAGATTCCACTCAGTGAAGTTCTCCCTGAACCTGCCGGAGGAGTAGATACTGGATCCAATCCTCCCGAACCTCCAGTTGGAATCGGGCATTACATGAAGTTTCCCTGGGCTCCCGAAATCAAAGCCATTGCCATCATTCCACAATTCGAAGTCGCAACCGCAAAAGCTAGAAGTGTCCTGCCATCTTCTTATTCTAGGTCAGATGTAGTATTCAACCTTCAAAGAATTGCTCTTCTACCTTCAGCGCTTGGAAGATCACCACCTGATGCAGAACAAATCTATCTTGCGATGCAAGACAAAGTACATCAACCTTACAGAAAAGGTTTGATACCAGGCCTCCCTGAGATCTTACAATCTGTCACTCCTAAATCTCATCCCGGTCTATGTGGAATCTGTTTATCTGGAGCCGGTCCAACTATTCTTGCGCTTGCAACAGAAAACTTTGATGCAATTGCGAATGTCATTTTAGATACTTTTGCGAAGAATGATATCAAATGCGATTGGAAATTGTTGGAACCTGCGCAAGACGGAACAACTGTTACATACAGCTGAAAAGGCGTTGATAAAAAATATTGTTTCGTCGTTTAAATAAAATTTAGACTTGAGGAAAATCTTAAGGCACACATATACTACCTTGCTGAACAAGCCAGGTCTACTGATGAAGAGAAGCAAATATTTACTTCATCTAGCATAGACCATCAATGCTTGCTTATACGTCCTCATATCAGTCGAATCCCTCCCATACTTGTAGAGAGCCATGTAACCATATACGCCTTCCCTATAACGAAAATAAAGTCCCTATCCAGGCAAGCTAATCTGACAAAATTTCCAAAGCGAATTTAAGCAATTATACAGCGTTTCAGCATGTAATTGTCCTAGTCTAACCCAAACCACCCCATGCACCTCGAATACGTCTTGCAAGTTGTATATCCTTCTGCATAATTGTGACTCTCTTGGCATGGATAGCACACAAGTTCGTATCTTCGAACAGATGGACGAGAAATGCTTCGGCTGATTCTTGAAGCGCTTGAATAGCTTGTGATTGCCAGCGCATTCCCTCACCTTGAGGGCGTACTGAGAGTGCAATTTCACGGACCTAGATTTCCATTATATTAGATTTAGCTCTGTAATGTTGAGTAGGGAATAAATACGAACCAAACGTGAGAAGGGAAGTTTGAGAAGAAGCAGATCGGTAGATTTCTGGAACTTGCGAATTTCCTTCAGAGCGAGGGTACCAGGCTTATAACGGCGCTTTTTCCCTTGAGGAATTGGGTCTCCAGCTAATTACATCAATTGAGTCAGTATGTGAGTTTAATATGCACCGTAATTTTCTCCCGAGCTTCATATCAGAATATCAACCGAACCGTTAATCCGTTTCGAACGCGAGCGCGAGTCTTCGGAATGCAAGAACAAAATCCGGCTTACCTCTAACAGCACTATCCCTTGCTTTTTTACTCATGCTCTTTCCTGCAACAGATTTTCCTGCCGGTCTGCCTGATGCGTTTGCTCTTGGGGTACCCCCTGTTGATTCGTCGTCCAGTGACAAACGCTGCTTTTTCTTCTGCATTTGCGACATTGCGAATTCTGATTATAATTCAAAGCTTTATGAGTATTCGTCAATGAAATGTGCTTTCTGCTATGATTGCGCAAAGTGATGATCAATGTGCGAAATTCTTGAGAATTGTTGTAGCCGGGATGGATTCGACGACGCGGTTTTGCGCGAGGATGCGCGTCCTTGATATTTGGACAGCTGGTCCAATTGAAGGTGAATAGACCGAGCCGAACAAAATTCGAGAGGCGAAATCGCGTGGAGTTTCAATGGGTGGGATGGATGAGAGATATATTCAATTGGTAATTCTGGTCTGGTCTAGTCTGAAGTTGAATATTGAAGGGTTAGGAACCACAGCAACCATATTTACAATTCCTACGCGCTTTGACCATCTGGTAGACAGGAAATATGGCTATATCCAAGGCTGAAACCTCAAACTGTCAGCCTTGCCTTATCTAAGATCGTCTGCCGGGCCAAAGGCTAGTCATCGTTAGACCTTATTAGAACAGGACAACTTGTTCAAAGAAACGTCATGAACTACAGATAAATTATAAATACGAACCCACGACCTTCTTTCAAAAAAAAAAATCTTTTTGTCAAACTAAAGTATCTAGAAATCGCATTGCCTCGTATCATAAGAAAAAGTATTTAGATTTCCTCCATATCTTCACTTCGAAATCTCGAAATATCAAACAACTCCATTACGCAAGCTCTCCTCGATTTATTCCATAATCAGATTCCGAGCCTCATTGTCGCATTACTGTCGCATTACTTCTATCAACACCCTTATACATCCAATTATGGATCAAATGATGGGAAATGGGGAAGGAGGCCCTGCCGGATTTCCGCTAGAAACTTGGTTTTGGGAAATGCCCGTTTGTACAAGATGGTGGACGACGGCTACAGTCATTACAAGCGCGCTGGTTCAATGTCAAATTGTTACGCCGTTCCAGCTATTCTACAGCTTTAGAGCTGTATTTGTTAAGTCGCAGGTATGATTGGTTTCCCTCCGTTGCGCATTTGCTTTCGCATCTTGGACTCGCTGATTTCTTTTCACAAATAGTATTGGCGCCTCTTGACAACTTTCATATACTTTGGTCCTTTATCTCTGGACCTCGTTTTCCACGTATTCTTCTTAACCAGATACTCGCGACTCCTTGAAGAATCATCCGGTCGATCTGCGGCGCATTTCTCATGGCTGTTACTCTATGCGATGACTTGTCTTATCTGCATAAATCCTCTGGTCTCAATGCCATTTCTAGGACACCCATTATCCTCAACTCTCGTATACATCTGGTCGAGACGAAATCCCGATACACAATTGAGTTTCCTCGGATTACTGGTTTTCACGGCTCCATATTTACCCTGGGTTTTGATGGGTTTCAGTTTAGTTTTACACGGGACAGTTCCAAAGGATGAATTGATGGGAATAGTCATTGGTCATGTTTGGTACTTCTTTTGCGACGTTTATCCACCGCTACACAATGGACATCGTCCATTTGATCCACCAATGTTTTGGAGAAGATTATTTGATAGACAACCAAGAGAAGAAACAGCGGACGCAATCAATAATGATATTGCAATGGCCGCAGCGCCAGGGCCGGAAGTAAGGTAAAAATAAAAAAGAGCATCATAGAATATCATGATGAAATTGCATGGGAAGGCGTTTGGGATTTAAGAAGAGATTGCGTGTGGACGTTATTGTTCGCTGATACACCGTTTGGTAGAAGCACCTAGCAGAGAGTTACTTTAGCCGCTATGCTATACCTATATGCTGAGGTTTTGAGGACATTTATTCATATCGCAATCACAAGTAAGCGTACCAATATTATATTATTACAATTATTGATAACTTATTGAGTGTGGTCATGAACTACTATCTGCATCTGACTCTGCTTTTAATGAATTCGTCGCAGCCCGCTTTGCAGCTCGATCCTCCTTTTTCGGTTTAGCAGACATATCTACATCTCGAGCATCGTCTGAATCCTCCTCATTATCAAGCTCATCAACTGGAGCTATAGGATGATGTAGATGCTTCCAGTCCTCCAACTCTTCTATGATAGATCGCAAACGATCTCTAATGCTTTCTATAGCGTAACTCCCTAAAAGTAATCGTAGAGGCGGGTAAGAACAATGACCTAATTGCCAAACTAAATCTGCGCATTTCTTAGCACTAGTAGGTTGTTTATCCCCCAGCCACTGAACCATTCTCTTCGCATGCAACGCCGGCGAAGTTGGATCGGAATATGGTTCACTGGGAGGTTTAATCAAGAAGTGTCCCCAAGTAGGTAGCGGACCCGAAGCCAATTCCTTCTCATCTCTCCTCACCAACCCCGGTTCTACCAATGTGGCTTTTATATTGAAAGCATCCACTTCGTAAAGCATCGCTTCGATCATTCCCTCCACCGCATATTTCGTCGCGCAATATGGTCCTAAGCCCGGAACACCCAACGCGCCTGAAGTACTACTGAATATCAAATATCTCCCTGCTCCTTGCTCGCGAAAGTATGGTAGACTCAATTGGATAATATGTACTGTGCCCATAAAATTCGTCTCGAATTGATTGCGAATTTCGTGCTCGTCCTGATCTTCGCATGCGCCAATGACGCCGTAGCCTGAACAATTAGCTATCACATCGATGCGCTTGAATTTTTCAAGTGCCTGTTCTATAACTGTAGACACGGATTCTCGTACACGCACGTCGCAAAGAGTATTGAAGCAGTTTGGATGCGGGAATGTGGTTTGCATCGATTCGATTGTATTTTCGTTGATCCGGCCGACGGCAACAACTTCGTCACCTTTGGAAAGACATGCTCGTGTGAGACTCTGACCCATGTGGCCACTGGCGCCAAATATCTAAATGATGAGTTAGTAAATGGAAGGTGTAGAATGGCCTTGTCCGGATGGCTAGATGATCTGTCTGCCAGGCCGCGCTTGGTAATACTCACAATCCAAACCTTTGGCTTTGTCTTATTATTTGGGCCCGGAGGCTCGCAGCTTAGAGGGAGTTGTAATTTAATCTTTTTACCATCGGCATTGAGAGTATTTTCGACTTTGAGAAAATCGGGAGACATGCTATCGTGGGCATTGCTGTGAGGGGGATTTTGTCCCGATGGTAGTAAATTGTTGTAAGAGTCGAAATCGGGGGTATAAGCGGACCCTTCTCCTTCTTTTGAATTATTTTCCTTCATCTCTCTTTATGTATTGTTATGTGCGAGGTCGTGGATCATAAATGGTGATGATGAGTTGGTACTCTCGTGGTGACGTTGAGGGAGCTGGGGAAAACTAACCAATGGCGGGGTAAGCTTCCCCTTCCCAAAAGATTTGGTGCATATCTGCTAGCACCGTCAGCTTTGGGGCTTTGGGGGAAAGTGACAATCTTATGGCAGATCCAGAATCGCAAAAGCTTGAGGATCTTGAAAAGAACTGTCCCGGGGCTTTTGACCAAGAATTGCAAAAGTTATGGAGATGAGCGTTTTAGTGGTAATTCGTTATCGGTTTATTTACAAACTCTTATCGTCTTCAAAAAATTCGTCTTATCTTTTATATCTTCATTCACTACACGGCATGATATGACGTAAGTCGGCATCTTTCTTTACCATGATGGATGGTTGACGGTGATGATGGGATGGGATGGGATAGGAAAAGATACTTTAGATGGGTGGTTAGGATGGTAATCACATGTAGGTATCTGGTATCTGGCATGAGTTCAACGGACGAACTATATGACTTTTATCATGCCTATTCATTGTGCGATAACAGTGTACAGTATCTCAATCAGACCTCATTGAGACACAAATTATCAAAACCCATGAAATCGCATTCTTGCTACCTATCATCATATGCTATCATATTCAGCTTGCAGTGTTTCATTACTTCGTTATCGCCATTTCACTTCCATCATCTACCCTTCCATCTCCACTCCTCCATTACTGGCCTGCGATTGCAGGAACAGTTTGTAAATACTCCTTGCGGTATGGATTGACATCGACTTCTGGACCACGGTTCAAAGGAGTCCATTTGGGTTCCTCCTTGAACAATCTCATTGCTTGGATATACTATTCTTTTGTTAGTAATGGCGCATGCTAAAAAGAACATCATAAAGCGAAACATACGTTGTTTTCATCGGTGGTAAAACGATGGTAGATACCAGCTGGGAGAATCTGTCCGCCAAAGTCAGTCCCTATTCAAACACAATTCCAGCGCATCTATCAGAAATACTTACGATCAAGTCGTCCTTTTCCAACCTAATACGAACCCACTCATCGCCCTCACTCCTAACATCGAAGAATCCCGCTCCATCTCTGATATATCTAATCTCCTCGTCTTCATGCAAATGCTCATTGAAGAACGACTTGACCTTCTCCTCATAAATATCGCCCATTTTCTCTGGTGAGACCGTGATTACATCGCGATTCTTGTAACTTCTGTCAGAGGCGAGCTTGTCGACATCTTTCTCATCTGCGAATCTGTAATAGAGAACTCCGAGCTTCTCCAAGTACTCAGGGTTGACGTCGCGACCTGAGTCGTGAAGTTCGCGTTGGTCGCCCTATAGAAAACTGTTTGTTAGTAAAAAGAAAATAGAGGGAGGGGTAATGTAGTGGGGGTGAGGGGTACTTTACCTCCTTGTTATCAAACCAGTAAGCTCTCATTTTGAATTTCAGTTGATTGAGTATTTCTGTATTTGGTTTCAATAGATTTGAGTGTGATGTTTATGCTCCAAATGTCAAAGAAAGGTATGGATGGTATGAAAGAAGCTGTGATTTATTTGTCTTTTGTTGGTTTTGGATAAACAAAATATCCAAGCGGAAGCCCGAGTTAAATAAATGGAAATTCCTAGGAAAAAGTCTGCGCCCGATGAGGTTGACGCCATTCACCCATTCACAAATAGTATTACACAATCACATTGCATCGCATCGCAACGGCGCACCCCAACCAGTTGATAATCATATGATTGTGAATACCTAGATTGACCACGTCGGCCATGAACGAAGAAGGAGCAATTAATCAGCATTTGTTTTATCTCCAGACTCATCACTCTTTTAACAAAAAAATCGAGTTTCTACGAGACGTCATCGTCCTCTCAATCCCCGAAATGCTTGCAGGGGTATTTGCCCGAGTTTCTCGAACCGATTCACACAGTTTTCCTGAATACAAACTTTCAACATGTGTTTTTTCCTCCCGTTGCTTCCAATCTATCTGTCTGTGAATACGAAATACAAGCGCAAGTCTAAAGATGTTATTTAGAGGGCCATCAATTGTTGTATACATCATGCTGTGCAATGTAGCCCGGAAGAAAGTTCTTCTTACCCTGCAGTCCGAAGGTCAACTCCAACATGTATGATATGTAGAGCCTTGAGTTGAGGTGGGACAATCTAAAGGGTCCTGTTTTGAAATTGGATTCGAGGGAGAGTTTGAGGCTGAAGAGACGCAGATTGTGTCTGAAAATGAATTATAAAACAAATTTCTTTTCGTCATCAAGGATCATGGAGCATATCTATAGTTTGCTTCGTTCGAGATCACTCCAGGAAGATTTCTTACTTTAATCTTCCGGCAAGGCTGATTTGACGTAATGTGATATACGGGCTGCTAACATACAGCCCCCAGCGGCGTGTCTCCTTGGCCATCTCGTATACCATGTTGTCCACTGGAAGTGCGACTAATCTTCCCCCCCTCGCCCCCACGCATATAGAATCAGCCATACTCGGTGTATAGTATAATACACGCATGCCTCAAAAGCTCTCGCATAGCCTTTCAAGTGATCATAGCAATACTTCAGATGATTTGACCCAGATTATCAGAACAACTAATCGATGATCGACGGTTCAGCATCATATAAGTAAGAACGGCACAATCATCTTACCTGTGTCTTGTGCACTTCACACTGCTGTCGGTACTGTTATTCCCTCGACTGATATATACCATCAATACAATCCCAAAGCTTCCATATTCAATTTTCGATTTTTCAAAGTAGGATGACACATCAGCAAGTTCAAACACAAGTGGCGCTTCACAATCAACTGCACACAATCAATTCTACGAAATAGCAGCACCACAATGACGGTTACACAGGTCAACAGATCCAACAGAAAAGCCTCCGTGCGCTTCAGTGCTATCACATTCGAAGATCCCGAGCTGGACCTACAACTAGATTCTTTGACATCCATTTCAAACACGGGAGATGAAGACAATTTGCACGGAAATTCAGTTCACTCTTCAAGTTCTACTTGAACTTGCCTAGATTATCACTTCAAGGCTCCAATGATGACTCTGCCAGTGAACATCAGAGTAAACACTTGATACCAAGTCCAGCCTCGTGCACAACGAAAGATACTTTACTTGTGAATAATCCTAGTTTTACGCACCCATACACAGATACAACTCTAAAGCCTGTAGCCAATTTGAACAAATTATCCTGGAACATCGATTGGCAACAGCCTACACTCATAATTTCAATGTTGTTAATCGGGTTTCTTCTGTCAATCGGGCATCATATCATCACAAGCCTTCCGGGCCTCTTCATGCTGACATGGTGGGATTCACAGGTAGTCTAGATAAACCCTTTACTCTCGCTACTAACCCGTTTGGCATTTTCAATCTTTGCATTCTGAAGAATGCTCGGCTCGCGGTATTCATGGGTTTCATCTTTTGGTATTATTCCTCCTCTCCTTCTTCTCGTCTTCACATTCGAACTCACAGCTAATCACGATTCTCGCCGCTTGTTTCGCGACCAGGAAAACTATGTTGTCACTAGACACGCAACTTAGCTGATATTGTGGTCAATTTAGGTGCATGGATCTCATACGTTTTGTACCAACAGCTACATTATCCGTTGTGGCTAAAAACGTATCTGTTGAAGTTGCTATTTTATTGCTCAGCAGCTCGAGGGCTTCCGATTCCGATTTTTTGATAAAGAACACCAATGTCCGTAGCCTACTCTTCTATTCCTCTTGGGCAACGCCTACTTTCAAAGATTACACCAATTTTTCGTGGCCTAGCGTTTATACAGAACCTGATGGTACTCCAACTAACAGGTCGGTTTTTTGAAGTCCCTCTGATGATTCATACCTATTTTCATCAAAACATATTCTCTTACAAACGTCAACCTCAAGCATAGTGTACTCGCAAATAAATGCTTCTTTTGAAGTCACAATTGCTTCTATAAGTGGAAGACAACAAATCACACAGCGTGGTGTTACCCGGCCCAGAAGAGCTCTCTCAATCATATGGATCGGACTATGCACCACTCTCAATTCGTAGCACTAGCTTCAACATTAGCCGGTAATGCCACTCTGACCGTCAAGGGCTGGGTTCTGCCGGTTCTGTCTAATAGAGGCAACGACCTATGGTCGTTTATCGCCGGACAGTGCAACATCATCGCCCTTGGCCTTCTCGCATGTGAAGAATTTCAGAAATCTCCATTTGTCTCGAAGATGAGCACCCCCGATGAGACAAATGCAGGCACCAAAAATCTATACGCCACATGTCCCACGCAATCTTACCAGTGTCGAAACCAATCTATCTTGCGTGCAATCGAAGATCTCTCAAAGAATATCACCATAAGCTATCTCAGTTCTCCTACACTTACCAGTACTGAGCTCAGAATCATTACGACCTCAGATACTACGATCGTATACGTATATCGACCCCTTTCTCTTTCTTTCATATGGGATTGGATTTCTGTTCACATCTATCGCAACTATCATTGGCCTTCACTCCATACATCTCAGTGGAGTTTCATATTCCATTCTATTCTCTACAATTCTTGCTACGACTCGCAATACCGATCTGGATGCCTTGAATAGCGGTGCTTCTTTGGGTGCGGACCCTCTTGCTAAGAATATCAAACAGACGAGATTTAAGTTTGGTCCAGTATTAGGAAAGCAAGGGATGGGTCAGACTACGGTTACAGGTAGTGGCGTACCGTATGTTGCGTTTGGATTAGAGGGGACTGTTGGGGATTTGAAAGAGTGGGGACAGTATGTGTAATCGGATATGTTCTTTGTATAGGGTACCTTGACATCAACGTGTGTTATATTTCTCTTAGTGTCTAGGAGAAAGGTGTGAATCCGAGAAGGTGTTGATTATTGATTCTGTTAGTAATCCAATATTGATTCTTAAACTAAAAACAAACCCTGCATTATCCGTCTGTGATTCGTATCGCTATGTACAACACCCGTAACTGCCTAATAAAACATAGATTTGGATGATTGCCCGCCTTAAGCATCGTTACTACGATCCGAGGGAGGCTTGCAACGATTATCTACTCGGCTACTCGAGAATTCTATATACCGAAATAACAAGAACGCAGTATTTATCTAGGAGCTCAAAGATAGCGGATACCGAGAGATCAAGCTGGAGCCTGCGGTTGTTTCCTAGTTTATTAGCTACGCCGATGTAAAGAACTGCCATGTATCTGATTGAAAACTAATTTGGACCTGTATGTATCGTCTCGGCTATCTTAGCTATACACAGAGGGTCCATTATTCTCTCGGTTGTGTGAAAACTGGGGATTTCAACACCTCCGCCCTTGATAGGAGCCTCCACAAGAGCGGTAGAAAAGATGATACCTCCCATTTTGAGAGCTGTTGCCTGAGAGAGTTCTGATTAGAAACATTCCTCAGAGTTTCTCCCTTCCCTTTACCGTTCCCCACCTCTGCTTTAGAATTTCGCCCCTCCTTTTAGAGTTTGACTTCTCGCTATATTTCTTCAATGAAGTTATTGTGTTTTATAATTGTTGAAATCAACATGGGTATCGTGACATTATGTGTTCACACTGTTTTAATATTGCTTGAGGAGCTAACTAAGAAACAATTTAGTATAAACCTATCTAAATCTAGTTGCTATGATAGTACCGAGGCACTAGCACTATGCACTAGTATGATAGTCTAATTCTGAATGATATTGACGGCAATGAAGTATATACCTAGCTCTAACGATATTTGCTATCACTGGAAAAAATAATTGGATCTCATCACAAACAATAATAATGATTACCGGAAATCTCAATTGGGAAAGCTTTTGAAGGATTTCAGAGCGTGGCGCGTTGGTGGCACGGTGCTTAACCTATCTAGGGACTAACTGCGAGCTTCACAGTACCATGTACAGTATGTAAACAAGCGCGCGATCTCCAAATTCCATTCTCTCTTCACCTTTCCTCTCTCTCTCTCTCATTTGTCTAATCGCAAAATAATCAATTGAATCTTCATCCATTTAAATTAAATCGATTTGCGACGATAGATCATTGAATACTGAATGTTACCCACTTGTTACCCCAATATACCACCATAAATAACTACAGTAGCAAACATCGAAGCGAAACTCCTGCATAAAACCCTGGTCCGCCTTTCACCTAGCCAACAATTTCGCGTCATTGCTTTATTTACAAGAGACCCTTCATGTACCTACATTTACAACATCAATTTTCTAAAAAGATTGCTGACATCAACGAAACATTAATTGCTATGGCTATCGTTCCGCGATTGATGCCAGGCATGGGAATGGGTATGGTATCAACTGCATCTACTCCTTCTTTGCGGTCGAGGAGAGATAGTGTTGTATCTACAGCCAGAGATGCGGGTGGAAATGTTAGAGTTGTGGTTAGAGTTAGAGGATTTCTTCCTAGAGGTGAGTATTCTAAGTAGAACAGGAAATCAGGATATTTTACTGATGGCGAAATAGAAATTAATAGAGGAGCTAAGTGTCTGATTGATATGAATCCAATAACACAAGCAACCACCCTTCTAGTACCAAACGATACAGATCCTGCGAACTCTCGTTCGAAGATGCGCAGAGTCATTGAAGAGAAAGTCTTTACATTCGACAATTCCTTTTGGAGCCACAACCAATCTGATGAACACTATGCACACCAGGAGGATGTTTATAATAGTTTGGGGGAGGAATTTTTGGACCATAACTTCGAAGGATATCATACATGCATCTTTGCATATGGCCAGACTGGATCAGGAAAGAGTTATACAATGATGGGTACAGAGGATCAGCCAGGATTAATACCAAGGACCTGCGAAGACCTTTTTGAGCGGATCGAGGCAGCACATAATGAAAGTCCAAACATTTCCTATAATGTCCGTGTATCTTATTTCGAAGTTTATAACGAACATGTCCGAGACCTTCTTGTTCCATTCCACCCCAATCAACCACCCTATTATCTGAAGATTCGTGAATCCCCCACCGAAGGACCCTATATCAAGGATTTGACCGATGTACCTGTTAAGAATCTCTCTGAAATTATGCGATACATGAAGATGGGAGATGCCAGTCGAACCACAGCAAGTACTAAGATGAACGATACAAGTAGCAGAAGTCATAGTGTTTTTACCATCATGCTCAAGCAGATCCACCACGATATGGAGACGGATGAAACAACAGAACGTACTGCCAGGATTCGACTCGTGGATCTTGCAGGTAGTGAACGTGCAAAGGCAACAGAAGCAACAGGTGCTCGTCTACGTGAGGGAAGCAATATTAACAAGTCTCTGACAACTCTCGGTCGTGTCATTGCAGCTCTCGCAGATCCAAAGCAACAACGTACCGTAAAACGCAACAAAGATGTCGTTCCCTATAGGGATTCAATCCTTACCTGGCTGCTCAAAGATTCATTAGGAGGGAATAGTAAAACCGCAATGATTGCGTGTATTTCCCCTTCCGATTACGACGAAACTCTCTCTACCCTTCGCTATGCCGACCAAGCCAAACGTATTCGCACGCGTGCCGTCGTCAACCAAGATCACGTTTCCGCTGCGGAACGTGATGCTCAAATTGCTGCCATGGCAGAGGAGATTCGTGTTTTGCAACTTCAAGTTTCCCATTCTGACTCTACAAGAAAAGAGACAGAAACTAAAGCACAAGACGAAAGACTCGAACAATACCAGAACAAAATAGCAATCATGCAAAGAATGATGGAAGACAGAACCATGATATCAGAAGGTAAAATTCGAAGCTTGACAACTGAGAATGACGCTTTAAGATTGCATCTCAAATTAGCTTTGGAGAGCTTGAAGAATCCAATCAAAGTGGAACCTGCTAGAACTATTAGTATGGGCAGTATTGATCTTGGTACTGGGGGCGAATTTGGACACGATAAGGAGAACAGAACTATCGATGAAGCGACTAATGAGGAAGATGGCTACGAACATGAGTTTTCAGATGAAGACGAAGCTATCGATATGGGTGCACGCGAGGAGAGAGCAAGCGAGATGCAAGGTTTCATGGGCGATTTGTTAAAGGATCTGGATATGTTTAGGAAGAAAATCTGTGATGACAAGGGGCGTTTCGGTAGGGAAATGATGGTTAATGTTGTATGATTATGAGGAGAGGGCGGATTTTTATGGATTGGTATGGTTTCACGAAGGGAAAATAGGGCAAGCGTTGGTGTTATGGGGGGTTTGCATTTTTTATTATACCAAGGGTAGGAAAGGGATTGGGGGTAGGATATGCAGAGTCATGGATTGTGGCACGGTTTTTAGAGTCTGATCAGGCATTGGTTATAATATTAGCGGTGGTAATCTGAGTTTGTGCCATATCTTTGGATCAGATCAAGGGGATCAATGTCTGTTGATTGGGGCGCATAGACTTCAAGACAGTGCAAACAGTATGTCTTTTTGTAGAATAAAGCCGTTAAGATAAAGTCAATTCTTCTGCTTAATAAGTGATGTAAATTGTATACCCAGTTTGAGGTGAGATAGCAATATTTGACCTACTAATCGGATATGACAATCAAATAGCACTCCAATCTTGAATGTTTATGATTTCAATTTGTATCCTATTAATTACACCAAAGCAATAAGTGGTATCCTAGTACTTCAAAGTTCCTCAATTCCGGCCTTCTTCCCCTCTCCCATCTTCCTATCGCCATCAGCATCTTGCTCCTCAACTTCACTCTCACTTTCGCTTCCCCTTTCCCCGTCCCTCGTTTCTTCCAAAACTCCCAGTCCCAAGTTCATCTCCACATAACTCTCTCCCTCTTTCACATCCTCCAACTTCCTATCTTCTCCTTTCTCAATCTTCTTCATTAATTCTTCATTTGCTTCTTTCATCTGTTTCAGAAAATCAGGAAGATTGCTGAGACCTTCTGAAGCACCAAATCCGTTAAGTGTAGATACACGCATGACGGGACGAGCATTTAGGGGACGGATCATGGGAATCTCATCCTCGGATTCGTCTTCGGAAGAGGGTTCTGATGATGAAGCTTCGGCCTCGGATGATGTGTTGGCCTGGGAAGATGCGGGAGATGAGGATTTGGGTTTGTTTGTAGATGGTGGAGTGGTGTTTGGGGAAGTTTTGCCGAGAGCGGTACGTTTTCTCGAGGGGAGTTTGGCGTCGAGGATTTTTCGGGTGGGCGTTGATTCGGTGTCCATTGCTTCTGTGGGAGGGGAGGAGCGTTTGGTTGCTGACATGGCGAATGGGTATGTCAGGTGAGTTATTGGATTTGAGATATGGAGCGGACGTTTTGAAGAGTCTCAGCTCAGTATTGTGTCTCAGTAATAGGATCCAATGGTAGACCCAGGATATAAAAGATCGGGTAATGAAGTCTCAAAACTATATATTCTCGTGAGTATTAGAACTTTTGATAGGTAATGTATCCAGAAGACCAGGGTACAAAGCAGGGCTTATGTGATACTGGAGTTTTGTTTGGCTAAAGGTAGAATAGAATATGTATTGTGAGAGTCCAAAAGGAATTCTGACACTATTCTGACTGGAATCTTGTGATAACAATCCAGCAAAAATATAGCAACGGTAGGATGTGATTTATTGTTTTCTGTAAAGTGATTTGATGATTAAATTTGAAGTGATCGTCACCAAGAAAAACCTATATTGAAATCTTCCCCAATCATGTCTCACCGCCAAATATTGCCATGACTCACGTGATTCCACTCCCGGCCACTCACCGGGCGTGTTTTAGTTTTCCCGGACCGCGCCGCATGTCAGGCCTGCAATTCTGCACAACCAATTGGACCAATGTGAAAGGCCAAATGAACATTGCAAGGGGCATCTGCTCTTTGAGAGGGCCGTTCGGGCGCTTGTTTCAGGGTTTCATCTTGAATCCACTGCTTCAGATGTGATCTGCTGTGCATTCTCTTGGCGCCACTGTTACTTCATCACTTCATCCTTTGTACAATAATACGGTTTGCTTTCTCTTTCATCCTCTCTACCACCCTTTTCTGTTCATCCCACCCTTAGCTTTGTCAGTCTCTTGGGACCTTATTATTTCTTTCTCGAGAGCGGTAACAGCAGTCGAGTATCCCATTACAATATCAAAGTCTTAATATTACACATATACCATTTATACAATATGGCTTTACGACCATCGCTCATTACACGAGGAATTTCCACATCCGGACCGAGCGATACGGGATCTCCTGCTCGCGACGATGCCAAAAAGAATATGCTAAAAGCAATGCGTCCATTGCCGACGCAGCATTATTGGAATATATATTTCGATAGGTCAGTGCTTCTCTTTATGGGATATGTGGATTCTGTGGGGTATTGGCTTGAGTACAATTGCTAACGGGGTACCAAATAGACAACAGAAGGATCAAAAGCCTGCCGCAGATGGGAGTTATACTGCTACCCTTGACAAGCTTCCTACACAAGTCGAATCGATTCAGGACTTTTGGCGTTATTGCAACAATACCCCGTTCGATCAGATTAAAATGAGAGAGTCGATTTATTTATTCAAACAAGGGTTTCAACCAGTATGGGAAGATAGAAGGAATATCAATGGAGGTAGTTGGACATTTAGAGTCCCTAAGCAAAATGGTCCGGACTTTTTCACTAGAGTTCAATTGATGGCTATAGGAGAGAAGCTTCAAGGCTGTTTAGAATCAGGTAAGCGGGTTTACACGAATCCTTCGGTTGGAAAAATGCCAGCCCCTTTTACAAGCAATTGAAATGGGAATATGGAAGAGAGTCAAAAACATCAAATTCTTGGTCTCCATAATGTCTGGGTGCTCTATGAACAAGCGTTCTAGTTTACGGGTTTGAAGTGTGGAAGGCTATGGAATGGAACACTACCGGGAATCGGTACTAACATACGAATAGGCGATCAGCTTTGTGGTGTTGGACTCTCCGTTCGTTTCAATTCTCACCTTATCTCAATCTGGCATCGTGATGCCTCGAAACAGAAATCCATCGATGCGTTACTCGCTACAGTAATGGAGGAACTTCCCCAAGAACTGAAACCCAAGCCCGACAATTTCTTCTACAAGAAACACTCAGATCACGCCGGATTCAAAGCTCCACCAGCGGAAAGTACATCCGAGTCCGCACAGACTGAGTCTACTGCATCTAAAATTCAGACGGAGGTTCCAGCGGCTTAGACTAGCTGTTTCATTCATGATATCATGGGAATTATATGGGAATTGGCGTCACAAATATATCATTTAAGGTCAGATAATGAGAATTATCCACAAGGTGGAAAGGTGTTTTTGTCGGATAGGACTGGATTCTGCATAATCTTGTCGGCGTTCGTACTAAGAGCAATCAGCTAGATAAATGGAATATGTGCAACAAACCAATGCTTCGCTAGACTCCTATCCCCCCGTGTATGTAACTCCGCCAAGGGTAATTTCAATCCAATCCCAAATGTCATGCCAGGAATGCCACCAATGAATCATGTCCCAAAACTCCACGTGCGCCAAGTGCTCGAGATCGCTCATCATATGTCAAATTGACCCATTCATCCAACTGTCACCTCCACATCCCCGCCCTCCTCATGACATCTTCAAACTCATCTCTCTCCACGCCTTTCCCGACTCCCTGCCCGCCATTCGCCTCCAGCAACATACTAACCAGTAAATCCTCATCCACATCCTCCTTCAACACCCTCGCAACCCTCTTCAAGGTCGCCAATGTAATTTTTCCCATATCCTCTCCGCCTCCACTACCGCCCTTCTTCTGTCCGGCATTTGAAAATAGTCGGAACGCATCATCTACATCTTTTTTATGTGAATCCGATGTTCGAGTCCGGGAATGAAATTTAATAGCGCAGATGGCAACGAAATGCCGATAGACTGTAAAGCCTTCGTCTTCCGGATCGAGGATGCTGTGGTATTCGCGGAGTTCGGAGGGGGTGGGGGTAAGTCCTAGGGCGCTGTTTCAGAATTAGTACATATCTTCTCTCACAGGAATTCCCGTCGTATATGCAATAAATCAAGCAGAGAAATAAACGCTCTAAAAAGCGAAAGAGAAGTGGTACACACATCAACGCCCTCCTCACATCGCCCATAGCAATAACACCCTCTTTCTCGCCCTCCATCTTTTGCGAAAATAATGAAAACGCCTCTTTGATCTCTGTTTCTTCCGCAGCGGTGATATTGTGTTCTTTAGCTAGCTTGGACCGCGGTCCAGCTGCTGGCGCAGAAGTATCTTTGCGTTTTGCTGGCTGGGGTTTTGTTAGTCATTCGTTAGATTTGGAGAATGGGGAGGTGGGGGAATACCATTCTGTACCAAGCAATAAAATAAAGAGGTGCGCAAAGACTGTTGTTATGAAGCAGCAAACTGAATTGGAGGATAAAGTAAAATCGTGAGTTTCATCTGGATATTGATAAAGATTGCCCGCCATATGCATGACGCGAAGGCCTTATTGACGAGGCTGAAGTGGATCGTTCTGGATTGCCCAATCGGCTTTACCTAGATCAGACTAGTCTCTCTCTAGCGTAAAACTAGTGAGCCGTATGAAAACCTCGAAATTTTTCTCGAGAGTTTCTTTCTTTCTTTATCAAGTACACAATGGCATTCGTTCATGCAGAGAAAGTTCTTCAAACAATCAGATCCTCATCAAACATGGAGATCAATTGATTCTTCTCTGAAGACAAGTAGGTATTCTTCTTTCAGCACATCATTATTTCCGTTCTTCTTCAAACAGAAGAACCCCCCAACATCCGCTTCAAAATATTGCTAGAGCTTGCCGAGTCTCAACCCAGAGCGAGCAAGTGTGGACAGTGAAGCAAGAATAAAACCCGGGTCACGATTTTGATTCTTCGAGACTTTTCCTTGAGGTATCCTGACTATAAAACTCGTCGATGAGTTTTGTGCTCGGTTCCTTTAGGAGACATTTGATATTTGGTGGGATGAGTTTAAGGACTTGGGAGGGACGATGTTTTTGGTCGACTAGGTTATGCAATATATTTACATCTTTGAATATCGTTTTGTTGTGTGGCTGTGATGTGTATTTGATCTGATTTGTCTTTTGTGAAATTTATGAATGGCCAAGCTGGTCATGAACAATGATATAGTCCGCTTCATATTTGGACTTTGGATCTCGGTATTGTAGGGTCTATCTGTCAATGCGATATGGACAAATTGGCTGCGCTACATTGTGAAACAACGTGTTGCTATCGGTGTTCGTATCTTCTTCGGGCATTTTACCCATCTACTTCGAATAATTCAAGCCTACTCATGGTACCAAAAGCACCGCAAGTGCATGATGGCTCTCTGCTACCATCATCACTATTCCCGTAGCGTTGAGTACCTGTATCCATCCAGCCGTTTTGGATGTCTTCGTAGCTAGCCTACCTTATAAGTTGGCTCCGGGTGATGCTAAGTAAGCGAAAGCAGACATCAGGCAAAATTAACAGTTTGGCACCAGGCGCCGTGATCCTAGCTCTCATATACCAACTCGAAAACATAACCAAGAATTTCCCTTCTTAAACTCTGCAACTCCTTGAATGTTTTGTTAGTGCGACAGCTTTCTGTGACTTGTACGGTTGCCTCTGCTCTTTCGTTTGTGCAGCCTCGAATGGGTGTATCTTGAGCCGCAAGCGACGATGTAAGTCGATCGATTTCGCACTCTCGCACAATAGCTCGTAAGAGATTCATGTTAGCTAGGTGTATTAGAGCTAATAACCTCATGAATTCCAATTTACTAGTGGCAAACTTCTGATATCTGAGGGTGCATTCTCGTAAATTATATAGCAGTGAATTTAGTTTAAAGTGGGGACATATAACAAACCTGCCAAAAAATGCATCTCGACACTCCTCGAATTTCATACTGCTGCCGCGCAGACTTTGGAAATAAATAATAGTAAACAACGAAATAAAAAGGCTAGCTGGAAGCTGTCCACACAAATTCAAGCAATCAAAAAAAGACTGAAAAAGATAAAGCGAGCTTCAGGATGACAAAAGGATAACGTCGACTTTATTATCCTCCCAGGTGCGTGGTCTGTAGCTGCCTAATCCTCGACCTCGTTTCATGGTAGTTGATGCAATCGCTCTACCACTTGCACTAGAAGCGGATTATTAGTTATAAGTTGCGAAGCTGTTTGGATATATATCGCTGAGTGGGAGTGGAAATGTGAGGATTCTATTGACTGAATCATGGCGTCTTGAAGTGAATATTGATTATGAGATGTTTTCAGCTTGTCCATTACTTCCAACATCTATCTATCAACCATTACAATTTCTACTCGCTCCGACCCTTCTTAGCCATGGGTACATATCCTGCCTATTCCATCTCCATATCGGTTGTTTTTCTAATGGTAATGCCTACCCATTAATCAAACTTTTTCCACCCTTTCTACCCTTTCTACCACAGTCGCTTCTTGGTCTTTCGATTCTCCCTCCGCAAATCTTTCTCTATCTGCATCTGCGTCTCCATTTCCTCCTATTTACTCCATTTCCATCCTTTCAGACCTACTCTAACATGTACTAATTCATATCCCGACAGCGATTTTTTCATCTCTTGAAGTTTTGTTAAATATTCACTCCACTGTTCATACAATATTCCCTCAAAACTCGTACCCGCCGCTTCGCCAGTCATGGCAAGTGATTCTGCGTTATCCTGTGCACATGACTTCTTTTCAAATCCTTCTTCACAGGCTCTGGGACATATCCAATAGCAGGCATCGGGCAAGGTGTAACATACTTCGTCAGCTGGAACCGCTATCTTGTCGCCGATATGGCCGCAGATGTGAAATTTGATGACGTTGCGATATTATGTGTTGAAGACTTTGTAAACGCTACCGACTGGGATTTGGTTTCTTGCCGTTGGTGTATGTTTACAAGGTTGGGGAGTAACAGGAGGAGGTGCGTCACAGCTCACAAGGTTTTCCATTACCCTGTGGACATATTGTGGAGGCGTTGAGGAACTCATTTTCTGGGAAGCGTCTTGTAATATAACGCTGAGATGCGGAAGAGAAATGTGTCCAAGGAGACTTAGTGGCTTACATATGGTATACTACAGAATGAGGGTTGACTCAGAAAGTTCTGAGTAACATTCATAATTGTTCAGGCCTTACCATTCATAATCGTCTCTGCCATTATGATTGATTCCACTTCACGATGCTGAATCATCTTTATGTTCTGTCTAGAAACAAAGTTGGGGTCAATTATTCTCTAATTCACGAAAAGAATCTTGGTTGTAAGATACTAACTTGAGAAGAATGAACTAAACTCGTTCTCGTTTAAGCCCGTTGTTCTAACTCTCTGGTACTCTGCTATCGAATTTTTTTAATCATCTTCATGTTTTCGGCTCCGAGCCCGATTGTTCCCTTTGACAAGATGAAGAGACTGGAGCCGTTGAAGTTTGCCCTGATTCTCAACCATCCTCTTTAACCAGCCTACTCTTAGTTCTGGCGTAGGGGCCACCTCGCCATCTTGAAATCCATAGCCTCTGCGTCCAATACGAATCCATTCGTCAAAGAGCACTTGAATAACAATGACGCGCCACGGTTTCCCATTTCGATCGAGCTTATCCTCTATGAGGCCAGTAATTATGTTACAGCCCCAGCATTTTTTGTCGGCGGTACAGCAAACAGCTTTTTTGAGCACATATGTTGGACGAAGTAAGTCCTCGCGGAAGGGATCAAGTTCATGTGCTAGTATGCCCCCACACACGTATACGTTATATACTGTACGACCTTCGATTCGGTTGTTCGATGCTTGATCTTTTTGATCTCTGTGTCTCTTTAAACCACTTAGATGACAAACATAATTATCTGGATTGTGGTATCTTTCATTTGGGTCGCAAGAGCAAGGCCTTGGACTGCGTCTCATCATGTGTATAGGTCTGCTTGAAGTTGGAGATACTGAGGCGTCTATAAGGGATATCTATTTCTATGAACGGTTGTACAGTAGTAAACGAATAGCGAAACTTACTCAGTGCGATTTCTAAAAATAATAATGAGCAAGAATCATGGATAAGATACCGCAGCGACAGAAAGATGAGCGGGTATTACACAATGATATTGTAAGTATTGGCTATACGAAGGATTCTTGTGGTATGTTGTCAAGGTGTTATGTATGCAGGAGGGAAAGAACGAGGAGTGGGACAGAAAACCCTCATCCGTACAGAACCAAGTATATCAGTATCTGAAAAAGTATATCTTTCTGCGTTTGGGCTTCAGCAATGATCTTCATATCATATATCTAGCCTAAGTTTTCGTAAATCTAACAATAATGTGAGAATAACTTCACATTGATGTTGCGGATTACTTTCATATTCCACTAGTGGGGGGGTAGACTGACAGGACACTTCTCAACTTTCAACATTTGTACCAAATTTATTCTACAATTCTTTGATATCAAAATGTATCTTTTTATTGTTCGATTTTTATTAACTCGTTGTAATAATTCTCGAGATATCTAAACTGAGACTTCGAAAGATATTGTTAAGTCAATATTAACAGTGTCCCGTCAGTTCTCACACCCATTGGTGATCCTGATAGCAGAATCTGGCACAAACATCGCAAAGAAAAAATTGATGTGTCTATGGCATATAACGTTTTGGTGTTAAGATATTGGTGAGACATTGTCATGATTTATGTGACTGTCAGGTTGGGAAAAATCTCTTCGAATGATTCATATGCCGGAAATGCAGACATATTCATACAACTTTTGGAACAAGATTAATTTGACTATGTTGAGTTTTGGTAAAGTCAGGCTTGTTTATTCTCCTATTCTTTTAAAGAATCTTAAACTTAAGAAACTAATGGAAGTCAACTGAACCCTTCTCGTCGTCTTCGCTGTCTTTCTCGTTGCATTTGCTTCCCTTTATTCTGGTTCTGGTTTCTTATTCCATCCTCGAGTTTCTCCGGAGTTAACTCTAAGATCACACGCATAATCCACCTTGAGTCAAAAGGGGGAGGTGTGTGTCGCTGTCGGCAAATCCTTCATTGAACAGCCTACCCTTCCCTGTCCACAATTCTAATGGCTGGGTATTGAGAAACTCTCGAAAACGTTCCCTATCTATTGCAAGCTTGAGTTTTTCGGACTGGAATTTGACCGTGCGACAATGTTCACAAGCGTCGTAATTACAGCAAAGCGATTTCTCAATGGTGTACTTACGGCGCGGACGGTGCTCGGAAGATTCAAGTTCGAAGCATCGGGATTGTCCGCAGAGGTTAAATACAGAGTAGAGAATTTTGTCCCGAGGTTTGTTGCTACGATAATTGCCATTTCTCGCTTCATCGTTGAATGCGAGATGGTTGGATGGGGGAGGGTTTGGTTGGCCATAAGGAGGGGTCATTTGAGTGGAGTAGCCAGGATTAGACAAGCAATAGCTGGGTGGGCGGTGGGGCGAGGGAATAGCAGGCAGGGAGGTATGGTTAATGCCATAATAGTTTGACGTCGTGTGTATGCGTCAGGTTGAAGGTCAAGGGGTCGGGGTTTGTGTACGTAGCAATGCCATTAGCCTCCGGGAAATGATATAATAGTATTAAGACTTACTCGACGTGAATTTAAAAACTGACAATTGAGGGTAAGCCAACTAAAGGGAAGAGGTAGGTAGAGTTGCAGATGAGTGAGTAGAGATGCGAAAATAGACGGATTCCACACAATAATGTTGTGAGTAATGGTCGCTTGAAGCTTTCCCACAGTATGATGTAAAGATGTAGAACATTGAAGAAAAAGTCTGAGAAGGAGCTTGTCAAAGCTCTTAAGCACATATAATTAGTGTACTGCTATTATTCATATGGCGTATCTTTGTATGAATATATCAATATACTTGGTGTTTAATTAGTCGAAGAGTCTTTTTCGTCATTGAACAGCCAGATACCATACAATAACAAGTCGACCGACAAATTGACTTCTGTGTCATGTATGCCAATTTACTCATTGATAGTGATTCCCCATGAATCAGACCCTGATTCTACACATGCAGACCGTATTCATTGAGTGACTTTTCACTTAGTCTGAATATGTAAGAATACAAAAAGTCTCACTGAGCTATGATCGACACATTTATTTGGGTCCAGGGAGTTTCAGATTTCTGTCAAGTCAGAATTCAATATTGACTGTTCCTATACTGTTTGGAAGGAGATTTAGAGCGTTTAAGAATAACACCAGTCGATGTTGTGATTACTCATTGTTGGGAACGAGGAGTTTATGAGTTCCAGAAGCTCAGCACCGGCCACAACCTGTACAAGGTCTGTTTGGATATCACTTCCACTTTCTGCCAAAGCTGCCACGATATGAAGATATTGCAACCTTTGCAGTACCCGTGGGAACAACTATTGTATCTTTCTTCAAACTCATTTCCTTTTCCTCCTAAATTATTCGAAGAGATAAACCGGCTTCATATAATGAACCTGCGACAACCTCAAATCCTCAATAGATTTAACGATCTAATGATCTCCATGCAATGGGTGAGCTGTCTCCTCATACCGATATCCAGCAAGCCCCCATTTATCTTGAGGACTTCGAGAAAAAACACCTTTTTCATCATGTAAGTTAGGCGATACATCGTCACCATAGTAGCCAATCTCGTGCGGGCGTCGCATGAAGCGGCCACAGAGATAGGTATCAATGAATAGTCTGATGAGCTGCGAGCTTAATATCCTACCCAGTAAGGGGTAGGCTAGGTATTTGTTTGTTGGACTTATTGTTGAGTTTCTCTGTCATCTGCCACCGTGTCAATCAAATCGGGTTCAACTTCAAGTGCTGTCAGTTCGCGTCATGAACAACTAAACAGTCACCTATTCATGATTGAACAAGGTACTTCAAATTACTTAACATCGTGGTAGTATGATTACATATATCCCAACTGGATCTCAGCTCGAAAGAACTTGATAGAAATCACCTTGGTAACAAATGATTTTCCATGGCTCTCAAACACGGAAGTCCATCTTGCAAAGGATGCACACAAGTCCTCACAGTTTTTGAGCTTATGATTATACCAGTCGCTTACCATAATCTCAGGCTTGCTTGAAGCAAAGAACTCTAATCACGCAAGCACTCTTCAAGTACTTCACACTTGCAGACTGGTCGAAATTTCGACCATCAATCCTATGTAATATGTACCTTTCCTTAGAATTTTCTATTTTAAGTGGGTGTCAGTTCTCAACAACCAAAAAAGAAGTGTGTGGTCAAGCTCCGGCATTGGTTGATAAGAAAGTTATATACATACCACGTCTCAATTTGCTCACTAACCATGAGGTCAGAATCTCTTGAAAGTGGCGGAATTCAGACTATCAAGAGCAACATAGTAAGTGCTGGGATATCAGAACACTGCGAAAACAAACGGAACGAAACTACGAGAACAGGTGCTGTTATTCAAGGAATAAAACTACGAGACCAATTGCTGTTATTCCTTGTTAGCGAAATTCATTGAAGTTGTAGAGTGAAAAGTGAGGAGCTTGACCACTACACTATATCATTTGTTTTGATTATTTCATGCATAGATTGAATTACAAAGTCAAGTCAGAGCCCTGCATCAAGGTACTGGGAGGGAAGGAAGAGTTAAAGGTAGATATGGGAGGTGTTGGGGGGGAAAGAGCTACGAGACGATGCGGGTATTATGTGGAGCAACCTTATAGATCCCTGAATGCATACCTCAGTAAGTAGATGGTTCAAATAAAAGAACACAAACTTTCAATACCCTGGAAAAGGAAGCTCCGATGTACTTAAACTACACAGTAGGTGATTATTAAAATGTTGTTCCTGTGCCGTTCCGACATTGATATTCTAATGTCCAAATTCAAATGAATGCAAAATCTAGAGTATGACAATTTGAAAGAAACCAACGTGATAAGCAAAAATACAACCGAATAGGTGGCCTCCAATCCTAGAACAGTGGCTTCCTCCTTTGAGTGTAGACAGACAGAATACTGGATGACAAAATTCATTATCGGAAAGGGCTCTTGTACATGCAGAGGGAGTAAAGAGGTATAGGATTTTGTATTTCATTTGGCAAGCGACATACCAGAACATGATACTTCAAGTGAAACAGAAAAGGAAACTCAAAAATTGCTTTCGAAGATTCACACCAGAAAGTTCGAAGTCACACTTGTGAGCTCAGAATTAACCTTGAGTTGAGGTCGCTGCATTCATTAATTTGACTAAACATTCGTACATAGTTCGAAGAACTGTAGCTAATAGATGCGTTTTCACTCAGTCACCCTTGCCACGCAGACTTCTAAAGGAATAGGACTATCCCCATGATGTTGTCTAGATTCCAATGCTTCATCTATCTTCAGATTGCTCAAGTTTCGTTGAGATTGTGAATAGTGATGGGGTACTATGGTTCTCTCAAGAGGAAATCATACGGGAAGCAGTAGCACAATTCCCAGAGTCCCAGAGTATCCAATAGTCCGGACTGCAGTCCAACAATATAACTTTTGAACGTCCAAAAGCAATTAGAAATCTGAAAATATTTCAATTTTTCAATCAAAGTCAAAGTCTCAAACGATTTGAATGTTCTAATTGGTTTGGGGATTTGATAATCTTTGCAGTCCGGATCATTAGACGCCTTGCCTCAGACGCCTTGTCATAAAGTGTGCAGATGTCATTCAGTGTACCCATTCATGTGAAATCCCACTGTGAAAGAGGATTGAAATTCGCATGTTTGTAGAAGAGACCTTCGTCATCAAGCAAAGCGGCTCATTTCCCCACACCAAAAGATATCAAAAATTACCCCATAGCAAGAGCACGTGATTTCGTAATTTCGTCGCGACTCCCCGCGTCACTTTTGCCTCTGTGGTTCATTAGTTCTTTGCTTTTGTTTCCACAACCATCTCACGATTTATAATATAGCACTCGCCATCGCATTCTTCTACAAATCATTTGAGAATAATTACTGGTTGCTGTTCGCGAATCAATACATCCTATCTCAAATCTCGATTCACCTTTTGCGATTTTGTTCAATCTTCCAACTTTGCGATCAAACTATTGGACACAACTTGCAAAATAACCCCGCAGCCTGCGAAATTGCGACAATGGGCTCTTCAAATATAGCTCGAAAGGAGCGGCGCAAAAAACAAACACGTTTGACATTCGATCCAATCTCCACTGAAGTACCTTTAGATTCATCTGCGAAAAGTCAAGGACCATCGCCTGCGAAGGTTCGATACGAGAGAACGAATGGCGGCACATCTGCAGGAAATGGAGGAAGAATTACACGCAGTGGGATGTCTTCAGGTTCACCCTTGAAAGCAGGTTCGGGTATGAAAGGAAAATCTGGGGGCAAGGGAAAGAACGCGAGAGATGGAAAAATCAGTTTTGGATCATTACCAACGCCCGCGAAAAGCTCACAGAAAGATGAAATTATTATTTCAGATGCAGAAGTAACCAGCGGATCACGCCGAAGCACACGAGGTTCAAAAATGAAGAAGCCGATTATTGAGGATGCCACTGGTTCGGGAGACGAGTCTACAATTGAAGTTGAAGTAACGACCCCGTCGAAGAAGAATAACGAGGAACCCGCTGCCACGGAAGCTGCAGATGATGACTCGGACATTGAAATTACAGGTTCTACTACAAAATCTTCTGGAGGTAGTTTATCGAGGAGACGTTTTCTCACAGGTCGAGGCTTTATACAAGGTGGAAGTACATATAACGCCCCCTTACCTTCTTCTGGAAATCGTGGCAGAGCACCAAAAGCCCTAGCTCATAGCCTTAAACCTCCAACCCCCTCGAAGACTACGCCAAAGAACAGATCGGTAACATTGTCAGATACAAGTGAGGATGACGTATTCGCATCAAACTCTAGACCTTCACAACGCCCTGGCCTATTCAGTCAGAAGCTAGCTGCGCCAGTAGAAAGTAGCGATGAATCTTGTGAAGAGGCTGATGAGGATTCCGATGATGATATACTTCCATCTTCCACTAGACGTCGACAGGCAACACGGATAGTCCCGCAAGTTACACTTGAGATTGATTCCGATGACCCGGATGATGAGCCTCCAACCTCACCCATGAAGAGAAAGCGTCCCACCATCATTTCTGATGATGAAGATAGTATTGTTAGATCGCCTGTAAAGAGAGCGAGGGTCGTGGATGAGAGTGGTTCAGATGCTGATTTGCCGCCTATGACTAAGTTATCCAAGACCACTCCCCCTGAATCTGATAGTCCCGCCCCTTCCCCACAAGTCAAACAAAGAGGACCGCCCAGGAAGCACAGAACTGCTAAGCAGAAGCAATTAGAGATTCTCAAACGCAAGCGTGCTGGAGAAAGTAACCCTGTTCTTACAGAATCTGAGTCTGATGAAGAAGAGGTTGGCGGGTTATATGATTCGGGTAGTGATGCATTGACTACCTTTGAAGATGAAGAAGACGAGGAGGTGGAAGAGGAAGTTCAAGAAACGCGCAAACGAAAATCGCCCAAGAAGCCTGTACAAGATAATGAGGATGAGTATGATTCGGACTTTGTTGATGACGATGACGTTGGTCTTCTTGGAGTACCAGATTACGCTATGATTCCTCTACATCTCACGGCCGCAGCCCACAAACCTCTCAGAGAACATTTTGCCGAAGCCGTTGAATGGTGTGTTCAAAACAAGATCAATCCAGGTTTCAACCAAAATCTTATGCCCATCTACAAGGCGGCGTGGAATAAGCTCGAAGATGCATACAGTGGGTTATCTGGTAGCAAATTTGTTTCCACTTCATGGACTCGTGACTTTACCAAAGGTCTCTATGCCCGCCCCGAATTCATCACCAGGAGACTTGCTCCAGGAGAAGCCATTGATCTCTTAGGAGAGGCCAAATGCGAGGCATGTAATCGTAGGAAGCATATACCAACTTTTGGTATCACATTAAAGGGATCTGCATACCACAGGGATAGCTTAGCCGAAGTAGAGAAAGATGATAGTGATACTGAGGAAGATGATTCTGATGATGAGAAGGACACGCGGAGTTTGAACAGCAGGGATGAACCTCTCCCACCTCAAGACAAAGAGTTCATGGTCGGCTCGTAAGTTACAATTGTCTTTATGTTGGGGTATGGATTTTGACTAACCTGATCGTAAAGCGTCTGTAAAGAAAACGCAGAAAATGCACATACACTCATTCATTTGAAGTATGCACTTAACCAATGGGTCATAGGCAGTCTGGAAAGTCAAGGCCATCTCACTATTGAGAAGCTTGCCAAGAGAGACAAGATGAGCGCAAAGAAGAGACAGAAGGAAGTTAATGGAATTGTCGACAAGTGGAAGGAGGAGAAAGAGATTAAAGAATTGTATGGCATCTGGAAACAACAATTGGAGACGGCACAGAACGCCAGTACAACGGGAAGACGATAAGATACTACGTGGTAACTAGGGGTGTGAATTGGAGTCAAGCGTAGGAGAGGATGGAATTTTTGGCGCATAATGGTGGAGAACTAGGAAGATTTTATCGATGCTGGGTATGGCATCAGGCATTTGGGAGCGATATGTGGAAGCAGGTAGCGAAGATTTTGAAATCATGATTTTACTTCATTTTATTGCATTTCAAAGAGTCAGTGATTAGGAATGACTGGGAGCAAAATAAGTATCGAATTAGAGATACGGCGGGGATTTTATTGTTATCTAGTCGTAGGAGGCTGAAGACTATATCGATGATACAGCTCGATTTTAGATATCCAATAGCAAAATTATGAACAGTTAGTTCATCAATAATTGATAACGTTGTCTCAATCTCTCATGATTAATCTCTTACTAATTACCTTGTGGACTCTTGCACACATTACCTACCTACCTACCTAGTACTCCGGTGGCTTTGAGAGAGAAAAAGCATGGTTTCATACCTAGCTATCTACAAAGTACCAAGTTTGCCAATCCCGAGGGTAGTTCCAGACGTGGCGGTTACCAGGGAGGATTTATTGGCACACTCTCAGTCCCAAACATGCGATTCTCTTCTTTGCCATGAGAGTGATGATTACGCCCCCTCCCCCACCTCCCCTCCCCACATTCTGACGTATCTGCATCCATGTAGGTGTGTAGGTATGTCTGTCTGTCTGTCTGTCTGTCTGACTGACCAAGGAAAAAATAAACTCCCTAGTGTCGATCCTTGTGTTTTTTTGTTGTTGTTTATTGGATCTATTGCATTTGTTTACGATGGACGTTTCTGGGATGAGGGATGAGGGTTGTGTATATACTAGATACTCATGAGACATGTGGATAATATGTGTGTATGTGTGTGTATGTTATTATTACTAGGTATGTATGTATGTATGTATGTATGTGTGTGTGTATGTATGTATATTTGTATGTAAGTAGGGAGGAAGGGAGGGAGGAAGGGAGGAAGGGATCAATTCTTCACTCGGTCAAACAAGATATTAAAAACATGCTTCATGTCAAGGTGATGGCTGGGTAGGTGATTACATAATGTCGTATCCAATCTCTTCATTGGGATCCCTCTGTACGTGTAGAGAAAGCTATGACTTCATACATTTACACTCACAGACAGTTGAATGTCTGTTACCTACCCACAAGGATCATGGTTTTTTGATGTTGGTCGAGGTGGTATTTGAGTTATCTTGATGTTGATGTTGATGTTGATGTTGATGTTGATGTTGATGTTGATGTTGATGTTGATGTTGATGTTCATATTCATATTCATGTTCATGTTCATGTGGATGTGGATGTCTGGATTGGGTAGTGGGTAATAAGGTGTGGATGTGTGTCATTTTTGGGTGTTGATGCGTAAGGGTATTTGGGGTTGTGTGGAGTGAAGTATGAAGTGACAAAGGAAGAATACCGGTATTGGAGAATCTATCGACTCATTGCGATGGGATGACCACCATGGGAATCTCATTGGAATCATGACGCGTTACAAGCGTAGTCGGATTGGAATCTAGATGTTGATTCGATTTCCCAAAGGAATTTCTCTCAGATGCAAATTAAATTAAATTGAGTTTCTTGTATATCCACATCCATACAAATCTGACGGGAGATCTTCAGTCTAGTCTACTCGTGGTTATAGTTGGGAAATGTGGTGCGGAACGTGGCGTTGGTGTCCGCCAATGAAAGCGATTAGCTCCGTGATGAGCTCAGCGATGAGCTCAATTCCAAAAGTGACGTAGTAAAGTGGTAGCAATGGGAACTCACAGTCCCGGCAGAGATGATTACTCTTCACCCGCACCCGCCACAACCAGGTATAGGTCATTGCCTACTTGGGTAATGCTTCTCCACTCTTTAGTAAGAACAAACAAGGCTCCCATGAATTCCATCAAGGTTTGAGAAGAGAGTAATGATCAGATGAAATCCCAAGGCAAGAAACAAGTGGAAGTGGAAGTGGAAGGGGAAGGGGAAGTGAAAAACAAGGCAAGAGAAAAGCAAGAACGTACTTGATGATACAAGGTAATTGAATTAAAAGATTCAACTTTCCCCATGCCACGCTTTGCTTTTCTTTTTCCTTTCCTCATATTCGTGATACACAATAAACATCCCATCGCATACCAGACCATATCATACGAAAACACCAACACCACCACCACCACCACAACATCCAATACCCAATACCCAATACCCAATACCCAACAACGATTAACATACCAAGTTCTTTCACAAGTTTTTGATATCAATCCCATTATCCCACTTCCACAAATCACCCTCGTCATTATATCTTAATTCACCTCACCTCTTTATTCATCCCATCAAAGAGCCAATCAATTGCTACTTGCAAACCAATCACCAAGTTTAAGACGCCTCATTACCTCATTACCTCATACTTTACATATACTACCATCTCAGCTCCAACGAGTCTCGTACTCTTGACATTCGAGTAGATAGAAAGTCTCTTTCTTCTATTTTCGAAAACTTCTACACCTTTTCTTTTCTGTCGTGATACCCAGATACCCCAATATTAATCCATAAACCGCAATCATGTCTGTTAACGTGCCTGTCAACGAGCCCCAAAAGGAAAAGGATATCAATCTCAAATTGAAACTTTATGGAATGTACCAAGGTATGATTGGACTCTCCCTTGCCACCGGCACATGAGTGTATACACAACTTTACTAACAACACACTCGCGTAGCTTTCCAAGCTGGAAAGGTTCCATCTGTAAGTATTTTGTTTCTCCATCACCCCGTTCCCTCGCGCAATTGCTAATTTTCGATGTACAGAATAGTCAAATCGATGTTGCCCTCAACAGTTTCCTCGAGTCGAAGGCTCTCAAATCACCATCCAACAGGCTTTCCAAGGAAGGCCAAGAATTAGCTCAACAATTTCGTTCCGTGGTGGAACAGGCAAAACTCCTTCTTCTCACGAAGAACAGAGACGAACTTTTCCAAGATTTTGTTTGGCAGTGCGAGCGTCTTGATGGCGGAGCAGCAGCCGTTCCCGGAGCTCCTGTTGATCAGGCAACTGCCCAACAACACGGTCAAGAGGCAAAGGGAGGCCTCAAGACTCTCGGTCAATTAATTTTAACCAATGGACAATTCCGCAAGCTGTGTAAGTTGACGTAACATACTCAAATTCATGTCGAATACTAATATCTGAATTAGTGAATGATGCTGTCATCCTTTTACGCGATATTGCGGGTGACGCTGCTAGCAATGCCGCTGGCAGGCTCAACCCTTCTGAAGATCAATTGAATCAAATTGATCGTCCCGCCGATGACAATACCTGGCATGAAAATCCAAATGTTTCCGCTGGCAACATGAAGAACCAGGTGAAGCAAAAATTCCAAAAGAATCAACCTATCGACAAAAACGATGTCAAGGAAGCCATTGGCGATGCTAATCAACAAGCTCACCCAAGTGGATCTCGTGATCCAGCAGATACTGCTCAACTAGCTGGTCGTGATCAACAATACGGCACTGCCTCTGGAGTCGATGGCCAGGCTGGTGCTCAAGCTGGTGCAAATACCTTGAAGCAACGTGCTTCTGAGAACATCCCCGAAGAGACCAAAGAACGAGGCCGTGAGACGAGAGATAGAACCAAAAATTACCTTCAACAAAAATTGCCCGAGGAACGCCGTGATAATATTATCCACAGACTTAAGAAGATGGTTGTGGAGATTCAAGGTCATCCAGATTGTAAGTTTACCTATAACTTGCTAGTCCACTTATTTCAAAATTAACATGGAGCAGATATGCAATCTATCGACACTCTTCTCAACTTAGCCGAGCAGTATGGGGGACATGCGCATAATCTCGGCCAATCCGGATCTGGTGCGGTTAAAGGTGCACACACCGACAGCGCTCTAAAAACTGCGGAGAATGATTTGAAAGTTTGTACATCCCTGAAACCATCAAAGGAAGAATCTCAGCTAACAGAATGCAGACACTCATTGAGCGTTTTGCCAATTACACATCCAGCGATGATCTCATCGATTCAATCAACGCCATCTACCGAGATGCTGATTCAGACCCAGAGCTGAAGAAATGGTTCCAGCAGATGAACGCCTTCGTTCGCAAGTGTCTCAAGGAGCAAGGTTATATTCTGGAAGACAGCTCCACTCAACATTGGAACGAGCTCTACGATAGAGGCAACTTTCTTCTCAGAGATCGCTACAGACCTCATACTAATCGCATCATTGATGAGCTGAAATTCTTCGGAAATGAATTCGATAATGATGAACAGAACAAGCAATTTGCAGAAACCTGCCAAAAGTTCTTCAATGCCTTGGGCCACGACAGTAGTGGTAACATTAAATTCAAGAGGCACTTGCTTATGGATCTATCCAATGTCATCATTCCTGCAGCTCTCGAAAGAATCCGATACACACCAATTCCCAGAATCGAGTACAGAGATGGACAAAAGATGGAAATTGTCATCGAGAATCTAGTAGTTGAGAGTGATAACCTCATGCCCAACCTGCTCGATATTCAACATGGTATGTGCTAACATTCCTTTGCCCTCGCTCTGGTGTCACACAGTATCTGCTTCACACAGCAACGATCGATGCATTGCTATCTTTTGTTGCTTGGGGTCATGAATGATGTGCTATTGCCCATTTTTGAGAACAATTGCTAATCAAATGTTCATTACAGAAAGCTCATTTAGATTCGGCCGCAAGGGTTTCCACAACTCACAGAAAGGCTCATTCTTCATTGCAGTTCAAGGCATCCAGATGGATTTACGAGATATATCTTATTATATTAAGAGATCTGGTGGTCCTTTCAACCACGACGAGGGTATTCTCGATATTTTCCTCGGGGGCACTGGACTCAGTTTCGACATCAAATTGACTGCAATCAATTCAGGAGAGAAGAATCGTCAAAATTTCTTGAGATGTGATAGCGTCAAAGTTAACATGAAGAAGATCAAGCTTAAGATCAAGCAATCAAGACACAAGGGATTGCTCACCGTTGGAAAGTCGTTGGCGCTCAAACCTCTTACAAAAGCTGTTTGTAAGGCTATCGAGTTGGCCATCAAGCAAAAGGTTGAAGAAGCCGATGGATTCTTGTTTAGAATCAAGCAAGAAGCCGATCGAGCTCAAAAGGAGGCCACCGAAAACCCAGAGAATATCCCCAACATTTACAGACAATATCTTTCTGCTTTCCAACGACAAATGACTAAGGGACAAGAGAAGGCACAAAAAGCACAAGCATCTGTGGCAGATAAGCAATTCAATATGCCTATGACAATGGACGATTCGATTATGCCTCACGTTATCTTGCCAGGTGGAATCTCAGCCAAGGCAACCGAGCATAAGAATAATGCTAGACAAGGCGCCGATTGGAGATCACCTGTCTTTGGCCTTGGAAGTGCTCAAGGGTCTACAAGTCTTCCCCAACCAAAAGAAATCTCAAGAAAACCACATTCTGTTACTCAAGGTGGCGTACGAGGTCCACAGAACATAGGTAACACAAGCACTCACGGTGCTCAACAAGGCTATGGTCAACAAGGTTATCCTGAAGGTACTGGCCAAGCTTATGGCCAAGGTTACCCCCAAGATGCTGGACAGGACTTTGGAAAACAAGGATATGGTCAGTCAAACTTCAATCAACAAGTTGATGCTGCTTTCGACAACACCGGTGCAGGTGTACTTCCTAGCACTACTGGCGTCGGTATTCTACAAGGTCAAAGTGCTAGCAACGGTGCTATTGGCAATGGCGCTTCAAACCATAAAAATGTCCTTCCTTCCAATGGAAATACACAATTGGGAACCAACAACCCAGTTTTACAAGGTAGAGTTTAATTACCTTGATCGATACAAATGCATAATCTCTTTTTCTTATGTTTTGCGGAATGGGATTGTTTCCTCATAAGATATCGCTACCGCGGATAATACCAATGCATATTTGGGGTTTGGTGGGGTCAAAAAATACAAAACTGGAGTGGATGGAGGATGGACGATGGTTTCATTTGTTTTTTCTTTACTTGTTTGCATGGGCTTCACTTTGATACCTGATTGATTTTTTTGCTTCTTAATTGCCGATTCATTGGTGATCGAAAGATACCATAGCGTTTTTATTGGGCTGGGTGATGGAAAGAGAATCATGAATTGGAGATTCATGATTGTTCGTTGAAAGATGGACGCAGCCATGAATTATGATGATGTGATGGTTGGGACATGACGGAACTCCTTTGACCATCTTCTTAGGGTTCAAAATAGCGATTTCTTATATGTCATTAATAATGAAGATACTTCTAGCGATTATTATAATCTTTTTCGTATGGTGATATTAAACTGTGAAAATGATGGTGAGTGAAGCGAGGTGAAGTGAAAGAGATGTTGATAATGTAATGGTTGAAGATGTTGTTCTTATCACCAAATGGGAAGTGCTCAACACATGTAATGAGACGTAGCTTAATAGCACTACAATTTCGTTTTATACATTTTGAGAATTCTGAAGATGTTATGATTGTTCATGATGAGTTAAGGAATGATTAGGTCTACAACTCTACTCGGCAAGCTCGGGTCATGGGAAGCTCGGGGAAGGAGTCTCGGGAGTGCAGTGTGTAGGTAGCTACCCCACGTTCCGTCATCGATTATGTCATACGATTCTTGGAGGCACGGACGAATGATTGATTGCTGATTTGATTGATAAGTAGGTAGTAGTAGTAGTAGTAGTAGTAATAGGTGGGTGGGTGGGTAGCTTCGAGTCTTAAATTGGGAGCTGCTTGTCTGTTTGTTTGTCTGTTCTGTTTTCTTTTGCACATTATATATATATAATAAATGCTTTCGAGATTGTGGAGTGCTGGGATCGATCGATCGAGTTGTAAGATTGGGCTTGAAAGGAATTTGGTTGTGAGTTTGAATTGATTGATTGATTTTTTTTTGTTTTTTTAGGGTTTGTTTTGAGTGATTGGGTTGTTGAGTGATTGGTTTATTGGGTTATTGGGTTTGTGTGGGAGGGAGGGAAGAGGGGGGATTGTGCGATTTCTTTGGATGTTTTGGAGGAGAGATATCGCCATTCCGATTGGAAATGCACATTGCACATGCTATTACAAATGCACATGGGAACCAGAATCAAACGAGGACGAGAACAGAACAAAAGCTAATCAACCCCTCCCACAACCTCTAGAGAAATATCACGAGTATCAACACGAGGAACGAAAGACGAGGGATACAAAGACAAATACAGAAACGCAATATGCATATTCAAAGTATTCCCATGTGGGAGGGGAGCTCGAATAATTATGCGTATTTGGTCGTGGATGAGGGGAGTAGGGATGCGGTTGTTATTGATCCGGCGAGTGCGGGGGAGTGAGTTTTTTTTTGCTTTTGCTTTTGGTTTTGTTGTTGGGGGGTTTGGTTTGGAGGGAGAGGAAGAGGAGGAGGGTAAGGGAGAGGAAAGAGGAAAGGAGAGGGGAGAGGGTAAGGCTGGCAGATTGGCAGATTGGCAGATTGGCAGACGAGGCAGGTGGAAACAGGACACGGAGAGAAGGATAGAGGACGGAGAAGACGTTGGAGTAGGTGAATAACAAAAAGGCTAACAGTAATACAATAGGGTCGCACCAGTTTTAAAAGAACAAATTAAGGATGGAAAGATCAATTTAGTAGCGATTGTCAATACACACCAGTGAGTTTCTCACAGGCATTCATCTCCCCAGGAAGCATTATTCTAATACTCGGAATCTAGCCATTGGGATCATGCAGGAGGAAATAACAAAATGGTAACACCTCTCCCCCCATCTCCTTCAAAGGCAATTCCAGCTAATACCATCATTCAGCTCGCCGACCCAGAATTCAAAGGAAAACCTGTAATTGGAGGTAAAGATTGTGAGGGAGTTACAAAGACACCCAAGAATGGAGAGGGTTTTACAATTGGAGAGATAAATGTCAAGGCACTTTACACACCATGTCATACACAGGATAGTATTTGTTGGTTCATGGAGGATAAGAGTGGCAAGGCAATTTTTACGGGTGATACTTTGTTTCATGGAGGTGAGTTTATGAATTGTTGGGTGGGAAGGGGTGCGATTGAGGCAGGAAGGGAATGGCTAGAATGCGTACAGAGCTGACCAAAACCAGGATGTGGAAGATTCTTTGAAGGAACAGCAGAGGAAATGCACACAGCGCTTAACAAGACACTTGCAGCTGTACCCGATGACACAGTTGTTTATGTAAGTCTCCTTCCATACTCTCATCATCCGAAACTTCCAATCAACTGCTTACCATTCGATCTAGCCCGGCCACGAATACACAAAAGCCAATGTCAAATTCGCCGTCTCCGTTTCCCAAAGTGAAGCCGTCAAGGCTCTCGAAGCATTCGCAGATGAGAATAAGGAAACACAGGGAAAATTCACAATTGGGGATGAGAAGAAACATAATGTCTTTATGAGAATGGATGATCCGGAGATTCAAAAGGCTACGGGGAAAACGGATCCCGTGGAGGTGATGGCAAAATTGAGGGAGATGAAGAATAATTTCAAGTGAGTGTAAGTATTGCTTGAGTTGTCTTTTGTTCTGATGGGGAGATGTATACTGATGAGAGTTTTGTGTAGAGAACCAATGGCTAAATTTTGATGATGTGATATGTGAGGGGAGGTGGCTTCTGGGAGTGGGGAATGGAGGAAGTGCAAATGCCATGTGCGATAACTCAAGAATTGACATGCACTATATACCTAGGGACTTATGTAAAGATGTCTGAGTATATATTTGAACTGTTGGGTTAAATCAAGTGAACAATGAATGTAGGCGTGAATAATCACTATGTACCTATGCATCGGAGATCTTCCCCCTCGTTTTCCCTTTCCCTTTTCCTTCTACCCCTCACTAGCTAAATAGGTATGCGAGGAGAGGAGGGGAGAGAATGGTCCGAAGAGAACCCAATATTAATAAAGGTGGGTGGCACTGGTAGGTATACATACTTATGTGTGTATGTATGTATGTATGTATGACGTAATCCATTTCACATGATTCCTGCTCAATTCTTGATTCTTGATTTCGATTCTGATCTCGGAAGGTTTGCTCCTTTGATATTTGTATCATACCGGTAGATCATGGATGTGTGGAATGTGATGGGATGTGATGGATGTGATGTGACGATGTGATGATGTGATGTGGTTAGTCAGGTAAGGATAAGTGTAAGGTTGAGCTTGATCGTTGATCTATATATGTAGAGGGTATGTCGGGATCATTGGGATTCTTATTGTTATTGTTGTTGTTATTGTTGTGGGATATTGATTATCATATACATACGTGCAGAGTACCTAGGTGATAACGAGACAGGATAGATAAATAAATACTTGACGAAGAAACGAAGAAACGAAGAAATGGCACAGCAACCTCTCTCGCATGGTGCACCGGGTGAGGAAGTGAGTGGGAAGGATAAGGTAGGTCGTTTATATATATATATATATTTCTCTCTCTCTCTCTATATATCATACATATACATATATCTGAGTATTCAACAACACAACACAACACAACACAACACAACACAACACAACACGAAACTAACACCTCGATTCCCAAAATTAGATACTCGAGACAGGAGCAAGCATAACGCAAGATTTTGCCCCGGTCAAAAAGATTTGTGCGCATCTTAATGCGTTTCATGTTTATGCTGGGGAGCCGGGGAGGAGTGTGGAGGCAAATCATTATTGTACGCATTTGAGTGGGGATGTGAGTTTTGTATTTTTTTAATTTTCTTTTTGGGTTGGGTTGGGGGATAGGGAAGAAGAGATAAGGGAGGGAGGAGGGGAAAGAGGGAAGGGGAGGGGGAAGGGTGGGAAGGGTGATTGAGGGGAAGCAGGTGGGTAATTGGAGAGGGAAGAGGGGAGAGGCAATGAAAAAGAGGGGTGGGGAATAGATCATGAGTGGATGAAGCAAAAGAGGGAAGAGAAATGGAAGACAAGGTCCACCAGTAAAGAATCACAGCAGCTTTATGTAACGAAGTCGTTACTGATGGTCGACTATCGAGACTATGGCTATGGATATGGATATGGAATAGAAACTCACACACTGAGACATCCAAATTACTAACAAAAACAATCCACATTGTAGGTTCGTCAATGTCTCATCTACGATTCCCCAACAAATCCAGCAAGGCTGATTGGAGTCGAATATATGATCACCAGGAGATTGTATGAGAAATTGGATGAGGAGGAGAGGAAACTTTGGCATTCGCATGATTATGAGGTAGGTTCTTTTTTATTTATTTTTCCTCTTCGTCTCTTTCTACACTTTCCCTCTATGTAACCTTCCCATCTATCTATCCTACCCCAAACGTATAGCCTCTCTCCACAATTCGAAACTACAATCGCTTCATCATATCTACCCATTCTAACACCCGCCAGGTCAAATCCGGAATGCTCATTCTCCCCAACCCGACAGTCCCAGATGCAGTCTGGACAGTAGCAGAAACGGAAGAAATGAAAGAGGTCATTGAGTTGTATGGGAAAACATTCCATTTCTGGCAGACGGATAGGGGAGATGAGTTACCGCTTGGCATGCCGGTTTTGATGGGGAGTTTCACGGCGGATGATCAGGTATGTTTGGGTTTTTGTTTCTTGGTTGTTGGGAGGGGGTGTGGTGCGGGGAGGGGAGATGAATGATGGGAGAAGAGAAGATAGAGGGGAAGTTTTAAAGATAAATCGACTGATCATGTCAAATCAAAATTTAGGTACCATGGGATAAAGTCAAAGAGAGAGATGAGAGATTTGGTGTTGATACGCAGAAGAAAAGGGAAGCGAGGAAGGGGATTGAGAGCGTGGATATTCATGAGGATGCTGATCAGGTTTGGAAGAAGAAATGAGTTAGTTCTTCATAGTCCGAGGGATGAGTTCGTTTTTCGGAGTACTTGAGATGATGTTGTTGTTGGTTGAAAAGTCTATGTCTCTCTCTCTGTCTGGGCGGATGCTTGATTTGAGGGTGGATACCCGCTTTCTTCTTGGCACTAATTATGAAATGGATAAGGCTAAAATGGAAAGATAAAAAGTGAATATTCATCACACATTCAATGCATATCATATACATCCTTTCACTCAAAAGTTGATATCCACTCCCCTCCCCTCTCTCCCAAAACAAAATCCCACCTAAAAAACTTCAAAAATGTCATATCCCGAGTGAACCCGAGATCGCAGAATGCGGCTTCTGTGGATCGAACACAGTGCCTCCAGATTAATGAACCGAAGTGAACTTCAGTCTGGCGCTCTCCCAAGTGAGCTAAAGCCGCTTGGTGTTGTGTTGATTGTTAGAATTTTCGAGCCGAAAAGAGGATATGTTGTTGATGAAAAATTTGTGTGGGACAGTGGTGGGGGAGGGTGGGTTGGTTTGTTCTGTGCTGTGGATTAGAGTTGCTTGGTGTGGTTGTGCGAGACAGGGAGAGATCAGTACGAATTAGACGAGATGTGGATATTAGATGGGTGAGGATTGGAGGGGGAGGGGAAAGGGGGCTCTGATGAAAGGGTTTGTCGATGAATGTACATATACATGTGGGCTTTTTGAAAGAATCAGTGTTGAGTTAAAATTATTTAGTATGTCTAATCTGATCCGAATTTAAAGCTACTTTGGGGATCGTATTGACTGTTGAATTCTTACTTGGAGTGTTAAGGGTTTATTGTGGGTTTCTGGTTAGAGGGGCTCGAGGGGATACCTAAGTATGGAAAAGAAAAAAGAAAAACGGAAAATCGTGATGCGCTAGAGTTTTGTAGAGTGGATCTTTGGCTCCGATCCTTTCTTAGTCTTTATATTACCAATACTGGTTCACAAACTTGTAGAGAGAAATGGACCGCCTCTCGAAAAGACAGCTGCAATATAATCTCACCATTCCAGCTTTCTGACACATACGACCATAGACTGAAGAGAATTGGGCATCCCGTCCGCTCTGCCATACACAAGCTTCAGATCGGTAGATTAGTAGTTGGGTGGGTGACCACCAGCGAATCCCTACTGTTGTATGTTTTGAACTTTTTGATCTTTTGAATAGTTGGTGTTGTGACGTGTTGAATGGAGGTGGTGGTGGATATTTTTCGCCCCTCGTCGGAGTTAAGCGAGAGAAGCGAAAACTTTTCTCTACTATCGCTGTTTAGTACAATCCACTCGAGATCAAGAAAGAAAAGTCAGAGGCCTACATAATGCTGTACCAAACATACACGTGAAAAATGCCCAATCAGATAGATAACAATCCAGTACCTTTCGATATCTAGCTACAAAATACGTAGACATGCAATATGCCTTTCTGAAATTTTCTCTTTTTTTGCTGTATGTAGAGTGCTAAGTTATTGATGCTTATCGACATACCGATCGATATCTTATCTAATCAATCTTTTTGAGTAGATGCTAAAAATTCCCACTCAAAATCTTCCGTAGCCTTAAAGCAAATCGAAAAATCTCCAGCTCGTTCACATATCTATCTTCTGATCCGTCCCTTGATCCACTAGAACCAAATCCTATCCATCAGATTCACACTATCTGAAAACAATTCCAAAGCCATCCATCCATCCATCCCTCATCCACAGATATACACACATATGTACACACAAAAAGTCCACATACATACCAAACAAACCCCTCGCTTACCACATCCAACCCCACCATCCATATCCATGCTCCCTTTAGCAAAAAAAAAAAAAATCTCTTCATACCCCCCTCATCCACATCAACATACCCACAAACAAAAGAAATATTTGACCTACGCAGGGATCGAACCTGCAATCTCTTGATATCGACGAATCGTAGTCAAGCGCCTTGCCATTGGGCCAGCAGGCCTGAAGAACTGGTAATAGTTCTTGGTGTTTGTTGAGGAGATTGTGGGAGTTTGAGTTTATATTGTAGATTTGAAACCGGAGGGAGAGAGAGACAGAGAGAGGGAGAGAGATTTGGGAAGAGAATGTTGATTTCTGGAATGCGGATGGTTTACTTATTTGTTATATCAATTTTTTATGATTACTTGTGTTACTTACTTGGGGATTATTCGCGTTCTACTTCTTTCCTACTACAGTAGAATTTACGATAAATGTGAATATATAAAGCTCATTATCATATACTTTGTAATATTATTGATACATCTGGCCCTCACTGATGCGGGTATTTTTTGTGCTAGCCTCCCCCATCAGTCTACTATGTCTCGTTATCACATCCTTCAAGATCTATTCACTCTCTTTTACTTTACTACATCTCACTTCCTATCATCGAATCACATTGCATCAGAAAGACACTTTCAAATGGGTAGGAAGACATTGTAATTGCAACTATCCTATTCTATTCCTTTTCCCTAAAAAAAAGCACAACCACCACCATCCATATACAGTCGACCTGGTACTTGAAAAATAAAATAAGAGAAAACTGCGCTGTTCGCTATTCGCATGCTGCAGGGTTATCTCAGTTGAAGAAAGAAGAAGAAGAAAAAGATTTACAAAACATATTTTAGGTACAGACAATAAAAGAAAATTTTGACTGCTCAAGTCCAGGTGATGGTATCTCAACTCGCGCGCGCTCTCTCTCTCTCTCTCTCTCTCTCTCGCTCTCCCTCTTGTTCTCTTTTGGAATCTGTATCTCTCTCCTCCCCTCTCTTCTCCCCTTACGACGCAATGCAACATAAAAACACTAATGCGTGTGAAGAGCCTCCATACGTCATAAAATCCTGCGTGAAGCCTTTTCCTTCTAAGATAAAAAAATTGGAATGATAAGTCAATGAATGCTGATGAGGTATATTACCAAATAATGACTATCAAAGTCATGAGAAATAGTTTGAAAAAAAGGAAATATTCTTATTCAAGAGAGTGACGATTGTGATTATTATTGTCCATAGGTTGCCCAATGTCCATGAGCTTCTCGTAGAACTGATTTGTGTTAGTGAATATGGTCAAATTAAGGAATAGAACTCAACGTACCACTTAAAGTGTGTCCTTGACCGGCTCGATCCTCACATGCAATTTGCAACTCACCACCTTCCAAGAAAGCCAAAACAACACTGTTTGGCAATTCTTGCATGTCAACGTCGGGTATTTCAGGAGCTCTAAATTCACCAAGGTGAAATCTACGTGTTGCTCCTTTATCATTTCCACCAGCTGTGATAATAAGAAGACCTTGGGAATCCAAGACCATTGATCTACGCTTCCATAAAAGACTATCAGGAAATTGAACGTTGACATCGCCAATATCATGAGCAATTGTGGGCGAGGCTGCTAAGGATGGTTGAGATGGAACAAGTGAAGACTCCGAATCGGGGAAAACTGGGGGTTCTGATTCCTCACGAACTGTAGGTGAGATAGCATGTGCAATAGCTTTACGACTTGAAGATAATGATGAAGACATACGCTTCATCATACGACTTGCACGACCAGACTTTTTGTCCGACTTCTCATCATTCCCGGAAGATGCTGAGCTAGCTGTTGGTGGTGGGGAGAAATCGGAACGATCAAGACTACGACGGCTGCTGATGGAGGATGGACGAGATTTGCGAACAGGGGATGTAACATCAGTGGAAGAAGACTTTGATGGCGACTTAACAGTGGGAGAAGATGCGAAAGGCTCGATAGTAGAAGAACGCCGACGCTCGGAAAACGAAGAACGGCTATCGTTGATGAGGTCTTTGACCATAGCAATAGATGATCGTCTCTCATTATTAGTAGTTGTGGTAGTTTTAGATGACGTTGATAAACGCCTTTCGGGTGCGGTTTCTTTCTCTTTTGGAGGACTAGAAACCGCCTTCTGGTGATCTATGATCAATGGGGATTCTGTCAATGGCGGAGATGTATAATCCAAAGGATCTCTGCCAGCTTCTGGCTTTTGAGGAAATGGTTGATTAGGATCTCTGACGATGCGAGCTGTTACCTGGACAGACTCAGGACGAGATCGAGTCGACTTGAGGTCAGAAACAGGAGTCGGTTTCAACATAGCGACTCTTTTTTGAACAGAGTTTGATCTTTCACGTCCTTTAGCAATTTCTGGTGATCCATCTCTTGATACACTAGGAGTTGGTGTATTCTTATTCAAGGAATTTGTACGTTCGGCAATGGAAGGAGCTCTCGATGGAACGAGTACACTACTTCTTCGAACCGAAAAAAATGCAGGCGATGCAGATGGATTTGGTCCCAATGTAGATGGTGCTGCAGAAGAGTCTGGAGCTAGATTTTGAAACTTCTCAAAGGCTTTAATCCTGTTCGCGACACCAGACCCTACACTGATCTTCTTAGGAACAACGGGTGCCGCAGCAGGTTGCATGCTTAGGCGGTTCAAAAAGTTTGCAGAAGCCGAAACAGGTCGAGAAACAGGTCGGTCACCACCAGGCATCGCAGTAAGAGGTGGAGGAATTGGATTAACTGATTGTAACGGACTTGAAACAGTTCGTGAAAATTTGATCTCATTTTGAGTAGGCTGAGGAAACAAAGGACTAATTGGCGATTTCCCCACCGACATAGGCTTTGCATCTTGGATCACTGCAGATTGCAGCTCATCCATAAGTTCGTCATCTGAGGAGAAGTTATTCTCGGAGTTAGGGCCACTCTTATCGAAACTAGTTCGAATTGGCTCGATGTTATGGATTTTTTTCTTCTGTGATAAATTGTACCCAGGGTCGAAAGGACTATCCTTCAGAGGCTTGTCAATTGTATTGAAAACAGGCTCACTAGCGGAAGTTTGCAAAGGTTCTGCAGACGCTTCAGATTTGGTATTTTGTTCCTCGGCAAGGGGAGAGGTGGTGACAGCGAGATCATCGTTTATAGTATCTTTGGAGACGGAGTGACTGGAGCTGTTGGCTAATTCCTCGGTGCCGTTAAGTTGGTCGGGTTCCGCACTTTCGTCATCTACATCTGGGCTTTGCAGTGATATTGTTACAACTGGCTCGTTCCCAGTACTTTCTAATAAAGTGGTAGGGGGCAATTCTTCAGCCATATTATCTTTCGCCACTACCTTCGTAGAAAGTGGTTCTTGAACGGTTTCATCCGTGGACTCCGAGATAGAAGACGCCCTTGTCGATTCTGCTTTTTCTGAAGGCCCAACGGGTGATACCGGGTAGGAATCGGATCTTGTAGCGTCTGAGTCGTCCGTTTTCATAGCGAAGCTTGTATCGAGGGCAATCGCGGATTGATCTGCTTTGGCCATATCAGTTAGCAAAGCCAAGGTATCTTGAATCTCCTGTGGAGCGCCTTGTGGCGTTCCAGGGCTCAGGGCAGAGGGTATCTCGAGATTTCTCGGAGACGTCGAAGAGTTTGGAGAAGTGGGTGGTATTTGCGCAGGCGCACCAGCACTCAATTGCCTCTTCCGCATTTCCATAGCCTTCATAAGTCTTGCCTTCTCTGGCGTAATTGTTGGGACTTTTGCATTGGGGGTGGCAGAATTCGTTGACAATGTTGTTCGAACCGAAACCCCAGAGCTGGTGTTTGGTCGTCCACCACTTGTATGAGGGCGAGAAGGGAAGAACGTGGGTAGAGTTCCATTTTCAGGAATAGAGGGTGGTGACAAACTCATACTGGGTGGCTCTTCAGACTCCTGCGAGTTCAAACTCGCCCGCCCCTTTTTTGACCCTCCCTTTGTAGATGCTTTCAACCCCTGTGGAAGTGTTGACACTGGACGACAGTTAGGGGCTCCTCCAGATGTAGTAGTTTTGCCAACATCGAGAGAAGGGCGAGGTCCAAGTCTGACTTTAGGTCTGCCGGCAAACTCGTGAGATGTAAGGCTGTACAAATCAGGTCGTGCGGACTGTGAAGATGTCCGAGGTGCTTCGTCAGTGGTTGCAATAGGTGAGAATGATCCGAATTCAGGTTCACGCGGCTCCCTTGGAGGAGGCGGAGAGGTATCAAGATCGAAGGTCAAAGGTGCTTTGGAACGTGGTGGAGGAGGAGAAGTTTCAAGACTGTTGTCCCCTTCTGCAACCATAGAAGAGAAAGTAAATGAATTTGGCAGATCGGCCGGCAGGGTGGTCGGATCAACTGTTGGCTGGGTGCCCGATATTGAGGTAATAGTTTGTGCAGTAGGGGGGCGCTCCTCCTGAACTGTGGATTGTCTTTTTGTTCTAATATCCTCCTCCTCGTCCTCTGCAATTTCCATTAAACGTCGTCGGCGCAAAGAACTAGTCGAAGATGAAACGGATCCAGAAGCAGTATGTAGTGAGCAGGCGGCAGACAGGGTCGTATCACGGAGCTCTTTCGCAGTGGTTATTTCGAATATCGTATGATAGGGAGCGAACTTTTCGGTAACAGCATTAAAATGAACAGTGACGCGAGCTATCAGATTATCAGATTGTTAGAATTTAGAATTTAGATTCCCAAAAGTGAAATTTTTTGACCGAGATCAACAAGGGAACCCACCTTGAACCAGTCTCGAGCATCCATCTGGCACATATTTGATGACTACGTTCCGTCGCCTGTATCGCAGAAACCCGAACAACGGCGATGGTTCTTCATATTGTCCAATTTTATTTCTTATTTCCACAATTCCCCCATTACCACGACCCATTAATTCTATTTCGTCTCTCGAAGCATACTTAAGCAGGAACCTACACGATGAATACAATATCAGTCTACTATATCACGGCGCACGCAGAGCAATAAGATACAAGATATTGAACACAAGCATACCATCCTCCGGGCTCAGCTACCGCCGCATCGTATGCTTCCTTGACCTTCGCATCATCCAAGCCATTCAACGACATTTCCTTGCGAGCCTCGTCGAAATTTGTTGTGGATCAGGGTAATTATACCAATCTTCCGGTTTAAACATTCGATTCAGGGGTAATCGTATCTGTACATGATATAATGTAATGCCGCTTCATCTGTAAAATGTGCGATTGGAGGCCCAAATAAATTGGCAGATTCCCAAAAAAGAAGCCAAATCCCCAAAATATCAAAAGCAAGAACAAAAGCAAAGGAAAAGAAAAGAAAATACTGAAGCCGGTCGTGACTCGTCGCTGTACAGAAGCAAGGTGTGTTAAGGGACTGATTGAAGAAGCAAGATGGATTATCGGAAATTATTAATAAATGTTCCAAAGGTTAGAAGATTGGAGAGGAACGGTACCTAAGTAAGTAAGGTGTTTGTCGAGGGGGTCTGCGCTTAATAAATGATTAAGATGCTTCTAGAGAAGATCTTTGACAATTCCTTTTTGAGGAAAGATTCATTGGTGAAGTTTTCTGGACCCTTGGAAGTAAGGTCCGGTAACGACGAGATAGGTAGCTAGCTAGTATATATCATGCTTTTTATATACGCCTCAATATCCGAAGGTTTACGCATCTAGTAGGATACTAAGCATGTGTCTAGCAACAAGTTTGACGTCGTTGATTAGATATCGAGATGATCGCTTCGACTGTATTCACAAGTATCAAAACACAACCCCTTTTATTACAGCTGAGCGGAAGGGTTGTCTCCCCCGCCTTTCAGATAAGTACCTACAGACAAGTATCTACCCGGTATCTCTCTGGGGATTATTCATGCGATTTGAAGATGTAATCTGTATCGGTTCGTGTTCTGTAACAAGTGTTCGTCCGAAGGTGCACAGATGAACCAGATGGACCAATAATTGAATCTAATCGTACTTACTCGACTATTCTGTACCGAGTAGCTACAAGTACAAGCCGTCTACATCGACTTGATTGGTAGCTGGCTTCGCACTCACTACCCTACTTGCATATCTTCCAAGCCATCTCGGTTCGATGCAAATATGTAGGTAGTTGATAGATACATTTTCTTTTCCATCGTCAACCTAACTAGTAGGTATCGACATTCTACGGAATCATACATCCAAACCCTCACCCTATCAAACCCTGGTGAATCTAAAATTCACCACAAGTTCACAACCCACGTTATTTACACGAGATGACAATTTAGTTGAAGATCTACATCTTGGGTAATTGTTTCATTTCTCACTAGATCCACTTCTCTCTATCTGTCACTTAATAATTATTTTGACTACTCGGTACTCAGACGGGTCTTTTTTTATTGCAGGGGCCGTGCTAAGAACAAAATTCCGAAATCCGGACAATGTCAAATCATGTACGAAGGAAGTACTTCGAATTTCTGATATGACCGTAGGTCTTATTATACGAGTATATTCGAATCAAAATTCTTTTTTTGAACGTTGTTGAAAGATCTTATCCTGCACTTTGTATTTATGTGCATTTAATCTTACAACCTGTGAAATCATGATATACCGACCGCGGTAATTATTTGGCACAAAGAAGAATTGAAAAGTGCTTTTGTTAACAATCACCATCATTTCCACCTTGTCTGAAGTGCCTCCTCATAAGCAGCCTCGCTACGGCTCTCCCATTGACTCTCTGGATCAATCCGTGAATCTTGCGGACGGTTATTTACCTTTAAACCTGTGAACTCGCATTTCCCAGCGAAATCACACGTGAACGTGCCTGATAAAGACTTGTTCTTGTCGTCAAAGGTGATACTCTCCAACCTTTTATCAGAGCCGAGTTGAATTTCTCCTTCGCCAGTCTCCTCGCCTCTCCAGCGATATGGCCATGTAGGTCTCCGGGCTGTGGGCTTGTCGTTGGCTCCAAGAAAAAAGGCACTTTCTTTGTGCTTACTATTACTCGCAACAGTTTGAGAAATGTCACTCATCATAACATCTCCATCCTCATCTATGGAAGAAGTACTTTCTCGCTTTCTCTTTTTATCAGCATTCTTCGGACTTGGCACACCATTTGGTCTTTCAAATCGCATGATGCCCTAATTGCAAAGTTAGCTATTGAACACCAGGCACGAGTCTATAATAAAATCATACCTCAACAACTATAAAATTGAACATTGCAAACATCTGATGTCTTCCATTCTTGTTTTCCACATAAATGTCAAGAATAAGGTCCGAGTCTTTCTCTCCCCATTCTTCCTCAATATCTGGGCACTCGACCACATAAGAACCTCGAACATCCCATAGACCTTCCGACTCAGTTGCGCTTGAATTGGCTCGCGCGCCGCTGGCCGACCTCCGTAATCTTTTTGCAGCTGGCTGTCTGTGGGCGATTTCATCCTCACCATCGTCCGCGAACAGGTCTGAATGAGTGCTAGTACTTCTTGTGGACTTTACAGCCGTCTGTTTTTGGGGGCCTGGAGAAACTGGCCCCGGACGATTAGGACTATGAGAATCACTATCGGAGAACAAATTATCATGAGTGGCAGTGCTTGGCACAAATTTCCTAGCTGTCTGTTTTCTCCGTGGTAGTGGTAGTATTGGGCGTGCTTGCTGAGTCCCAATTTCATCAAACACATTGTCGTGCGTTCCTGAACTGGGTACAGATTTCCTTGCTGTTTGTTTTGGTCGATCTCCAGGGGGTTTCTAAGAAGAAACGACTTAGCTCTTATTTATTACAGTGAGTTAATGTAATATGAAGTACACTTCAACTTCAGTATGACATATCAGAAGTTAAAGATACCATACATAGGGCCAATTTTATGCAGGAGGATTCAAAACATGTCCACAAAAAAGCCAGGCCATTCCAGTCAAGCTGAAGGTCTTGTCAATTTCACGATGATGCAAATGAGAACCAAATGATCCTTATGAGAATGCCTTTTGAACCCTATTCCTCTGGCAAGGCATTGTGAACGTCCGAACTATTTTCGATGATTGGAAGTACCTCTGAAGGAGAATAGGGGTTGCTAACCGTCCAACCTCAACTCAGAGAATGGATGGCACTGTAGACTTTACAAGTTCCGATCATCTGTATGGTACTACCACTTGAAAAGAGATAGTCTTTGTCGCTTGTTTTCTCTTACCTTTGGTGTATTTTCCTTGGACCGGGTCGCTGCTCGTTCAAGCTCACGCTTCTGATTCAATACAGCATCTGTAATTCTCCCCACTATTACCCACTGTTCTGGAGAAGACCGTTTGTTGCCCACCCGAGGAGCATCCACTAACAAAGACTCCAATCCTATCTTATGCGCAGCTTCAGCCAAGGCAGTTTTATGTTCATTCTTAACAACGATAATATCCGGTTTTGCTAGTTCTCCCGTGGCACTTTTCGGAAACGCTTCGTTGAGGTACCTTTGTGGATTAGCATCAGCCTTCTCCTCGGCAGTCTTCAATTTATCCCAATCGCCATCTCTCGCAAGTTTGTTTTGCTTCTTGAAATCCTTGTTCAATTGGGACTCTACGGCCTTGAGCTCTGGATCCATTTCTTTCTTCGCTCCTCCCAACCTCGACTGTAAATCGGCGACGGATCCAGTTTGTTTCAATCCTCTGAACGCGCATTGGGCTTTCCACCAACCTGCTGGTTTCGCTCCAATACTATTGCCTAGCTTTTGACCTTTGGGAGGTATCAATTTTTCGACGTGGGGATCGTAAGAATGGCCATCTTTGCGTAGACCTTCTCCACTGCATGTATAGGTGACAGCTTTGAATCTATGTTCAAATGGCGGGATGACAATTGGATATAGGTCGGTCATGATAACTGCAACTTGACGGGGCTAAGTCCTTGAATGATTCTTCTTAATGGCCTCAGAATGTGCGTCGCATTTATGTAGGACTTCGAGATTTTGCCGTGAGAAGTTTCGCATAAAGAAGACAAAGGAAATAAAACCAGTGACCATAATTAACACCAATTGAAACACCCAAAAATCGATACTCAAAGAAAGTACAAAGAATGAAAAAAAAAAATAATTGATGGCTGTTTTGGACATGGAGGCCAGGGGATTTGAAGTTTCGGCAGCCTGACGTCGTTCCTTGACCAGCCTTGCCGCTAGCGTGATTTCTTAGCGTGGCGGGCACCAAAAAATCATCAGGCCCGCATAGCTACTGTAAAGATATAAACCACCATCAGGAAATTGAATCCATACTGGCATACCACAACCCATACAACCCTTATTCTCTTTTCCTACGAACATAAAATCTAAAACTTCGCAAAGATGGTTGAATTGACAGAAGTTGAGGATGAGTCCTTTGAGCAAAAGCAAGCTGGACCATCTGAGGATGATTACTACACTGATACTGGTTGGTCTTACAATTGACTGCGATTTCATTTACAGTTAGCTAACGAACGCTCAACAAAGATTCCGAGATTTCCTCTGACGAAGAGGACAATGTCGCAGATGAGGAAACTTTCGCAGACCGCATAAGTGCCCTGAAAGATATAGTACCAGCATCTACTCGATCATTCATCTCCAGCAAGGTGGATGCAACTACGAGTTGGATCAAATCGGGTTTGATGTTTGGAGGCAAGACTTTGTTCGTTGTGAGCACAAGTGCTTTGTTATTGGGAGTTCCATGGGCATTGGCATTCGTGGAGGAGCAGCAGGTAGTTGAAATGGAGAAGGAAATGAAGATGAGAGAGATGGGTGGAGAGGTGCGTTGCTCAATCCAATCCAATCGCATTTCAATTTGAATAGTTCATACTGACACACTTACAATAGTTACTTTCCTCGGGCACAGATACAGCAGGCCAGTTGAATGCTCAACTTGGCGCACAACAAGGAAAGCCAGCATTGTAATGAACGAATCTGCTATGATACGAGATAAAGAAAATGAATCTGGATTGGGGAAGACATGATAGCATTGTACATCAGTGAGTGGCTTTTGGGGTGGGCGCATGATTCAGAAGGTTTACGGCCACAAAACCTGTGTATTTCTAGTTCTTCTCACCTCATGAACAAATAATTACTTCAGTAAATACTCGAGTACAATTACAAATCCAGTTCAATGTCACATGCAATAGCCAAGGTCCAAGTTAAAGTTTTTTCTTAATTTTGCAGATATTATCGATTTAGCCGCCTCGTCCGCCACTACGCCCAATCGCTATGATTCATACTTTGAAAACATTTATATTTCATACCCTTCCATAGTGTCGATTTATTATGAGATCCAAATAATATCAAAGCTCATAAAAGCTTCAGTGTAATTCTTATATCAAAAGAATGATTGTCTGAATTGATATTGGATATTGAAAAGAAAACATATATTGGTATCCCAGTTTTCCATCCTGTTGGTAGAGGCTGTTTGGTCTAAGTGTAATCCTAGCTGATTCATGATAACGGAAACCGCTTTTTTCGGGCACATGGAGACAGCCTATCGGAATTGAGGACTCCAAATTCATTCCTTAATTTGGCGCATGAATCAACCATAGATGAAATCGTAGAGAAAAAGTACCAGCCAAAAAGCTGGCTTATTAGTTCAAGATCTTATACATAACAAAACAGATTTTATGCATGATATTTGTGTCGCACAGAGTAAAGGCTGCTGCCCGAAGATCTTCAAATCCGGCAACTTGTTTCGCTTACGTAGTGCATACCCCTGTGTTGGAGTTGAATGTCATGGCGGCTTAAGCAAGGTCCACTTCCCCATGTTATGCGCTTGACTTCTACAATCTTACCGCTCCAAGTGAATGTCTGCTCCTCATCCCATAATCGCATCTACTCCTCCGGTCTTTTCTTGATCTGTGAACGTTTCGCCAACGCCTATCATTACAATACCACAAGTGAATCTCCAACCCTCTTCTTAAGATCACTGCAATTTCTCTGGAATCCTCCTGATCTGCAATTGTTTCAGCAAAGCCTGTTATTGTACCACCACAAGTCAATCTTTCAACCCTCATCTCAGGATTGCAGCAGTTTCTCTATCTTCTCCTTGATTTTCATAGTTGATTCCGCAAGAATGTCGAGAACACCTCTATTCCTAAACTTTACTGGAGATTCAAGCCGGAACCGTCAAATGTCGTGGTTACTAGCAAGTTCATCAAGGAGGAAGGAGAGAAGGTAAACTCAATGTTTGAGGATATATATGCTCATCGGATATCTAGCTAACAATAAGAAAATAGATGGCCTCTAGTACTTAGGTTCTGGAAAGGAAGTATCCATAGTGGTAAGATATATATCAGTCACTTACTATGAAGAGGAGAAAACGAGACTAATCAATATCTACGCAGAGGTTATCTGGCCTGTTACTATTCTTTCTGCTATTTCTGCTATTGTCGTATACTTGAACCAACACATCAGCAGCGATGTTACGCTTCCAACCAGTATCGTAAGTACTCTCCAAGAACTGGACGTTACAAGTGATCATTTGGGGCTCTACTGCACGGCTCCTCTTAGTCGTGGCATACCAAAATCAATACTATATCTTCTCAAGTATATGAAAGATCAATTGTCAATTGTATATTCAGCAATTCAAAATCTACCATTTCAATTTGAACAATCTGAAACCATGGGTTGAAGCTGATCGTCCATGCATGATAAGGTGAGGGTTCTCATACACGTGATACTCGCTTATCACGATACCGTGATTCAAGTCACGTGTATAAGAGCCCCCAACTGGCATGCTTGAGGCTTTGACAGATCAAGAACACACTCGATATCTAGATTGGTCTTGGAAGCTATGCCACTTTTAGACGGAGCCGTGTGTATACTCATATAGAGAGACTCAAATAATGTTCTTGCAACAAGGTTGAGAAAACGGTTTCTGACTGAGCCAAGGTTCCCTCACTATCCATTGTCGTTGGTCTAGAACTCGTATTTCGGAATCAAACAGCGTATGCCAGATTTTGGTCGGGCCGTTCTCACTTTGCAACCCTCACAACCTCAATCCGATGTCTCACGCGGCACCTACTGGTACTTGTTCCTGCACCCGCTCCTCCCGATCATCAATACGATTCATCGTTCACACAGAATGAAGGCAGTACGGATAGCTCAGCATATAAAGATTTTGATGGCGGAATAGATGTAGCCCAGCAGCCAATTTCCAAAGCACTTGAGGCAAAGACAATCGAAACTGTCAAGATTATGATAGCGATGTTGTATACGGTTAAAAACCACTTGAGAGCAGATTGGGGTGTGGAGCTTAGTTCAGGAACTATGATGACTGAAGAAGGTGATTTTTCTTGGCCAGCAGAATACAAGGATCTGCTGCCACAAGGCTTTAAAGGTCATGAACATATGGGATTGGGTCTTACACTTCAGTTGAGTACCTACGTTGAGAAATTCGTCAACACTGGTTGCAACTTGTAAGTCTGCCATTCATCCTCTTTTTTTGAGACAATTAAGTCTCTTCTATTCATCCTCTTGTCTTGAAACTTCTAACGGATACTTTACACACAGGAATTGGTTCAACAATAGTGCCTCGGCTCAGATGCTCGCCAAACTTAACGAACTCGTCGCAGCTTACGGCAACATGGAAGTGATTAGACTTGCACCTACCCCCGTTGCGCACCTCATCCACAGTAAGCAATCACTAGGACTCTTCTGTTGCATATTACCTTTTGCTATGGCTGCAGAGATTGGCTGGTGGACAGTCCCCCTCGTCGCTTTCGTAGCCTTCGCCCTCTACGGAATTGAAGGCATCGCCCAATGGCACGAAGATCCCTTCGGAACAGACAAGATTGACATCAATATGGATGACCTTGTCGAAGATGCTAGAAGAGAGATCGAAGTAATGTTAGAAGCTTGGAAAACTCAGGGACTAAGCGGAAATGGAATTTTCACGCCTAAATTGAGCACACCATTCACGCCACGAGCCGAATATGGTACTCTAGGCTGAGAGTGGTGTAAATGAAACTACTGAAGGACAGACACGATAAAGGGATATGAAATTGTTATGGTGGCATTAAATTTATATTTGGGGGGGTGAGGGGGTGCTATATCGATTTTCGGCTGCATGGGTCACGTGAATTGCATTGAAGGCAGTACTTGAAGGTGGATCGACAGCTTTTGCTATTGGCCTGGGAGCACCGCTCATTGTTGCAGATTGTTTTAAACATTCAAAGGTTGATATTCAGGTATTTTTGTGGGTGGCATATTTACTGGTTCGTTGTATCTAGTTTCCGGTAGACTAGACGAAGAATAGGTCGAATTGATTGGAGCATTGCTTTTCATTTGACGGATCTTAAGGATTCCAATTTCTTTTCGAATGTCATCTAGAAACAGTACAATCTGAGGATTTAAATTAGAGATTTTTGGGGGGATTTAACAGGTGATTGTTCAATAAGTACATTTGCTTACAACTGTTTCCGGCACTTCCTCCTCATAGGTCAACAATTCGGCGTAGTTTCATTGGAACCTTGATAATCCACCAGATTGGATGAGATTATACTAATTGTTATCTGCTCGACGGCTACAAATCATGACAAAGCCATGTGCGTCTAGATACCGATTAACTTTCCACGTTACATTTAAACGAAGCGATTGTCCAATGAGGAGGTATTGGTTGATAGAAATAGCGTCATTCCTGCCTCCGTGTTAATAATCTATGCTGACTTGCATCGCTAGATTTTTTTATATAAGATTCATTGCTCTCTGAAGAAAGGAGTGGTACTACGAGATATTTCAAGCAAGAAAAAATGGCTGGAGACATAATGCGTGCAATCGGTAAAAAAAAGAATTAAAAATCCCCTATAAAGAGGAGTTACATGATTAACGAATTGCAGATGTCGAAAACGGGAGCGGGCCAATCTCCAGTCTCTTTTTAAACAATGAAGTTCCCAAACCCAATCCTTCTATCTCACAAGCCCTAGTAAAGATCCATTCCTTTGGTCTCAACCGAATGGATTTGATGCAGCGGGAGGGGAAATACAATGTACCCCCACAGGCGGGGAAAATACTGGGTGTGGAGTTTTCCGGGGTAATCGAGAAACTTGGGGATGGGGATATTGGGGACTTTGAAGTTGGCGATGAGGTTTTTGGACTCGCGTATGGTGGTATGTTATTTTATTCGTGTGGTTCTTAGGGGTGCTGATGGTTTCACAGGGGCATATGCGGAGTACATTGCATCATCAACAAAAATGCTCATCCACAAACCGGATCATATATCTTGGTCTGTAGCTGCTGGGATTCCGGAGGTGTGTATTAAAGTCTCTATGTAATATGGTATTAACAGGACCACAGACATGGATAACAGCAACCCAAGCCCTACATCTCGTTGGATGCTTTAAACCAGGAGACAATATTCTATGGCATGCTGGAGCATCCGCAGTGTCTATCGCTGGAATACAACTATCCAAAGCCGCTGGGGCCAACAAGATACTCGTCACTGCTGGTTCCGATGAGAAGATCACTTTCTGCAAGAGTTTAGGCGCAACACATGGCTTCAACTACAATACTGAAAACTGGACCCAAGGAGTTCTAGATGCAACTGACGGATACGGAGCAGATGTAATTGTCGACTTCATTGGGAAGAATTACGCCCAGGGAAACTTTGAAGCCGCAGCTATGGACGGAAGGATTGTCCAACTAGCCAGTCTTAGTGGATACAAGCTTGATGGTTTAGATATCACTCCCCTTGAGAATAAGCGTTTACGATGGGAGGGAAGTAGACTGAGAAGCAGACCTTTAGATTACCAGGGGAAATTAAGAGATGTATTGGCCGAAACTGCGTTACAAAAATTTGCAGATGGTACTTTCAAAGTTCCTATCGAGAGGGTTTTTTCCTGGAAAGATATTAGGGAGGCTCATACGTTTATGGAAAGCAATTCGTCGAAAGGTAAGATTATCTGTACGGTGGACTGATAGTATTATTTGATTGACCGTAATGATATGTGGCGGCCTGCATCAAAATGTGGTGTTGTTTTTGACAAAAACAGTCACCGAGTCTGAATGAATACAAATTAAATACCTCCAGAATCTCATGATTGACTCGCACCGCGCTTTTCGTTCTGCACTTGAACTTCATCATCTACTTAAACCTTCTACTTTTACAACATCGTAATCTTCTAAAATAATTTTGTCAAAACGGGCACCAGCGGATTAATTGTACTGGATTCTTCGAGCTGTACAAGGAGGAGATGCACTATTGCCAATCTTGAATGGTGATCTTAAGCATTTGGTGGAAGTGGAAGTTGATTTCAACAATCTTTTTGCAGAATATTCGTACTTTCTCGACTTCCAGAAGATGACGTTGGAGACGTGGTGTTGCGAAAAGATGGTTCATACAGTGAGCTTTCAGGCGTTGAGAGATTCAGAACAGGATTGTATGGAGGTGCTACAGAGGAAATTGATGGAGGAGGAGTAAACTAAACTCAGGGGAGGATCTGAGGACAAACTCGACTAAGACCAGACAGCTTCTCGCCACTATCAAGAAGGTTACGTCGGATTCGAATGAAATCCATATTGCGCATGTTGTTGACAAACAAATGCTTTTATCGTCTCTCTCTATGTTCCTATCTTCGTACATTACAGTGATCCCGCGTGATTATCCGATCGTTAAGAACTGTATGAAGCGCCAACATCGTATTTCACCTACTTTCCGTGTTACATGAGACCGTTGTACGTGATAGGCAAGACCCTTCTTAATATCGCCGCTTTCCAGGCACAAACATACTTGTCGGAATAGATTCTTGCCCGACAGCATGTGTAACAACGCTTACTAAACTGCCCATACACTTAAGCTGTAACGGAATCCACCTACGAGTACCAAGTTATATCGAATGACAGTAAACATCCTGCTCTTCCGAATATTTCATTGTCAAAGTGTGGTAAACATTGCAAAATAAGGTATCGAAACAAAGTGGGGGCAATATAGGCAAAACTGTGCCTATGTTTTAGCTCCGTGCACCCTAGACCTCAGCTAAATTTCACTTCACTACAAATTCGATAACACGACGCAAATGAAACTGGTTGTTGAAGCCCTCAGACCCAATAAATTGGCAAATACTACGCAATCTATATCTGTGTAAGAACTCTTCCCTCGGTTTCGATATGGAAGTACGTCTCAAACAGCTCATAATGCTGCCACGATGCATCCAGCATGCAGTTCGCTGCTCCCAACTCTAACTCCAACTCCGCCGCAAGAGACATAGCTAAGTAGGCTATGGAGAAACTCAAGTATCAGGGAACAAATGAAATATAATCTCCGAATCGCAGTAGTCTTTCTATATTCTTCTCGATTTGCAAAGTCGATTCCGTAAGAATGTCGAGAACACCTTGGCACTCATTTCTCCCGGCCCTTTGTGAATGTCTCATGTTGAAAGTTCTCCGACTTCATTGACGTTTCGCCCAAATTCTCCCTCGCAGTTTTCAATTTCTCAACCAGATTTGCAACAGTTGCCTCCACCGCACAAACTGCATCATTCTTTAGTTGCCAAGTTTTTTGTTATTAGACGGTAAGGGCGAGGACGGCCTTCGTAACTTTTCGTTCCGACTATAACTTGTTGGTGTCTATCACAAATTCAAACATTGAAAACTTACTGATTGCTTTTCTTCAACTCGGCCTCATAGTATCACGCAGAAACGGCTGTCATTTGATGCTTCTTTAATTCCACTGCCAGCCGCCCCCAATGCATCCCCTCCCTGACATGTCTTTCTATTCTCCTCGGGACTGGGACAAGATGCACGCACAGATCTAGGTTGACTTGCAATCTCTTTTTCTTCTTCAATCATCTCATCAAGTGTCTGGGGCCGATTTGAGGAATGATCTAGTTGAAGATCTTGTGCTATTTCAGACGAGTGTCGTGAGTCTTCCAATGGTTCTGAGTCCTTGTGTGCTGTCGTTGCAGCCACGCCTGCTACTGATAACTCACTCTGCAGTTGCGTGGTCAAGAACGCCGATTGCGCTTTCTTTGACCCTTCTTGTGATATCCGTGGGTGTTCACTTAGTACAGATGCCTTCGAAGTGTGGTTGGACAAGACTCGTGCTGATGCTTCCGCCGCCTGCTTCTTGTTCGAGAAGTTTTGTTTCAACTTCCTCTGGTGTTCTTTTCTTCGTTGTATTGTAAGGATTCCCCAATCTATGGCTCTAGTGTCACTCATAGCCTTGGTGCGGCCTCTAGTTAGAGCATTCTGCCTTGGTCGCGAACCTTCTTTGAAATTGGTGGTCTTTACTGGTTTATTTGAGTTGGAGGTATTGTGCTTCGGTGCCACTTCTGATGCTTCATTCTGTTGATTGTGAGTATCTGCATGCTTAATATCCTGCTTTACTTGTCTAACAATGCTTTTGTTTTTCTCCGTAGCTTTGCCATCTTTGTTATTCACGAGAATGTGCGCATTTTCTCTTGGAAATTCTTCATCTGGCCCTGAAGTCTTTGTCAGAATTCATTCTATTCAAATATCCCAAAGCTCTTACAGAATTGATGCCAAAAGCATTTATCTGCCATATAAAGCATCTTTTCTGTACCAACTCGAACATATCCTCTGCTATATTTTCTATAACAAATCTGATAAAGTCGTGTGGCTTGCTTTTTTGTATATGCGGGGTCGAAACTCTGATCATCAACGAGCTTTGCTATCATAAATTCACCGCATGATATATAAACCATAATGAAAGAGTCGTTAAGGTGATATCACCGCGAGCTTCGTTATTGTATTTTATTTAATGCAATGGTGTGTGTAGTTGAGGTGATAAAAATTTGAAGATACCTACCTAATCTATCGAGAAAATAGGTTGAGGTGGAGAAAATTCGATAGTGAATCTTCAGTTGGAAAATATTCAGAATTGGTCACCTTTAAAAAAGCAAAAGTATAGATTAGATGTGATGTTTTAATTGTTCTAAGAAAGCTAACTAATCGACTCACGAGTCAATTGCAACGCCTCAAGTACATTAAAAGGCCTAATAGGCTTCTCATTACCACTCTTTAGAAACTCCTGTGTAACTCTAAACGCGATGTACTATTATGCGTAGAATTACAATCATGTCGTCCCAAAGCTTCTCAGTAATCCGAAAGTCATCTTTCTGCTTCTTCTCTCAAACCTCAAGTTGCGCCAATTGCTGTAAACCTTCATCTTGGTGAGCATCTGCCTCATGGTCCTCAATCTTCTCTCCTCTCTGTTCCATCTGCGCAATCTTATCTTCAATACTCTTGCTCCATGCCTGAGCCTCCTGGACATAGAACTGAAGACACCTCTGCTGTTGGGCACGATACAATTGGTCATTCATGGCATTCAAACGTTCGACAGGAATCTTGCTATATGCCCTATGAATGACCTCCTTATCATGCGGAGTCAAGTAACAACCTTGGCGGGGAAACTGCTCATGGGGCCCTATTTTTCAGTCAGAAAATTACCTAAAGTAGAAAGGGCCAATGTTTAACATGCAGTGAGAACGCCAGAACAACTTATCTGCCATGAAAGTAATGGTGCCTTCACTTGCTCCAGCACATACTTGGGCCATGGTGTGGTAATGACTAGCGTAGTGGCTCAATGCGGCTTCCATGGTGATGATGGATGTTCCTTCGTGAACCAATCGGTGGACCATGTACTGCTTGAGGGATGGGAGAGACAAGAGTGATTGTGGCATCAGACTGTCTGGTCTAGTTTCAGAGAGAACTGATGAAGCTTGCATGGCTGCGTGCGACATGTTGAGCAATATTGATGGAGATGGTTGGTATCTTGATGGTGTTTCGGATATCGAGGTATCGTCGTTGGCGACTTTACTTTTTGTAGAAGCAATTACAGAGAAAAGGTCAAAGTCGCATGCAACTTAATAAATAAATAATGGAATCCAAAGATCTTCAACCAAGCTAGGCAGCAGTGCAATAACACACCATATTCTTTCTCCAAGTTTGTTGAAATGAGAAACGGGTTGTGCCGTGCCAAAGATCTGTAAAACAGAAACTCAAATACCACGTTAGTGACTTTACGGCCTGTGAATCATTCCAGACCACTCGTTACCTAATTCACCTCTCATCTCATCTCTCACCTCATATAAAAAAGCGCAGCTCGCTCGAAACCTAATTTCCGAGATTTAAATCCGCGCCCGAAATACAGTATACATCTCTGTAAGAATGTGAAGTGAACCAACAAATTTGAATGGATTGGGTGGCACTCGATAGGTGGCTCTTTGTTCTTGGATTTGAGGTATCAGATTTGGGAAGGGAAAGTGACGATGTAGTGAATTGAAGTTAGATATCAAGGTTGGATGCACCGATCGAGGTCGAGTTTTATAAGAAGGTCATGGATCGGATTTAGCTTTCAAGTTTCTTTGGTTGTTGGATGGGGAATTTGAGGAAGACAATCGATCTTGATGGTGAGATATGAGATCGATGAGTTCTCTTTACGTATCTATTTGATTTCATTGCAGAGTTCTGGTAAATTTATGAAACGCTGTTGAGAGAAGTAGATGTGTATGTGGTGCAAGTCTTTTCTATGTATCAGAGCACTTTGTCTGAATTCGTATTGTAACACTCTCCACTTGGTCATGGTACGTGAGGTCGTTGTGCTTTGGTTGAAATGAATGCTGATGATGTTTGCTCTATTCTGGAAGATTTCAAAATTTGGGTTCTTCATCTTTCTATCCCTCGAAGTCCCAAAGCGTAAATCATTCACGAGTTGGAAGGGGACCTTTTGTCGGGCTGTGTAGTAACCAGATTGTTTTCTATAATTATTTCTTTGAGAACACGCTGGGAAAGCTAGAGCCTAAAGTCCAATCTTTCATGATAATGATGTACATTCTTCTTAACTTTGTTCGGTTTCCTCCATTCGCTCATCCATTGATACAGAATTTGTGCTCCTATAGTCAAGACTCCCATGCTGCCCATTCACCTCTCCTTTTCCTGACGCCATGCATTTGTTCTCCTCGCAATCTCGGCATGTTCCTCTGCAATCATTTCATTGTAGGTTCGGACTCTTGGAGCTTGCAATAGTACACCACCGCTAGGCGACTCGTTTGAATCTACAGCGAGTATAATGGGTCAGCGATGAAATTCACGTGAGTAGCACCAACAGTAGATTCATGGTAATGATTCATTACAGCTCAAACGAGGGGACAATGTATTCTGAGATAAGGAGACTTACAAGCTGGAAGACTAGATCTTTCTTGCTCTTTTGTGTTATCCTGGATTTGAGACCGAGTTTCCTGATCTGCTCCAATCTGATAGGAATTTCCAGCTCTTTGGCTCTGTGGCTGTTGGTATATTTCTTTAAAGATTTGTCGAATTTCCTCCCTGCTTGCCTTGCGATTATGGTTCTCCACCTCACCTGTGCTAAAAGATTGAGCCATGTCCGGATAGAATGATTGTCGTACTGATATCTTCTCTGCATTTTCTGTCAAGCTTTTCAGATAGAGCTCGAGTTTTCTTAATTCCCCTTCAAGATCTTTAACAAGATGCATATCTTTCCTAGATATTTGTAGTGGTACTTGATTTGGATGTTTCCATGCAGGATCGCGATATTTAGACTCTTTCTTCCTGCTTCTCGAGTCAAAAACCTGGGGATTTTTCCAAAGGTCTCGATTGTTCTTAGCAAATTCTGCAGTCCAAGGCGAGAATGATTTATGTTTGATGGTAATTTTGCCAAACTTCTCGATGAGTCTATGGTCTTGCAATAATCTCAAGGGAGGCTTATTATTGCGCATTTTCACGGCGTAATTCCATACTGTGTTTCTGGCACGACCTTGCTTTTCACACTCATAGAACTGATGATCAAGACTGTTGCAGACGGGACATCCATCCATATAGCCTTCAACATTGCAGATCATGCATACTCCTAGTTGATGAGTTGGATCTTTGCAGTTCGCGCAAGGGCCAAGACGATTGAATGCATTTAGTTCTTTCTTTTTTGTCTTGTAGCTGGCTACATCGAAATGCGCACCAGTCTGTTCTGATCGATCAAAGTCCATGGATGCACTTTTTGTCGAATCATGCTTCAAAGAAGGATCTTGTTGTCCTATCGGAATGATCAAGTAGCCTGGCTGTTGATTGTTCATCGTCCGCAGATCGTTTCCAGTAATCATGACTAGCCTTGGGTTGTTTCCCATGATCGTTTGCAAATTGGAATAAGTTGTTTGCACTTGCGGATCATTGATTCCAATCATGTCAATTTCTTGGCTTGGCCATGCCAATTGGTATGGTGTTATCGGTGTGCTGGTGTTGGTATACATCTCAGGTTGAGCGAAAAGTTGCGATGATTGTGACTCTGTAAACAGTCTCTCATGACTGAAAGTATCTTTGTTGTCGCCTTGAAAGATGAAAGAGGCTCCCTGTCCCGTGTGATTTTCGGCCTTCCTCTTTGATTGCATCTCGAATTCCAATGGTGGTGGTCTGAAGGGAAGGGAACTTTTGCCATTCATTCTTGACTGGAATGAGGACGGGGACGAGTCACCACTCGATTCATTATTGATATTTGGAGGGCGATTCATTTCTTGGCTTATGATGATTGATTGATTGGGAATGGATGTTGGAGTTTTGTAAAGTTATGAAGGTCCACAGGAGAACAAAAATGACCTTTCAACCAGGAAAGGAAGGTGTACGGTTATCTAGTACTTGCCGAACTTCCTTTTGTGAGATATGAAGAGACATTTTGAATAGACTGAAAACATGGAATTATATTTAGATTTGCTACAAGCTTCAAAATCTAGATAGAGTGATTGCTCTGTTCACAAGGTAGTTCATCCTGTACTTATTTTATGCCACTTTTCACCATATCATGCCCATCTTATATCACACTTTTAAAGAATCAAAGTAAGCAGAAGTTATTTGATAATTGAGTGACTTGTCAAGAAAATTCTACCTGCATGAACAAGGGCAATGCACTGGCAAATTGGGATGACCGTAGTCCCAAATTTCGCACTCTTATTACTGTGTATGTTCTTGGATAATGTTTGCCAATGTAGTGGTGAGTGAATTCTCCAACAACGAACGGGCTATAGGCTTGGTCATACGATTTGGTGTCGCCTTGACGGCAGCTTGTGCCTGTCTGATGGCAATTTCAGCACCACGACCAAGACATCGACGCTCAAACATCTTTATCGTGATTAGTTCACCAGTGTCAGGATCTTTGACAACTGAATCGGGGAGTAGGAGAGGAGGAAGAGGTGCCAACGACAAGGATGGTGCGGCAGGTGTAGAGTTGGATGTTTCAATGGGATTGGAGAGACCAGGTAAAGCAAGCCGAGCAGTTAAGATCGATGAAGGGGTTGAAGTCAGAGACTCGGTTCCAGCGGTTGATACTGGGATTTCATTGGGAGTCTGCGAGGTGCCTAGGCCTTTGGGATTGAGTGGGACATTAGCAAAGCCTTGAGAGTTTTGTACTGGAGTGTATGGGCTTTCGGGATAGACAAAGTCTTTGGGGTAATCTCGAGGTGCTTGTATTGGTACCGAAGCTGGTGTATTTGGAGGCTTGAGGTATCCCTCAAAATGATTCTGAGCTAGTTTTTGAGATGGGATTGCCATGAGATCCACTCGTTGTTGAACAGGTCCAGAAACAGGTGTTTCGTGGGTAGCTTTAGATATCTCTGGAGTCTGACTTCTGATTGGCTGGGCAGGTTTCGCAGAGCGGCTTGGGGTCCCCAAAGTCTCTAGGATGCTATCAAAGAAATCTGCGGATATCGCAGGTGCTGGTTCAGCAGATTCTGGAGTGGGAGGCAATTGTCCAACTTGTTGTTGAATAATATACTCAGGACCACCATATCTACCAGGAAACTCGCCATATGCACTAGATAATTGAAATCTATTCCACAGGACCTTTTCAGTCCAATAATAACAAAAGTCCAAACCAGTCAACGGATATTGAGAAATGACCGAAGCAAGCTCTTTTTGGTACTCGCGGTCGAAATTATCTGTCTCAAAGTACGGGTGTATGCTGCAAAGATTTAACAGCATGGACTGATGATGTCTCTGATAATGAGGAGGCCGGATGTAGGAGTTCGACATGTTGTGAAAGTAGGATGTTGTTTTGTATGTTGGTGGCTGTGTACTCTTAGTAACTTCTGATCGCAGACAAGGCTGATGTTCTATCGTGGGCGAGTAAGTTTGAGTATCTTTTTGATTTACTGTGTAGTTATGTTGCTTGTCTAATGACCTGCTTATGGTATGGAAATCTTGGGAATCGGGTAGCCCATATATAGCAAGATGAAAGGAAGCGTGATACGGCTTTCGCTTTGGTTCAAAGAAGACCCAAAAAATATGGTTTCTTGTGACTTTCATACTGCGTAATTATACACAAGTCTGTGCCAGATAGTACGATAGAAGATCGGATTCAGAATCAATTGATCTGGAAATGACATATAATAACCGTACGTTGTGGTGAAATGACTTCAAGCAGTAGCAGTATTTGTGCTTGTTGTCAAAACGTATCATAAACCCGGATTTAGAGCTTGTTCTGGTTGATCATGCTAACACAAGTCTTTTGTGTTGATACACATAATGGTTCAACATGGTTTAGACGGTTTAGAAGAGGCTCGAAGATTATTCACAAGTAAAGCAAAAGTACACGCAACCATCGAATACTAAATCACTCCTTGCTAAGTCATTGAACCAATGTGTCTCTTCTTTTAAAACAAAGTGCTCTATCACCTTCAAGGCAGTAGACACACACAGCGTCAAAGGCTTTGTGGATGTCCAGATCTCACCATGAACATAAGCAAGTTTCTATGGCAGAGCGCAAAAGAAAGCTCGCCTGATGAATCTCAAATATCGAGACCTTCACTTATCTTCACCTGTTTGGACACCCATGGAAATACGAACGAATTAATAGATTTGTGGTAAGCACTGCTCACAATCTTTGCTGGTTAATTTTGTACTCCTAACTTCAAGTTTCGGACAAGTTACCAATCTTCGTACGTCTCAATAGGCTATATCTGGAAGACAATATGAGTTTGATGCCAGACCGTAGTGAAGACTCTATTATTGCCAGACGAAGGTAAAGAGTAACAATGACCAGCTACCGCGTATAAGATTCCACCTATCTAGTCCCCCTTATACTCCACGAATCTTGAATTTCTGAATATGCGTATCGACTTGATGCCGAGGCATTTTATATAAGCAAAGTGCGGGCCAGAGTAAGCTCTATCTGCATTTTTGAAGGTTGGTAATTAGTCTACCAATACCTTTGATTGATGGCTGAAGATAGTAGACATTCTTGGTGGCGATAGCTTCCCAATCGAAGTGATTTCTTGGAAGAAAAGCGCTCGAAGCAGGTATGAAGGAATCCGTAGGGAAGTCTACCGGTTTAGATGTCGCCAGGTTTTCAAATTTGCTCTCGCAGAATTGAATACTTGTATCAATCATTTTCCAACTGCATATTTCATTTCATATGAAAATGAATTGACAGACAGAACAGGCAGAAAGTGCTGTCATAAGAAACAATTCCCACTGTACAGATTTGGTCAACAACTGAACAACTGGGTTTTCTCAAAACTCTGGGTATATATTGACAAAATCTCAATTGTCCTTCCATCAAATAACACGGCCTGCTGGCCCAATGGCAAGGCGCTTGACTACGATTAAAGGAATTCATCCATTAACTCGACATCAAGAGATTGCAGGTTCGATCCCTGCGTAGGTCAAATTTGTTTTGCCATTTGCATATGGATGTGATATATGGGGCTAAAACGGAGGCTAAAACGGGTGCTAAAGCAGGGGATAACGAAGGGATCTTCGCATTAGGCGAAGTCTAGCGGTTTTTTTTTTCAAATAGTAGTACAGAACCCTGCTATTTTAGCTAATCTTATTTAAAGGTTTAACCTCATCTGAAGTAGAGCATCTAAGACATAACGTTGAAAGCGACTACATGTTGCTAGAGGGGTAAGAGGAGCAAGCCCATAATCATCTTCTACTTTACTACTTTATCATTATATTAATCTTACAAGAAAATCTGTCAGCTTTGAGATTATCTCCGAAAGGCTACGATAGACACAAAGTGTTCTTGATTGGAGAAAAGAGAGCGTGTGGTACTTAATCTCCTCGGCTAACGCCCACCTCCTTTATCTATCAACACATCAAAGTTTACGGCAAACAAATAGCCATTGCTTTCATAAATACTTAATCATTTTCAATTTTTGAAGTTCTTTCGCATATCGTTTTGATACTCAATTGGCTTTCGAGAAAAAAAGAAGAAAAAAAGAGCAAAATTTGCAGCTTGGAGCGGGGCAAGTGGGGCGGCACAGGCTCATGCACTGGACAAGAACAAATTTTGCAAAAGCATGATCTGAAGCAGAAAAACACTGAAACAGCAAGAAACCAAGTCGGTGGAACATTTTGTAATTTAGAAATCAAATTACCATGCTGAGGTTTTTGTGGAAAATTTAGGTATAGCGCGAGGGGATAGTTTTTCACACTAGACCAAATCATATGATTGTGATTGGTCATATGATGATTTACACGATGAGCTATATGGTAGTATGAAAGTATGAAAGTATGAAAATGATTGTATGTTATAAATTGGGACAATCATAGAGATTTAAAATAAAAGGAGAGGAGGGTTTCTAAGAGGTTTACCTTTTAATCTGTACTCCCAGTCCTACTCCTAAATACATGGGCCCCAAAACAACGTACACAACGTACACGCCCAACTGATATACGTACTGCAAAACCTCTCTATAAATGCTCTATCTATTAGGAGTGCACATTTTATACTTTCTTTCATAGCCCTTGTGTCTGAGAATGAGGGTGGAAGTACAGACATAAAGGGAAAACGTTTGTAGCGCAGTCAAATATTATGACGGTATGAATACCTACACAACATATGGCTGGCTACTAATCATTGGTGGAAAAGTTCTGTGAAGATGGATCTCAGATTTTGCAAAAGCGAATAATTTGCAAAGCATTCACGAGAGGTTTTTGATATCTGAGTTATGGGACTGAGCGACTGACTGTAGATGGTATCGTATATACTCAGTCGTAACAATATGAACGTTCAATCCGCAGTCATCACCTAAAAGCTTCAATGTTGATCAACTAAAATATAGACATTAAATAACTATCAAAAATGAAATCGCTAAATTCAATACATTACACTCCCTGCTTTGGGAACCACTAAAATACCTTCTTCTAACAACCGTTCCGCCAGTTCAAAAATCATCCCATCACACCCTTTTCTCGCAATAATGTCAATTGCCACTGGTAGATATTCTGTCTGTAATGATATGGTAGAGTTGTATGCAGCTTGACCTATTGGGAACACCATATCTGGAACTTCGGCAAAGTTGGATACGCGGCTGACAGACCATCCGGACGGTACTCCTGGGAGACTATTCATTGATCTCGGTTAGTAAAAAATGGATTTAAGCTTCGAATGTTTCAAGTTTCTGATTGTTGGACCACAGTCCGGACTACTGGATATTCCTATGGATGTGTGGAACAATTTACGTACCTGGTGTATGCATTTCTATACGATGTTGTTGCTAATGTCCCAGGATAGAGAAACAAACTTTCACTACAGCTGATTGGGCTAGAAGGTACAATTTCTGCGGCGAACCAATCCATGAAAATAGTTTTGTTATAAATGGCTTGTTCGGTTGCATCGGCACTGATGTTGTTTTGTCCCCAAGCCCATCTGCTTAGTGGTACGGGGTCAATGAAAGGGCGGGCGCCATCATTTGCAGCGGCGTAATCTGCATAAAACGGTTCGGCAAGGAGACTGTACTGTTGTTGAGTGATGAGGGTGGGATAGACAAGACTGAGGAAGTCGTTAATTGATGAGCCATTTGCTCCAGATGGGCTTGTTTGGTTCCAAAGAGCCCCCATATCTAGAGCAGTCGTGCTTGTCGAGTTAAGAAACGTTTCTAACTTCGCCAGAAAATCAAGTAAGACTGATTCAGCCTCTGTTGTGGCATTCTCCGGGAAACCTGATGTCCAGATCTTCTTGGGAAATTCAGTGAAGTTGCTTGTGATATTGTTTCCATACAAGACTTTAGCAGCTTCGTGCCACAAAATTGGATCTCTGGTGAGAAAACCGGCGGTATCAAGAGTCGGAGACAAAGGCATAACGTTATCCAAGCTAACCATTCCATGGGATGGTCTATTACCGAAACATCCATTGACTTGAGATGGGTTACGAATACTTCCACCAGTATCGGATCCAATGCCAAGGTCTAACCAATCATAAGCACCAATTCCAGCTCCAGGACCAGAAGAAGAAGAGGATGGAGATTGGTATCCATCACCGCGGGCGTTGAAAGGGCAGTGATAGTCTACCCAGTCCGCGGTTGGGCTTTCCCCGTTAGCAAATTGAGATGTCTTCATTTTCCCAACAATGATTGCCCCTGCATCAATCAAACTCTGAACAGCGGGTCCGGTAACATTTGCCGGTGGATAAAGCTCATAATATGCACGATTGCCATTACTGGTCTTGATTCCTGCAATATCATAGATATCCTTAACACCAAGCCGAACTCCAGCGAGTGGCTTTTCAGCAGTTTTAGTGTAGTAGAGTCTGGAAGGCACGCCGATAGTAGAACTCTGCACCCCAGGAATAGATGCACTCAGAATGGAAAACGTTCCGTCCGAGTTCTCAATCGTTCCTTCAGTAAAAGCATCCTGTACATCAGAATACAAGCGATAAGCTTTAAAGAGCTCGCCTGTATTTGGTGTTAGAAAGTATGGCCCTGGCGGCACTGGATTGTTTGAACTGCTGGTAAACTTTTGAGTTCCATATTCATGACAAACGTTTGATAATGAACTAGAATTAGTAGAACCAATAAGGTGGACAGCTACTTAGGTTAACGACTGATGGTATTGAAATTGGAAAATGAGCTTACCTTCCAAAAATCCGGGATTGAATACATCGTCTAAGGCAGTGTAGTTGGTAACTAATGATTTGAATGTCGCAGCGGTGAAATTTTTCTCTGAACTTTTCATAACCGTCAAAGGAACCAAGTCTGCTGTACTCGGCTTGGAATGGATGGTTGCAACAGCGTCGACCCCAACATAATAGCTGATGCCATTAACAGCAACGGTAGTTCCGGTCTTCGAGATTGAGATGGCAGCATTTGCCATGCTCATCAGGGACATTGTCACAGCAGCCGATTTCAACATTCTGAAAGCCATAGTCTCGGTTTAACGAAGGGAAATTCGTCCGATCGCTCACGATACTTGTCTGTTCACCCAAACGATAGAAAAAGGCCGATATTTATACTCTCAACAGCGGGACACAAGTGGAATGTTATTTTGACAGCCATGAATACCTAGTAATTCGTCTTGGAATATCCCACCGATAAGATGGCCAAGAACACCAAGATACGATGGGTTCCTGCATATCTCCTTCGGCATTCCTCGATTGCGGTTCATCCTGGAAAAGGTTGCCCCGCACAGATAAGATAAATGAGTAAGGTGGGATGGATCAAAAGTTTACTACACAACGAAGGTCATCCGAAGACTTTTGGTGAGAAGCATCTATCAAAGCTTGCACTTGTTATATCAATACAGTAAAACCTCTTTGTAAGAATCCTCTTTTCGATCCCATTGATTTTTGAATCGGAGAAAGACCTATGTTATTAAACCTGTTATTTCGGAATATTCTTAACATATCAAATACCAGGTTCTCCGAACTGATTAGAAACTAGAAATCGAAACAATACTATGATCTTTTGAGAAGATTTTGATTGCAATGGAGCAATGAGAAATTGTTACCCAGTAGTATTCAATCGAAACTACTCGGAATGTAGAATACTACTTAGTCGAGATAGTCGAGACTTCTATATGAGAAGATGTATATCCTTAATACTGATAGAAAAGCATCAACCTAGTGGACATGCCTAGCAATTGGCAAATGCCTTTACGGTTCGAGAATTGTAAGATAGCACTTAGCCTCCATACATCCTCTAAGTAGACCGAGTTGTCTATGACGAAGTCCGCGTTAGCAACACTTGAATTGACCGATGTCAATAACTAGATATGTAGAAGAAGTCTCCAATCCCTGGCGAGATAAGAAAATCCCCGAGGTCGGCAAACAACACAACACAACTCGAGACAATACGGAGTATTCCCAGCCTCGTATCTTTAGTGGGGCAAGATCAAGACGGGAAGTGCACACGTGACACACGAGAATCGAGAAATATTTCGAGCTTTCTCCCATTCATATACGTGATTCCTATCCCCGGTATTATCAGTTTGTGATAGATATTATGTATAGCTTATCTTAGATTCAAGCTGTTACTATCGCAAAAAGTGTAAAAAGTGCTCATCTAGCTCTTTGGCTAATAAAGCTCTGTCATCACCCACGATTCCCCTCAATACTTCCTACATATGTATCGTTTGAATTCGGAAGAAGACTGCAGAACACTTCGTTCTGCGGTCATCTTCGAAACATCACGCCTGCAAACATGGCTCATCATTGTGAGGAATGTATAGGTGGCATAACAGAGCGATTGAAAGTTTTGTTCCAAAGTTTCAAGCTTTATTCTGAGAGGGGATTATTGTAAATTATATAAGCTCGTTATTTACACCTCTGGTTCTAGCCGCATAGAGAAATCCAGACAGATGTGTTCGAGGTATGTTACTTTGCCGGTTTCCGTGTTTATTAATTCGCCATTTCCTACTCGTCTTTCAAATCCCACACGTGCTCGTTGCCGGAATTCGACTGGCTGCGAAGGAGAAAAGCCGATACATATATCCGCAGATCAACACGATTTACCCCACCTTCAACTTCCAGATATCGAAATCTTACCCAGTCGAGCCAGTGTTGATTGAGGTCGACGGGAGTAAACTTTCTCCGTGCAAACTATTATTAAGAGATAGTAACACCAGGGTCCTCGCGTACGCACATATTTGGCCAATAACTTACACCATGTGCAAGATGATCGAAGAATTAGGAAGGTAGAAAGTTCTACTTTCTGAAATATCTGCAAGTTCAGGGTCGAGGCTATACCCATCTGCATTCTCCTGTACAACTTCAATATCCATGATGTAGCATTGTCCTATCACCGGCTACACGTGCATGTGCTTAGTGCTCTGCTGTCAAATGCAGTCCCACGGCCGGCGGTGGCCGGGAGTGTATATGAAGCAGCAAGAATCTTCGATTCCACGACTTGATCTCAAGGGCAAATAATATCTTTATTGATATCATAATGTTCGGTCTCGAGGTGATAACGATTGCAGCCTTATCTGGCGTTGCTCTGGCTGCTCCCCAGAATATTCAGTATCATGAGACCTCTGACAATTCGTGGAAAAGTCGAATCAAGAATGTTGTCGTTCTCGTCGAAGAGAATAGATCGTTTGATACCTTCGCGGGTGGTCTTAGCTACAACTCAGCTATTGATGGATTATTGCACCACAATTATTGCAATTCTATGTAAGATTTCTCAAAAGCTTACAATTATCGTTGGACTTCAATTGACAGACAGAAAGGAATGCGTCAAATCCTGGGCAAAAGGCCGATGTGTGTGCTGGGCCTCGTGCCAATGATGTTGCAGCGGACGATCCAAACCACAGTATAAGTGGTGTTAACATGCAACGTATGGTTCTCCTTTATTTCTATCGCTACTCCAGCGTTTCCAATAGTCCGGACTGCAGTCCAGTAATCAAAACTTTTCATCATCTGAATCAAATTAAATGATTCAAATAGTTTGAGTTGCTGAATTCGGTTGGATGATATATTGCTTTCAAAAATGAAAGCTTACCTCAAATTCTGCTGGTCCGGACTATCAGATGACTTGTACCGTTCGCTAATATATATAAGTCTTCACAACATATCATCCATCTGGATCACAATCCGAAAGCATGCGTGGTTTTGTGACAGAACAATCCATCACCTACAGCACCTTGAACAAGACCCGTGCCGCTGAAGCCATCAACTACTACACCCCTGATCAGGTTAAAGTCTTCAACACCATGGCCGAAAACTTCGTTCTTTTTGACCGCTGGTTCGCTTCTGTCCCAGGTCCTACCAATCCCAATCGTGCCTACATCACGAGTGGAACATCGCATGGACACGGCAAAAATGACAACGCTTTCAACGTTTACGGTATTCCCGTAAAATCCATCTTCGAACAACTTTCCGAGAACGACATCACCTGGATGAACTACCAGAACTCCACCCTCGGACCTGGTCTCGGTTTCAACCCAGATGCTGCATTCTACAACTGGACCCTTAGCTCTGGAGCATATGAAACCAATATTGCCCCTTTGACAAAATTCTACGAGGATGCGGCTGCAGGCACACTGCCCCAATTCACATATATCAACCCAGAGTGCTGCTCTTATCAGTCATACCACCCCCCATCACCCATCAGCTCCGGCGAAAGCTTCATCAAAGGAATTTATGAAGCTATCCGATCATCCCCACAATGGAACGAAACCCTCTTTATCCTCACGTTTGACGAGCACGGCGGTTTCGGCGACCATGTTCCTCCCCCACAAACGTACCGGCTGGAGATGATCTCACATATACTGAAATAGCACCCGATGGAAAAAACATGACATTTGATTTCAAACGCTTGGGTGTCCGCGTTCCAACGCTTTTAATCAGTCCGTGGGTTGGCAAGGGGGTGGTGGAGAACAAGGGAAAGAACAAGGGAGGCGAGTACACGCATACGAGTATTATTGGATTTTTGGATGAGCTTTGGGGATTGGATCCATTGACTCCAAGAGTTAGCTGGAGTAGTACCTTTGAGGGATTGATTACGAATAAGTTGAGGACGGATACACCAGTCACTCTACCGGATCCTTTGGCTTAGACTTAAGAAACAATGTTTTGGAGGGCTATCAGATGAATCTCATCCTGAATCTTTTGAAGAAATTCCCGGGCACAGTCATCAAGGTACCAAATTCAATCTTTCAGATAATTCATATTTTAAAAATCATTCGAAATCCCAAAATATAGATTCATCTAAGCACCAAATAGGTCACTAAATTAAGACTTCAGATGGACCGCTGAAATTTATTCTCCCAATGTCCCGTTCAAGTTTGTACATAGAGACCAAATAAAGGTAACTGCGGTGATCAGGAATTTTTTTTCTCGCTGTATTTGAATATGACCAGGGAAAGAGAAATATTACTTGTGCCCTTCATTTCATTGTAGCCTCAGTCGCAGAGCTATTTGTGCATGTTGTCAGGTTGTTCATGGATCTGTAGCTTCGAAGCCTTCGCCAGATACATAACAGTCATCGCCCAACGTTATTCCACTCTTCAAACAACACCGCTCTCGCTTGTATATTCCCCAAGCTACACTAGTCCGAAAAAACAGCTTCTCACTTGTCGGCAGATAGGTATCGGAATACGGAGATATCATAGAATTGATAGAGCCAGAGTGTGTTGATGAATAGACTATAGAATGCCACGTTGAGGTGTTGAGCCGAGGAGTTCGCGATTGTATGTAAGTGTTAGCTTAAATAATACCCGAAAATGAATTCAAATAAGATTGATGAGTATGTATTAACTCTTGCCGGGTTCTTTGGGCTTTCAGGCTCAACATCATTTGACGAGCGACAAAAGTTTCGATCGAATATGCAATGTACCCCTCATTGTGATCCTTCGACGTCTGTGCCTCTGTGATGTATTTGGGCTGCTAATTGAATCCGTATTGCTCCGTTTTGTGTGCAATAATCGCCGCATTAGCGTCCCGAAGCCTGTCTGTGTTGCAACCATTAATCGATCATTTAGAGGCGTCGGCTTGATGCTCAGGTATGTGTAGTAATGACGGTTGAGCAAGCAATGCCAACAAGCCATGATCATCTTTATCATGCAATTCGAGGAAATATCTTTGGTTCTCGTATGGCTGTCGGATTTGTCTCGCAGCCACAACTTGAAATGGACAAGGTCTTCATCACGACAATGTCTCGTTGTATCTGGAACAGCGTGCATGTTATACAAAACTAACCAATTGGTGAAAGTACTGGCGATGTATTTTCGAGTCTTCACAGATCAATTGTCCGAGAGCGGAAAAGATAAGGGGAATGCTGTGACCCATCGTACTGCGTATTTGAGGATGATATGATGATGATGATGACGTGCATATAATTAACTCTGTGAGGTATCTTTTGACCTAAGGTTCGCCGAGCATTTTGCTGAGCATGGATTGAAAGATAGAGGCTGAACTAAATCCGTCTTAAAAGTTCTTGGTTCTTGGTGTCGAACGAACTTGTCGAACTTTTCGATGTTTTGATTCCAGTGGGCATATTACAATACGAGAATACCGAGAATATCTATAAAAATAAAAGTAAAATAAAACTACCCGTATGTAGATATTTTATTGTCAATGCTCGCAGGATTAGATTTCAAGTAGCAGCAAGTTAGCAACAGTGTAGATATTTAGTAGCTTATCTAATCCTTGATTAGCCTCCTACGACTGTGCGTATTCGAAGGAGTATATGTTCGTGCGCCCTTTTCGACGTCAATCAGCTTTCTTCCTATTTTCTTAACTTTCACTAATGAACTGGCAAAGAGATAAACTTTGATCATCTGGGTGAAGTCTCTTCATTCACCAAGTAACGCACAGATGTAGTGACATCTCAATAATCGATACCTCATGGCTTTTCGATGGTGACCCCTCTATCTTAAGCCACTGTCAACCGTATCTCTCCCTCCTCTCCCTTCATACCACGATACGGATCTACTTCGATTTTCTATATCATACAATCATCAAAATTCATTCTATTTTTATCGCTATTAGCAAGTAGTTTTGCCAATCAGCACTATCATTATTCTCCGGGTAAAATGCCCTGAACCACCAAGACTAATTGCGATTGATACCCCTCTTAGCACCACCGTATAAACTCAATTACTCCGCAGCACACTAATTCAAATGGTAATTCTACCAATTATGCTCGTGTTGTTGAGGCGATCATTCCATAATAGGGAAAGTATATTTTGGGGTAATCGAGCTTATACGGGACTTCACATACTTTCCAACCTGCTTTTTGTCCTGCCCAGGCTTGTCATGGATATCTTTCCGAGCCTCTTTATTCTGTATTGGTTGTATTCACATGGAGAAAAGTCTCCTCTTCCTCTAGCTTTGTACAGGCATTCTCACAAAATATGCACATTCACCACTTGGGATCGAGAGAGCGCTCAATGGTTTTCTACCCCGCCAATGGCTACCAATCACCACCAGATGTTTAGACTAGTGATGTATTGTGCCTCATTGATCCAGCGATTCGGAAGGTACCTAGGTACACTTGGGTCGAATTTAACCACTTCTACATTGTCAATCGTCAAACTTTGTATCAAGTGATTCAATAACAAACATGGTCAGCATTCCATTGGGTAATGGGAAGCGCTATTCTCCTGCCTATCCTAACAAGGTCATGGAAATATTAGCCCCGCGCCGTCTCTGACCGGTAGCTTTCACTAGGTATCTAAGTATCTAGATACTAGTAGCTGGTGGCCATTCAAAATCCTACATAAACAATAGAATCCTGCCATTCATAATTCCATTGTTACATCCCATTTATTCAGGTCTCTATTGATTATCTGTAAAAATCCTCACTCGTTTTTGGATCAATCGTTCTTCTTCACACGCACTCGCTCCTACATCAAGCTCAATATGAAGACCACATTCGTTGTTGTTGCTGGTTTGGTATCTGTCGCATATGCTCAGGTCACAGCTCTCATCACTCCAACCGCATCTGCTCCTGATGGATGTGCCACTAGCTATTCTGGAGCTTTTCAAATCTCTACTGTAAATGTTAGCAGTGTATCAAAGCGTCAGCAAAAGGTGAATATATCTCTATTTCTTTCAATCTATGGTTAGATGTGATTGAGCTAACCCGTTTATAGCGTGCCGACTGTTCATCATCTCTTGCTGTCACACTCAACGATGGTATTCTTAAGGACCAGCAGGATAGGACAGGATACATTGCTTCAAACACTCAATTTCAATTCGATGGCCCACCACAAACTGGAGCTCTTTATACCGGCGGCTGGTCTGTTTGTTCAAACGGTTCTCTCGCTCTTGGAGGTTCCGCTGTTTTCTACCAGTACGTCAAAATCTCACAAGTTTTAAAATTCTTTCATCC